>NC_035435.2:119094220-119455705 GCF_002127325.2 Helianthus annuus
CACCCCTTCAACATATTGGGGTGGTGGTGTTTTGACACCATTATCAACAACTCGACCACTACGTAAGGTAATTTTATTAATAGGTACCTCACGTGTGTTCCTCGAGCTCGACCCTTGATGCTTAGGGTTCATGGTGGTGTCACTTGGAAGCTTCCCCATGCCTCCCTTTATTTGGGCCACTTCTTCCGCTAGTTGACCCACTTGTTTCGCCAATGCCTCGTGTGCTTTGTCTCGAATCTCGTTTGCCTTCTTTATCTCTTTAACATCACTGTGAGTCTCCTTTTGCATGTTTAGCAAAGCATCCATCTTGGCACTCAAGTCATCACCATCGGTTTGGTTGTTTGACCCACTTCCGTTACCGCCTTGGTTATTGTAATTCTTTTGGTACCCACCTTGGTACCCTTGGTTGTAATTTCGTTGGTAACCTCCTTGGTTACCACCTTGACGGTTTTGATATGATGACCCACTTCCTCCTTGATTACCCGACTGGAAATTCGGGTTCATTTGATTTGAAGCATTGCCATACCGGAAATTGGGGTGATTTCTCAAACCCGCATGGTAAGTGTTGGAGTTCATGTCATATTGTTTTCTATCCCCATACACTTGATTGACTTCTTCGGTGTAACCACTCGACCCCATTGAGCATTGCTCGGTTGCATGCCCAATATCTCCACATTCTTCACAAACCGCAAACTGAACCGCATTTACCTCCTTCTTCTTTTTCAGTTGGGCCATTTCCCGTTCTAAGGTGGAAATCCGATCTTCAGAATCGAGATCGGGGAGTGACCGGGAAACTGGATGTCTTTTTGCTCTATCGACCGATTCTTTTTCCTTGGATCGTTTGCTCATCCTTTCCAAAAATTCCCAATTATCATCTTCATGATTGCTCAAGAGTGTACCATTGCTTGTTATCTCGAGACGATTCCAAGTGGCATCATCCAACCCCCGTACAAAGCATTTCACCAACTCCCATTTTTCTATTTGGTGATGTGGGCATCTCCTCATTAGTTCTTTGAATCGGGTAAATGCTTCATGTAAAGGCTCACTCGAAAGTTGACGAAACGACCGAATTTCATCTCTAGCATCGTCGGTCTTTGCCATAGAATAGTATTCATCCAAAAATGCTTGTTGCATTTGTTCCCAAGTTCGAATACTGTTGGCCGGAAGTGTAAGGAACCACTGTTTTGCCTTGTCTTTCAACGAAAATTGAAATAACCGAAGCTTAACTTCCTCTAGTGCGAAATTGTGCCCCCCAATAGTATCACAAATGGAAGAGAATTCCGTTAAATGTGTGTACGGCTCATCATTGGACCTCCCATTGAAGTGAGGAAGTATGTTGATGTAATGCGGTTTACAATCAAACATCCTCCTTTCGCATACTATCGGAGAATTATTCTCGGCCACTATCGGGCGGAAACGGTCATTTACTCCCCGTGGAGGTTGTTGACGACGTTGTGGACCATTAACTTCTTGATCGACCGGTCTTCGATTATCCCTTCTTTCACCTCTTTGATCCCCCCTTCGATTATCCCTTGGGTTACCACCTCCCACGAAACGAGGAATCCGGTTAGGGTTTGCATTGTTATTGTAAAACCCATCATTCCGGTTCCGTTGGTTATTGTTTCGTGGTTGACGGTTGTTCCCATAACCATCATTTCTTCCACCTCCGTAACCGTATTCGTCGTCCCCAACATAATTGGCGTTTTGGTAACCAAATTCCTCATCGTCATACCTTCTAGCGTTGTAGACGTTTCCCCTATTCACGTAGCCCCAATCTTCATCATCATTAGCCCGATCATTGTAATACCCCCCATCGTCCGAATTTTCCGTATGAATGCTTACGTGTTCCGGCGATTGATAACCGGGAACACTATACGGTTCATCATCGGGAATTGCATTCCTTAAATCGTCGATGTTGAAAAACGGGTCTTCATTTGCGGGATTGCCGCGATAACCTTTACCTCTACGATCGGAGTTGACATTCCGATCATCAAGGTTGACAGGTAACGATGCTTGTCGGTGAAGGGTTTGTTGTTGAGGTGTTCGTTGGGTATTGTTAGTATTTTGGTTTCGGAAAGGTGGCGTGGGTGGTCTTGCGTTGGTGTTACCACCCGGTTGTTCTTGGGGTATAGGTTGGGTGTTTTGAGCGGGATAGAAAGTTCCTTGGGATTGGAATTGATTTGGATTGAGGTTTTGGTTGGGATTAAAGTCTTGGTTGGAGTTGTGGTTTGCCATTGAATCGGTTTCAATGGTCGGTGTGAGTGGTGGTGTTTGGTTGGTTTGATTAGAAGCAAGAGTTGCTTCTAATCGTCTTGCTAGGTTCCTTCTTGCGAGTCTTTCGATTTCCGGTTCGTAGACTAAAGGTGAAGTCCTCCCGGAGTTTCGTGTACGCATGCACTACCTGTAACCTGCACAAGTAACACACCCCGCGTAACAAGGAAAAAGACAATACAAAAAGAAAGCTAAACAAGTTAAACTGATAATCACGTAAATTCAAACAATATCCAAACACAAAGCGCACGCACTCCCCGGCAGCGGCGCCAAAATTTGATCGAAGTGTCGCGCTCCGGTCAAAGATAATATTTATAAGCCCAAATTACCCTTAACAATGTGTTAGTGGTAGTAAGGGGTCGATCCACGAAGAGTATGTGGTTTGTGTATGGATTTGACTGAATTATAAAGACTTGTCACAATTATGAAGCTTGCCAGATATTTTTTTATTTTTGTTTAGAAGAAAGATGTGAATTTGGACTACTGAAATTGAATTACTTAATTAACAACTACTACTTAACGATTGCAAGAATTTCTGGATACGAGAACAATAATATGAAAAGGGAATCACACCCGGTTTCGGTAATTATTAACCTAGGATTTCTACAAGTTCTAGTTTCAACTCAAATGCATTTGATTAACGGATTTAGTGTACCGTGACTTAGGTGCTACTAACTATCAACGCCCCGAAGAACAGACAAAAAGACACTTTGTAATCAACACAAGTAAATCCTAACAATGACAATGTACAATTACATATCACCGTTTCGCAAAGTCATAACTTTTAACATCGCTCGACAATTCACGAATTCGTAACAAATGTAATACTATTGTCAAGAGTTTCAAAAACCAAATACAAATTGTCACTAAGTTAAAACAAGAACAATTCGAAACCCTAGAATTAACAACTACCTACACCGGGGTGAAACCGAGATGATTAGCCGCTCATGGTTGATGCAACTTGATCACCGGATGCTTGGAATGCGGAAGGATTCATCTTGAAGCTTGATTGGATGATTGGTGAATGATGAAGGTTGGTGATGGATGATGATGGGTGAATGGATAAATGGATTGATGGCTAGGGTTAGGAATCAAGATTGTGATGAATGATGATGGTTGATTCTTGATTCGGGTTGGTGATGATATGATAGATGGAATGGTCGGTGAATTGTGTGGTGAATAAGGCTCCAAGATCAAGATTCAAACTCCCCAAGGTGTGTAACTCCCGAATTGAATAGTCAACCACCAATAAGAATCGATCCCAACACCTCAAAAACCCCAAATTCGCGTATCTGGTTTTGACAAGCCGTCGCCGACGGCCCTCAACCCGTCGGCGACGGGCTTTGGTTTTCTTTTGTCCATCCGACGGCTAAATCACCTGGATACGGATTTTTGGTGGCGACGGGATTTCCAGAAGGCGTCGCCGACGGGTCCCAGGCCGTCGGCGACGGGCTCTTGTTTGCACGATTCTTGTTTTTCGCTCCAACACTCCCGGTTGATCCGTAAGGCATCCCGGTGCTCCGGTTTTCGATCCGGTGACCCGCAAAGCTCCCGAAAAGCTCCTTAAACTTCATTAAACCTGCAAAACACAAATCTAATTAAAAGTAGGCTATTCGAGATTAAAAGCCAAGTAAAAACATCAACTTAAGCATTAACGAACGCCGGTTTTCAACCACGCATCACATCCCCACACTTGTCTTTTGCTTGCCCTCAAGCAAATCTGTTTTTCGCTTTCACGTGGGTCGAACAACAAATGCACATCCCATTCCCGAGACAGAGGTTAAGGTCTATTGTCATACAAAAGTTCAAACTCTTTACAATTTCACATATTTACCGGTTAAGTGAATAATCACATATACTAATGGTTATCCAAGATTAACTCGCCCGTAAAACTAACAACTCATGCATATCCCTCACAATGTGCTCTCCACTCGGCTTAAAAATTGCTAACGTGTATAGTATATTAGCGTTTCAACAATTACTCGCTCAAAACCGATTAGAACACGTACCCGTATAGGCTTGCAACTCAATCATTCTCCACCACCGAACACAAATACTAAGCACAAGTCAAAAGGTCTTTGAAGGGTTGTAACGGGGCTAGGCGAAGGGTAGGAAATAGGATATTTTTAAAGTGGCTAAAGTGATGAAAATTCGACTTTTTATTACACAGACTATTCTAAACAAAAGTAAACTATAAAAATCACTACAAGGCAACAACTTAAGCCTTTTATTCAACAACTACTAACACTTCTTTTTGTGTTTTTCTCAAAGCTTTTTCAATCTTTTTCGCAATGTTTTTCTCTTTTTTTTTATTTTTTTTTTTAGGAATCATAACAACTATACAAACGTAAGCTCCTATAATCGAATTTTCATCACACGGGTTTAAAAAGAAAAAGGTTTAAGGTTTATGGGCTATAGGGTGGTCAAACGAAAGGTTTAGGCTCAAAATGGGCGACTAGGGAGTTTGTTCGGGTAAGGATAGTAAAATGGTTTTAAGAGAAAAGGTTTACCTAATGCCTTAATCATTCTCGTGCTTGTATTTGGTCTATAATCTCAAACGTATCAAAAGTTGCAAGTTCTACAATATGCGACTAATGGTCCACTCAAACAAAGAAAAATATAAATGTAAATCTATGATATATAAGTGGCTCAAACCTCACGTATAAGGGTATGATATGTGATATGCATAAATTGCTAGTTCCTTAGGCGAATTATTCCCAAATAACCACCCGTTAAATACCCGCTATGCTTATTAATTTGAACTTGACCATGACAAAAGACCAAATGGTTTGTGACATCCCTCGTTGACTTGGTTACTTGTGCTTTTGAGATTGCTTTGAAAACAAGACATTTTTGAAAAATTTTTGAAATTTTCCCCCATCCCCACACTTGAGGTAAACATTGTCCTCAATGTGTAGTGTTTAAATGAACGGGTCAAAATCGAAAATTTTTACTACTCCCCCATCCCCACACTTGAAGTACATATTGTCCTCAATGTGTAAGAACTAGAGTTTTAGAATTGCACAAGGGATGTGACACGACTAACCTTTCCAAATTTTCACCCCGGAAATTAAAATACACATTACAATCCACTTATTCTAAACTACCAATCAAAGTAAAAAGAAACGCATGCACCTGATTTTTATCGCTTGATGCTCATATCCTTCGTCTCTTCATAAAAATGGTTGACCCACAAACATGTTGTACCTACAAATTCTAATCCTTGTGTAGAAGCATGCTTCTCACAACCATCAAAATTTGTTAGTACATAGTTCTACCCTTTTTATGAACATATTACCAAGTCATGCATTATTTTACTTTGATTTTTATGTGGAAAATATTTTACAACAACAACAAGCCTAACTCACTTTCGTAGGAATCACGGTTGCATTTAGCTTATGCAACAAGCCCTTTTAAACCCCCCAATAGCTTGGGAGGACGAGAGTCCCGTGAGGGTTATATAGGGAACACACCCACAAAGTTCATTTAACTAGACATAAATTAAATAAAAACGAAAAGAAATAACGGAACAAAATATACAACAACAACAACATAAAACATACCATACCTTTACCGCTGAAATCGCTCGTTTGGATCCATTGGCGGGTTGGGTTGGTATGGATAACCAGTGAGGGCCTCGAACATCTCCCTATAGTTATCTAGGGGGCTTTGCTCCCCTTGAGACGGCGGTTGGTACGGGATCGGAATGAAGGTAGATCCTACCGCTTCGGGCCAATGTGGAGTCGGGTCGGATGGGCCTTGTGGGTAGGGAAGATCGGGGTAATTTGTCCACCCCGAGTGCTCGGCGTATGGGAGGCCGGCTTCGTAGTCTCTTTGGTGCCGCTCCTGGTCATGCAGCACTTTGGCGTTATTAATCGCCATTTGTTGAGAGACGTACAGGGCACTCCAACGGTGTCGGTTCAATTCTTCTTCTTCCTGTCGACGCGCTGCTTCTGCTTCTTCCCATGCCTGTCTTCGGGCTGCCTCATCCTCCTGCATCTTTGCCAACTGTTCCATGTGTGATCTTTGCATTGCTTGGAACAGTTCCTGCTCTTCCACAAACTTGTTCATTCTTTCTCTATGGGCTTCTTGAGCTGCCTAATACCCTTGCATTGAGGATCCATGGGACCCCTCCCAAGCTTCTCTTTTTTTGATTGTATTCCCGTCCTTCACCTATGCACGCGGAGACATTGTCATATATCTCCTGCTGCCCCCGATCGAGATTTTTGTAGGAGGGCACCCGTCTCCTGGTCACAAAACCTGCCACCTCTGCGTTAATTTCCTATGTGGCCGCATATATCGTTGCCTTGGTCTTTATGCACCGGAGGGTTCAACTTCCTCCTCTTCTTCACCTATTTCCTCATCTTCTTCCGCTACGGGTGGTGCTCCAGCAGTACGGATCTCATACTTGTTCCCCAAATCATCGGTCACAACGTACTTGTTTCCCGAGAACTTGACTTCGATCTTCCAATTCTTCCGCATGTACCCCAAATTAAACTCCTCCACCGGCTTAGAAACCCATAGTGATTCCGGGGGTAAAAAATTTTGTTGCACAATCATGCCGCTAATGAGGCGTGCATACGGAATAAAACGCCTCTGGGACGACTCCCTGGTAGCCCATGTGTTCATCATCACTATATGTCTCCACGACAGTGTTGGGGTCCCATACAGTAAGGCGTGCACCACCCTACAGTCACTCACTCTCACTCCTCCACGATCACCAAACCTTGCCAAGATGTTCTCAACCGAGATACCTTGAAGAATCTTTCCCTCAAGCGACATTTGCTTGTGTTTCATTTCTCCTCCTTGGTGGGTCGGTAAGATAATATCTATCAGTTGCTCCGCATCATTGATGTTCAAATGATTATCCAAAAAATGCCCGATGGATGGGTAATCATATGCTTGTACTCCCAAAGAGTCGAAACGAGCAATACGATTCATGGTCTCGAAAGACATTGTCATGCTCCCTCGAGTAGTCTTCCCCACCAACTTCCACTGTGAAGGAGATTCATTCTTGTTCACGAGCTTCAAGGTAGATAACCATTCACATACCTCCGATAAGTAAATCCTGGAGGTATTATCTTCGCACCAATCAAGAACGCTTTCCCATCCTAAACGCTTAAACATTTGCACAATCCCGATGTGACGAAATTCTTCCACGTTCACCACCCTTTCACATATTACCCTTGTTGGCACTGAGGTATTCACACCATTCACCATCTTCCACTTCCACAACTTAGCCTCTAACTTCCTGTCTTGGTAGTGGGACAACGGTTTGTTCTTCTCGTCATCCCAAATTTTAGCACTTTGGCTATCCCTGAACTTTACTCACTCCCAATCCTGCCTGTACAACCTCGGATCATTCTCCTCCACGGAGCTTAGTTGCTCCCACTTCTTCGGTATTAAACCGGAAGAAGAACCAACCCCGGATGATGAAGCTTGGCCTGTAGTCTTTTGTCTTTTTCCTCCCGCCATAACTACAATCACAAACAAGCAAACATCAATATAAATTCAACCTTCATTAACTCCCAAACTTTGAACATGAGGTATGATGTTGACATTTAAATTAACAAGTGAATGTAAAATCGCCTCTTTAAACTTCCAAAGTCGCTCACTTTATCATAAACTTATTAATTTTCTTGTTAATCTTACAATCTCTTATAATTTCAACAAAAGTCAACATCACCTTCCTGTTCAATCATGTTCATAACAGTGTAATCACTTCACTATGGTTATGACATACTCAAATTCCATTCAAAACAACTAATCTTACTCAAAATCATGCTAACACAACATACATTGTCTAAACAACCTACTCTTAAACCAAAAAGTTTAAAATTTCAGAAGAAAAACACTAACATATGATAATCAAGCATAAATTTAAGAAGAATTCATACCTTTGTTGTTGTTAAACAAGAAGAACTAAGAAAAGATGGCAAATAAGCAACTTGATGAACACCCTTTCCAAAAACCCTAAGTAACACGCCCAGAAATCTCGCACAATCGCAAGAATTGATGAAACCCGTGTTGGGGGTTTTGTTCCTCTTGAAAAATTACCCAAGATAGACTCAAAAATCAGTTGATTTGGTGAAGTATTGAGAGAGTTATGGAGTCTTGAAGGTTTTTAGGGTTCTTTGAATGAGAGATGGAGAAGATGAATAGAGAGAATGAGTTAGGTGAGAGAGAGAGCAGGGTTTTAGTGGTTGTAATTGATGTGTAATCGATGTGTAACAATTATGTGGTCACAAGTGCACTGACGGGTGGTCCTTTGGACAACCCTTAAGCATGTTAAAAGACGAAATAATCCTCCACTTAATCGTGTAATTATCTTGAATTAGATAACTACGGTGCTTATGTTTCAGGTGCGGTTTAGGAGCTAAAAGACGGATTAAACGCAGCTTTGGAGGCTTTGGTGATGAACGGGTCGAGCGTGGAGCAAGAGACGAAAGAAAGAAGAACATTCAGGTCATCACCGTAAATTACGGTCCCGCCGTAATTTACGGTGGACCTGAAAATCAAATGGTTCCCACCGTAGCACAGACTATTCTCACCGTAACACTTTCATGTTCACCGTAAATTACGGTGATGCCGTAATTTACGGTGGAATCTGCGAAGAAAACTTGTAACTGCCACTTTTAAGTTATTTTTGGGGTGTCTTTTCATTATCTCTCATCATTGGACGGTTTTGGATCATCATTGGGGCGATTTTTGGCTGCTTGCTTGCTTTGTGAACAATTCTTATCATCCGGTTTGTATCTTTGATTCGTATGAACATTGGTTTGACTATGATGATGATTCACCGAGCCATGTCCGGCTAAACTCTTCGGTGATCATCTTAGGTGAATGTTTCTTGAACTTTTGTGTGTTTAATTTCTGAATTTCTAGAATGATAACTTGCGTTGCTTGAATATCATGGTGTATGTTTGATTGCTTGTAGTTTGTTAATCGATAGTGCAATTTCTAGTCTTAATCGTACGTTCTTGGTGCCGTTGGCAATCGAGATATCACGGGAAGGGTTAGGGTTGGTTATTGATTAATCGGTCATCGGGAAACAACCTCGCGTTTATATAATCCGAGTACTTTGTCCCCTTTTATCACTTCAATCATCTATATACGAGTTATGTCTATGTAACTCTTTCTAGTTGGAATTACACACAATTGTTTAAAGAAACTGAAACCTAAGGTGATCATTGTTCTCTCCTAATTTGTTTTACAACCAACTTTGATTTGAATTAGTTTTTAATTTAGTTTTCTAAATCAACAATCCAAACTCTTGAATTTTAATTTCTGCAATTTAGTCTAATATTAGTTTAAGTACAAAGCTATACAATCAACACAACTTCCACATACTCCCTGAGTTCGATACCCTACTACCACTATCTATAGTTGTTTGGGGATTAAATTTACGTGACCCACGACATCACGTCAAATTTTGGCGCCGTTGCCAGGGAGTAGTGCGCAACGTGTGTTAGTTTAATAGTTTTGTTGTTATTTTCGGGTTTACGTTGGTTGTGTTTAGTGTGCAGGTACTTCAGGTGTATGCATACTAGAGGCTCTCACAGGTCATCACCGCTATCGTTTGATCCGGAAATTGAAAGAACGCTAAGACAAAACCGAGTTTTAGTGCGAGAAAACAAAATCATTGGTTCACCCACTTCACCCATCACACCGAGAAACATCATGGCTGATTCCCAAATTCCACCTACAACGGGTCAATCATCCTCAACCTTTATACCTACTTCGACCCAACCATCACCAAACACTACATTACCTAATACCACCGCTGAATTTACACCATCCAATGTCACCCAACCAATCACCACTCAAACTGAGCCTACCATCACCTACAATCCATCCACCACAATCCCACCATTATCTCACTTCTTTCCCCCAACTACGGGTCAATCATCATCCACCTTCACATTGCACCCAATTCAACTATCGTGCATACTACTTCATCTTTTAGACCACAACAACAACAATCGGGCTTTCAGTATTCGACCATCCCATTTGGGCAGACCTCGGGAATTCAAGGAGATGGTTATGATGAGGGATTTGAAGATTATGAGGGTTATGAAGATGATGGGTACGGTTATGGAGGTTATGGTGATCAAGGGGAGTTTGGGTATTTGCAAAGTCAATCCCAAGGGATGGCAAGTGTTGGTGGAATGCAACAACAACAAATTATACCACAACACATTCGGCCAAGACCACAAGGGCCAACAATACAACAACCTATTCCATTGCAACAAGTTCGGCCACAACATGTACAACAACAATTTCAAAGACCACCTCAGCGCCCACCGATGCGACAACAACAGTTTCAACAACCGATCGCACCACAAGGGCAAGTACCAAGGCCAAATGGTCCTATGATTCCAAGAGGTAGGTATGGTGTACCAAGGAGACACCTTAGAGAAAATGTGAGGGGCATTGAAGCACATTTTCGGCCGGTAATCACGCAATACCCTTCACCGGTAGTCATTCCTCATAATGATCAAGGGCGAACATTTGAAGTAAGAACCAACTCTTTGCAAAGTTTACCGAAGTACAAGGGGTTGGCAACGGAGGAGCCGTATTTTCATTTAGAGGCTTATGACTCTATTTGCAACACTCTTGGGAGTCAAGGGTTTTCAGCCGACTATATCAAATTGGTTTTGTTCCAATTTTCCTTGGAAGATAAGGCGAAGAAGTTGTTCTACACGTTACCTTCGGCATCCATATATACATGGGGGGAGATGCAACAAACCTTCTTGGATGAGTTTTACACCGCCCAAAAGACCAACGATGCAAGGAAGGGGTTGAGAAGCTTCCAACAACAACATGGTGAGATGTTTCATGAGGCATTCGAGCGTTTCAATATGATGATTAAGAATTTCCCTCATCATGGAATTGAATTGTGGGAGTTGATGAATGCCTTCCACGAGGGGTTGAGTGCCGAAGATGCACGTGATTTGATGTCTATTGCCGGTGGGACCTTCGGAACAAATTATGAGAATGATGATTGGGAGTTTTTAGAAAGCATGGCAACTACATCAAAAAGAAAAGCTCAAGCCTCGAGAAGAGCCCGACCGACCACTACCCGACCGCAAGTGCACGCCATAGATGATGGTAATGTTCAAACCACTAACCAAATATATGATGTTTGTGCTTTGTGTAATGAAATAGGTCATGCGGCTGAAAATTGCCAAGGGATGTTGGAAGGGCAATACGAGGAAGTCCATGCGGTTCAAGGTCAAGGTCAAGGAGGAGGTGGTAGGAACTACAACAACATGAATTCTAATACCTACCACCCCGGATTGAGGAACCATCCGAACTTTAGATATGGGAACCCTTCAAATCAAGCAAACCCAAATTTTCAAGGTAGCCAAGGTAATTTTGGTTCACGACCATCTTACAATAATCAAGGTGGATACCGAGGCGGAAATAACCAAGGTTATCAAAAGCAATACCAAACGGGTCAAGAACAAGGGGGGTCTTCGGGTGGAAACGAGGTGATGGAGATGCTAAAGAGCACGCAAATGGAGATGCAAAAACGGAACCAACTTGATGAAGTGCGAATGCAAAAAGATGAGGTTCGTGATAAAAGCATCCAATCACTAACAACCCAAATGGGTCAATTAGCAACCGATGTGGGCGGAATTGAAGAAAGGTAAGGGTCAACTTCCAAGCGACACTAAGGTAAACCCTTCACATGGTTCGTCACGAGGTAATGTTAATATTAATCATGTTAGTGTTTTAAGAAGTGGGAAAGAATTTAAAGCCAATTTGTCACCCGAATTGGTTGAGGGGGTGGTTGAGGATATCACGGGAATTGAAAGTGATGATGAACTTTCACCGGTTAAACCAAAAGAAATAATTGTTAAAAAACCGGGCTTGGGTGAAAGTGAAAAGAATGAAAAAGTTGAGGGTGAACCGAGTCAAGTCCCATTCCCATCGGCCTTACTTGACCCGGGAAAGAAAAATTTTATTGTGTCGAGAGGTCCTCAAAAAGAGGAGATGTGGGATATGTTCAAACAAGTAAAAATAAATCTCCCACTCCTCGATGCAATAAAACAAGTCCCCGCTTATGCAAAATTCTTAAAAGAATTATGTACACAAAAAAGGCAAAACAAGAAGAAAGTGCCTAAGCGGGTGGATTTGACCGGGCAAGTAAGTGCGGTGTTGAATGGAGAGCTTCCTCCTAAGCTCCAAGATCCGGGCACGCCATTGATTAATGTACAATTTGGTAATTTTCAAATGGCTAAGGCGTTGCTAGATCTCGGAGCCGGAGTTAGCATTTTACCGGGGGGCTTATATGACCAATATGACTTTGGTCCATTAGCAAGGGTGGAGACGACGGTTGTTTTGGCCGATTTGTCTCATAAGTTGCCTCGGGGTATGGTTCAAAATGTAATTGTAAAAATTGATGAGTTTTATTACCCGGTGGACTTCTTAGTTTTGGATTACTCATCGGCGGACCCTAAACAACAACAAAATATAATTTTGGGTCGGCCATTTTTAAGCACCGCACATGCTATTATTGATTGTAGATTTGGTACAGTTGATATGGCGTTTGGAAATCGAAAAATGCGTTTGAATGTTTTTACTAACAATTCTAACGCTAACGGTGTTGATGAGTGTTTCATGGCAGACATAGTAGATGGATGCAACCCGCATGAGTATGAGGAGGATGGTTTGGATATTTGCCTGTGTGACTTTTCTGAACAGGTGCATGCTTATGCACTACGGGTTGAAAAGGAAGCACAAGATGCTATGGCAATGAAAGAAGGTAGACCACCATGGACCCACCAATTCGAGGGTTTACCGGTGGAGATCGATTCGGGTACAAAACCATCATTGGAGGAACCACCAAAGTTGGAGCTCAAGGACTTGCCTAGCCATTTGAAGTATGTATTTTTAGGGGATAATGACACTTTACCGGTCATTATTGCCTCTAATTTGGAGTTGGCACAAGAGCAAGCATTAATGGAGGTTTTAAAAGCGAACAAAGGTGCTATTGGATGGACGATTGCCGATCTCAAAGGAATTAGTCCATCCGTTGTCATGCATAAAATCATCACGACCGAAGACGCCAAACCGACACGAGAAGCTCAAAGGCGGTTGAACCCGAACCTAAGGGAGGTAGTTAAAAAGGAGGTAATTAAATGGTTGGATGCGGGAATCATCTATCCGATTTCGGATAGTGCTTGGGTGAGTCCCACTCAAGTAGTGCCTAAGAAGGCCGGCATTCAAGTAGTCAAGGATGAAAGTGGTGAACAAATTGCCACCCGACCAGTTACCGGGTGGCGGGTGTGTATTGACTACCGAAAATTGAATGCCGCCACTTCTAAGGACCATTTCCCGCTACCTTTCATTGACCAAATTATTGAAAAATTGTCGGGTCAAAAATATTATTGCTTCTTAGATGGGTATTCGGGTTATAATCAAATCGCCATACACCCGGATGACCAACACAAGACCACCTTCACATGTCCATATGGCACCTTTGCATTTAGGCGAATGCCATTTGGTTTGTGTAATGCTCCGGCAACGTTCCAACGATGTATGATGAGTATTTTCTCGGACATGGTTGGAGAGTCGCTCGAAGTATTTATGGATGACTTCTCCATTTTTGGCACTACTTTTGATAATTGTCTCAACGAATTGCAAAAGGTTTTGAAAAGGTGCGTTGAGAAAAATTTAGTGCTAAGTTGGGAGAAAAGTCATTTCATGGTGCAAGAGGGTATTGTGTTGGGGCATGTGATTTCGGAAAGGGGGATGGAGGTGGATAAGGCAAAGATACGGGTAATATCATCGTTGCCACCTCCTAAAAATGTTAAGGGTGTAAGGTCATTCTTGGGACACGCGGGTTTTTATAGACGTTTCATTAAGGGTTTTAGTGTTATCACCAAACCCTTATGCAATTTGTTATTAAAAGATGTCCCGTTTGATTTCACTAACGAGTGTATGCAAGCTTTCACTGTTTTGAAGGAACACTTGGTCAAGGCGCCTATCTTGCAACCACCCGATTGGTCAAAGCCGTTCGAGATAATGTGTGATGCGAGCGACACCACTATTGGTGCAGTTTTGGGTCAACGGGTTGACAAGAAACCGGTGGTTATTTACTATGCAAGCAAAACTTTATCCGAAGCGCAACTTAACTACACCACAACCGAGAAGGAATTACTAGCAGTGGTGTATGCTTTGGATAAGTTTCGCTCGTAAATTTGGGGGAGCAAGGTAGTGGTTTATTCGGATCATAGTGCGGTCCGGTACTTGATGGAGAAAAAGGATGTGAAGCCGCGTTTGATTCGGTGGGTCTTATTATTACAAGAGTTTGATCTAGAGATCCGAGACAAGAAGGGAAGCGAGAATGTAGTAGCGGATCATTTGTCTCGGATTCCGGTGGAAGGGACCGATGATGTGAGTGAAATCAATGAAAGTTTCCCCGATGAGCAGTTGTTAGCCGTGTCCACTTTCGTTGCACCGTGGTATGCTCATTATGTCAACTATTTAGCCACGGGTGCCATTCCAACTCATTGGACCAAAAAGCGTCGACAACAATTTATGGTCCAAGTGAGGCAATACATTTGGGATGAGCCGGATCTCTTCAAGATCGGACCGGATCAAGTTATACGGAGGTGTGTGCCCGAGACGGAAGTGTTGGAAATCTTAACTCATGCCCATTCGTCCGCTTGCGGGGGTCATTTTAGTGGGCATAAAACAGGCTATCGGGTACTTTCTTGTGGGTTTTATTGGCCCACTATTTTCAAGGATGCAATTGAGTTCGCCCGAAATTGTATAAATTGCCAAAAGATGGGTAGCATATCGAAGAGGGATGAGATGCCACTACAACCAATCTTGGTTGTAGAGATATTTGATGTATGGGGTATAGATTTTATGGGTCCGTTCCCGAATTCGAATGGCTTTCTTTACATTCTTGTGGCGGTGGATTATGTCTCGAAGTGGATTGAGGCTATTGCAACACGAACGAACGACCACTCGGTTGTTTGTAAATTTGTTCAATCCAACATCTTCTCTCGCTTTGGAATCCTGCGGGTTATTATAAGTGATGGTGGTTCACATTTCAAGAACTTCAACTTTGGAAAATTATTGAAAAGGTATAGCGTGAACCACCGAGTCGCCACACCTTACCATCCGCAAACGAGTGGACAAGTCGAAGTGTCCAACCATCAAATCAAGGAGATCCTCATGAAGACGGTAAGAACGGATAGAAAGGATTGGTCGAGCAAGTTGGATGATGCTTTGTGGGCGTACCGTACGGCCTACAAGACTCCTATTGGCACAACACCTTACCGAATGGTGTATGGTAAGGGTTGTCACTTGCCAATGGAGTTGGCGCATCGGGCACATTGGGCGATCAAGACAGTCAACGCGGATTACGATGAGGCGGGTAAGTTGAGAAAGTTGCAATTGAGCGAGATAGAAGAGATTCGAGATGAGGCGTACGAATGTGCATCGGCTTATAAGGATAAACTAAAGAAAGTGCATGATGCGAAATTGCGCAAGAAAACGTTCGAAGTGGGGCAGAAAGTTTGGTTGTACAACTCACGATTGAAGATGTTCGCGGGCAAGCTTAAAAGCAAATGGATGGGTCCGTATGTTATTCGAAGAGTTGGGCGATTTGGTGATGTAGACATCCAAGACGAGCAAACATTAAAACAACAAACGGTGAACGGTCACCACTTGAAGCCGTACTTGGAGGGAAATGACATCAACAACTTGGAGCTTGACAAAGCGGGCTACATCTTACGCCCGGTCGATGAGGAACAACCATGAGAGGCCCAGGTTTGGTGGTAGTGTACATAGTAGTTTTGTTTTGTTTTGTATAATTGCACAATTGCCATAGTTCCTCAAAGTCTGTGTTCGAAACAAGTGTGGGGATGTTCGGGTCACGAATTGTTCTTACATGGTGTTGAGGACAACACGGGATTTTTGAGGGGGTAGGGTAATTTTTACAAGTTTTTGAAAAATTAAAAAGAAAAAAAAACAAAAAAAAAATCTAAAAAAAAATCTAAAAAAAAATTTCACATAAAACCTCAATTTTTGGCAAAACAGAGATGCCCAGTGTGCACCGTAATTTACGGTATAGCCGTAATTTACGGTGGCTATTACAATCTTTTGGGCTTTTACGGTGAAAATCTACTGAATTACGATGTAAGAATGGATGTTCAGCGTTCACCGTAAATTACGGTCATACCGTAATTTACGGTGGAATTAAAATGTGTTGAGGCTTTACGGTAGAAGTCTACTGTGTTACGGCGAAAAATTGATGTTCAGGTCTCACCGTAATTTACGGTGAGACCGTAAATTACGGTACGCAGAATTTTGCTGTCGGTCGTTTGGGGTTCCGCTCATATATATAAAAAAAATAAATAAAATCTAATAAAAACAAAACCTGGTCACGTGAAGATAACCCCATCCACCCATTCTCTTTCACTTTACAATCATCTTCTTCTTCTCAAGTCCCACCACAACTCCCCAAATCTTCTTCTTCTTCCCAAATCTTCCATCCTCCATAACTAACCAAATTCCTGTCCAAATCAAGTGAAATCTTGGTCTAACTTGACTAATTTTTCACAAGCTTGTTAATTGTGAGGAGAGATTTCAGAGAAAACGCAAGTTTGGGGTCCGAATTCGAAACCCTAATTCGAGATAATTTGGGGGTTTTGGAGTTTTTGGTTTCACAAGCACTCTTCCATCTTTAAACAAAGGTATGAAAGCTTATTGTGTATATTTTGGTGCTACATTGTGAAAAGTAAGGGATTTAGGTTAATTGTTCATGCCCACTTGCTTGTTCTTAGATATGAATATGAAATTGCTTATTTGAGCATGGTTTTGGTTGTAGATGTAGGATTTGTGGTTAAAGTAGTGAACTTTTGGGATGTTCTACATTGTAGAGACTTCATGCCCAATTTTTGAAAAATTTTTGAGATACTTTTGGTTCACTAACATCTACAACCATGATAACAAGAAAGTGTGGGGATGATTTTGAAGAGAGGGTTTAATTTGGTGTTTGCTTTTGTTGCTTGTCTCATGTGTGTAGGAAATGGCTAGGACAAAGGAACAAGCGGGTTCAAGTTCGTCTTCATCAAAAGGCAAGGGCAAACAAAAGGAGCAACCACCAAGAAAGAGGCAATATATGGGTAGGGTTAGTGAAAGCGAAAGTGAAGGCGAAGAAGAGATGGAGTTAGACCCGAGTGAAAAGCCGGTATGGAACTCGGGGTCTTTGGATGATCAACCCGAGATTTGGCAGCCAACACTTTATAATGATTGCATGAATAAGTTGAAAAACAAGGCAGCCGCGTTTATTTGTGAGAAAGAAGTTGATGAGCCCCGATTTGGCCAGTTCGGGGTGTTTGCTAAGTTTCGCGCTTTAGGTTGGGAAGGGGCGCTTAAATGCTTCGACAAAGACAAGAGTAACCTGTTTATGACAGAGATTCAAGAGTGGATGGCAACCTTACAATGTCACAACTTTAACAAGCCATCATAGATGAAGTTGATCGGGAAGGTACATGGGGTACCGGTGGAGATGTCATTCGACACGTTGAAGAGGCTGGGGAAGTATGACAGTCTCCCGGCTAAGGAGTACATGATTCCCACACTTGATGACCTATTGCTTAAACCAGAAAAGCATGTGAGATGGAACGACATGTTGGCAACATTGTTTTTACCCGGTAGATACAGTGGTGTTCTATACCGGAAGAACTTGAAGATAGAAGCTAAATTGCTGCATACAATCTGCCTTCTCAATGTCATTCCAAGAAGGGGAGACAAAGAACAGGTGAGGTACCCGGAGATACCCGTTCTCTATTCGTTGATGCATGGGTCCCCACGCTTCCCGATACGTTACCTTATCATGCACCACTTATGGATCTGCCGGAACAAATATGGAAGAGACATCGTCCCGTATTGTCGCATAATTACAGGTTTGATGAAACAACAGAAAGCGCTAACATCCGAAGACCGAGGTTTGACAAAAAGGCACCAGCCTTTTACATTGGATAGGTTGGGGAATGTTTGGACGTATACTCAGTCGAAACGTTATCATAAGTTGAAATCGGAAGGTCAACGGTGGAGGGCATTAAAATTGGGTGCAAGAGAGTTGTTACCGGGAGAGCCGGATGAGCCGGAAAGTGATGAAGAAATGGTTCCGAGTGGGGACGAGGATTATGCGGACGAGCCGCATGGTGGTGCAAATGTTGGTCTAGGGGGTTTTGGTGGAGGTCATGGTGGTATGTTCTACGACTATGCGCATCAACCTTATGAGCCGGGGTGGGCTTATAGCGGTACAATGCAAGAGGTGATTGAAAGTCAACGTCCGCCGGCATCTATTTTTGATACATGGTCGGGGTCGGAGAGGACGTTGTATGATCAAAACACGAGGAATAGTGCAAGCATAGAGCGGTCGTTAAAACATAGCTTCGATCGCCATGAGGCATGGAACTGTACCTTCGCATATTCTCGAGAGGTGGATACTAATAATAGATATCATGATGATCAAATGAGGCGGATGCATGCGGATTGGCATGCCGGAAGGCCGGTTGTTGAGGATCCACAACATGTGGACTATGCTTCATTGCCGCCTTATGATGGTAGCATTTCATATCCGACTCCACCACTCCACCATTCTCAATGGCTTGACCCAAGGCAACAGGAGGGAGCGCAACAACAAGCAGGGAGTAGCAGCGGCGCATTCGGATTTGGAGAGTGGAATGATATGATGTCATCCATCTTTGGACCTCCAGGACCGCGCTACTATTAATCAGGTGGTATTCTCTCTTGTGTATAGTTTGTACATATTTTTGGTTTTATGTTGGTTATGGTTGGGAGGATGGGTGGTGTTTGATTATGTGGTTGATTGTTGGGTTGGTGTTTTGATGAAACAACAGAAAGCGCTAACATCCGAAGACCGAGGTTTGACAAAAAGGCACCAGCCTTTTACATTGGATAGGTTGGGGAATGTTTGGACGTATACTCAGTCGGAACGTTATCATAAGTTGAAATCGGAAGGTCAACGGTGGAGGGCATTAAAATTGGGTGCAAGAGAGTTGTTACCGGGAGAGCCGCATAAGCCGGAAAGTGATGAAGAAATGGTTCCGAGTGGGGACGAGGATTATGCGGACGAGCCGCATGGTGGTGCAAATGTTGGTCTAGGGGGTTTTGGTGGAGGTCATGGTGGTATGTTCTACGACTATGCGCAGCAACCTTATGAGCCGGGGTGGGCTTATAGTGGTACAATGCAAGAGGTGATTGAAAGTCAACGTCCGCCGGCATCTATTTTTGATACATGGTCGGGGTCGGAGAGGACGTTGTATGATCAAAACACGAGGAATAGTGCAAGCATAGAGCGGTCGTTAAAACATAGCTTCGATCGCCAGGCGGCAATGGAACCCTTTTTTTTTTTTTTTTAAACACGACACCACCAACAAACACCAACCCAACAATCAACCACATAATCAAACACCACCCATCCTCCCAACCATAACCAACATAAAACCAAAAATATGTACAAACTATACACAAGAGAGAATACCACCTTATTAATAGTAGCGCGGTCCTGGAGGTCCAAAGATGGATGACATCATATCATTCCACTCTCCAAATCCGAATGCGCCGCTGCTACTCCCTGCTTGTTGTTGCGCTCCCTCCTGTTGCCTTGGATCAAGCCATTGAGAATGGTGGAGTGGTGGAGTCGGATATGAAATGCTACCATCATAAGGCGGAAATGAAGCATAGTCCACATGTTGTGGATCCTCAACAACCGGCCTTCCGGCATGCCAATCCGCATGCATCCGCCTTATTTGATCATCATGATATCTGTTATTAGTATCCACCTCTCGAGAATATGCGAAGGTACGGTTCCATGCCTCATGGCGATCGAAGCTATGTTTTAACGATCGCTCTATGCTTGCACTATTCCTCGTGTTTTGATCATACAACGTCCTCTCCGACCCCGACCATGTATCAAAAATAGATGCCGGCGGACGTTGACTTTCAATCACCTCTTGCATTGTACCACTATAAGCCCACCCTGGCTCATAAGGTTGCTGCGCATAGTCGTAGAACATACCACCATGACCTCCACCAAAACCCCCTAGACCAACATTTGCACCACCATGCGGCTCGTCCGCATAATCCTCGTCCCCACTCGAAACCATTTCTTCATCACTTTCCGGCTCATCCGGCTCTCCCGGTAACAACTCTCTTGCACCCAATTTTAATGCCCTCCACCGTTGACCTTCCGATTTCAACTTATGATAACGTTCCGACTGAGTATACGTCCAAACATTCCCCAACCTATCCAATGTAAAAGGCTGGTGCCTTTTTGTCAAACCTCGGTCTTCGGATGTTAGCGCTTTCTGTTGTTTCATCAAACCCGTAATTATGCGACAATACGGGACGATGTCTCTTCCATATTTGTTCCGGCAGATCCATAAGTGGTGCATGATAAGGTAACGTATCGGGAAGCGTGGGGACCCATGCATCAACGAATAGAGAACGGGTATCTCCGGGTACCTCACCTGTTCTTTGTCTCCCCTTCTTGGAATGACATTGAGAAGGCAGATTGTATGCAGCAATTTAGCTTCTATCTTCAAGTTCTTCCGGTATAGAACACCACTGTATCTACCGGGTAAAAACAATGCTGCCAACATGTCGTTCCATCTCACATGCTTTTCTGGTTTAAGCAATAGGTCATCAAGTGTGGGAATCATGTACTCCTTAGCCGGGAGACTGTCATACTTCCCCAGCCTCTTCAACGTGTCGAATGACATCTCCACCGGTACCCCATGTATCTTCCCGATCAACTTCATCTGTGATGGCTTGTTAAAGTTGTGACATTGTAAGGTTGCCATCCACTCTTGAATCTCTGTCATAAACAGGTTACTCTTGTCTTTGTCGAAGCATTTAAGCGCCCCTTCCCAACCTAAAGCGCGAAACTTAGCAAACACCCCGAACTGGCCAAATTGGGGCTCATCAACTTCTTTCTCACAAATAAACGCGGCTGCCTTGTTTTTCAACTTATTCATGCAATCATTATAAAGTGTTGGCTGCCAAATCTCGGGTTGATCATCCAAAGACCCCGAGTTCCATACCGGCTTTTCACTCGGGTCTAACTCCATCTCTTCTTCGCCTTCACTTTCGCTTTCACTAACCCTACCCATATATTGCCTCTTTCTTGGTGGTTGCTCCTTTTGTTTGCCCTTGCCTTTTGATGAAGACGAACTTGAACCCGCTTGTTCCTTTGTCCTAGCCATTTCCTACACACATGAGACAAGCAACAAAAGCAAACACCAAATTAAACCCTCTCTTCAAAATCATCCCCACACTTGCTTGTTATCATGGTTGTAGATGTTAGTGAACCAAAAGTATCTCAAAAATTTTTCAAAAATTGGGCATGATGTCTCTACAATGTAGAACATCCCAAAAGTTCACTACTTTAACCACAAATCCTGCATCTACAACCAAAACCATTCTCAATGGCTTGACCCAAGGCAACAGGAGGGAGCGCAACAACAAGCAGGGAGTAGCAGCGGCGCATTCGGATTTGGAGAGTGGAATGATATGATGTCATCCATCTTTGGACCTCCAGGACCGCGCTACTATTAATCAGGTGGTATTCTCTCTTGTGTATAGTTTGTACATATTTTTGGTTTTATGTTGGTTATGGTTGGGAGGATGGGTGGTGTTTGATTATGTGGTTGATTGTTAGGGTGGTGTTTGATTATGTGGTTGATTGTTAGGTTGGTGTTTGTTGGTGGTGTCGTGTTTAAAAAAAAGAAAAACATAAAAAAAATATAAAAAGAAAAATACAAAAAGAAATTTGGGGTTTGAGAAAAAAAAGCTTTTGTTGATGGTGAATGAGTTTAGTGATCAAAGCCTCCCAAAGCCATACATTGGGGTCAATGTATCCCAAGTGTGGGGATGGGGGGAATTTTTTGGAGTTTTTGAAAAATTTTGAGCCAAGCGGAATGATGTGAAAATTTAAACGCCCTAATTTACCCCAAGTTGATGCACCGGCAACCCTTGATACCTTTTTCATTCTTGGTGAGAGTTGTAGCCACACTTGTACATAAATAATGATTGTCTTTGATGAGAGTGGCTATGGGTGGGGGTGCATTAGAACTTGTGCTTGAATGCGGTTTGAGTCCTTAGTTGAGCATGAATGTAGAAAGGATAAGGGCATTTAGGAAAGCCTCATCATAGTGTGTGCGAGTGTGGGATTTGGGTGGTTGGACCTCATTAATTATATATATGAGCTTGGTAGTGAGAGGGGCGGGGGTTTGGACATTTAGTTGCCCATTTTGTGCCTTTAAAGCTTATCATTTGTTCCCCCTAGCTACTTACTTAAAAAAAATTTACCCAAATTTGGCACGGTCTTATAGTGTTTTGTGATAGTAGTAGTTTGCTAGTTTGAAGAAAATATGGTTAATGCGTTGTTGTTTAGTTGTTTGCCTAGTTTTGAAAAAAAAAATCAGAAAAGAAAAAAAAAAGAGAAGTTTATTGTCTTGTATATAGTAGTTAAGTTTGTTTGTTTGTTTGCTATGTTTGTAATAAAAAGACCGGGCCGAATTTTCGCTACTTCATATATATTCCATTCCCTACCTATACACCTAGCCGCGTTACAACCTTGAAGTCCCTTTGATTTGCATTCATGTTTGACCCATTTTAGGAGAATGATCGATTTAGGTACAAGCTTATGATTGTGCATCCACCCGTTTGCCTAGTGTGTGTCTAGCTTATCTTTGCTAGTTTTCACTTGTAGCCGAGAGGAGAGAATTTGAGAGGGGTGCATTGCTTGGGTGTTAAAAAGGGGTTGGTAAAGAGATTGCATGTTTGCTTGGTTTAATTTGATCACTTGTTTTGAAATCATTTTGATGAGTTGCTTGGGAGAAGCAACGGTTAAGTGTGGGGATGTGACGGGTGGTCCTTTGGACAACCCTTAAGCATGTTAAAAGACGAAATAATCCTCCACTTAATCGTGTAATTATCTTGAATTAGATAACTACGGTGCTTATGTTTCAGGTGCGGTCTAGGAGCTAAAAGACGGATTAAACGCAGCTTTGGAGGCTTTGGTGATGAACGGGTCGAGCGTGGAACAAGAGACGAAAGAAAGAAGAACATTCAGGTCATCACCGTAAATTACGGTCCCACCGTAATTTACGGTGGACCTGAAAATCAAATGGTTCCCACCGTAGCACAGACTATTCTCACCGTAACACTTTCATGTTCACCGTAAATTACGGTGATGCCGTAATTTACGGTGGAATCTACGAAGAAAACTTGTAACTGCCACTTTTAAGTTATTTTTGGGGTGTCTTTTCATTATCTCTCATCATTGGACGGTTTTGGATCATCATTGGGGCGATTTTTGGCTGCTTGCTTGCTTTGTGAACAATTCTTATCATCCGGTTTGTATCTTTGATTCGTATGAACATTGGTTTGACTATGATGATGATTCACCGAGCCATGTCCGGCTAAACTCTTCGGTGATCATCTTAGGTGAATGTTTCTTGAACTTTTGTGTGTTTAATTTCTGAATTTCTAGAATGATAACTTGCGTTGCTTGAATATCATGGTGTATGTTTGATTGCTTGTAGTTTGTTAATCGATAGTGCAATTTCTAGTCTTAATCGTACGTTCTTGGTGCCGTTGGCAATCGAGATATCACGGGAAGGGTTAGGGTTGGTTATTGATTAATCAGTCATCGGGAAACAACCTCGCGTTTATATAATCCGAGTACTTTGTCCCCTTTTATCACTTCAATCATCTATATACGAGTTATATCTATGTAACTCTTTCTAGTTGGAATTACACACAATTGTTTAAAGAAACTCAAACCTAAGGTGATCATTGTTCTCTCCTAATTTGTTTTACAACCAACTTTGATTTGAATTAGTTTTTAATTTAGTTTTCTAAATAAACAATCCAAACTCTTGAATTTTAATTTCTGCAATTTAGTCTAATATTAGTTTAAGTACAAAGCTATACAATCAACACATCTTCCACATACTCCCTGAGTTCGATACCCTACTACCACTATCTATAGTTGTTTGGGGATTAAGTTTGCGTGACCCACGACATCACGTCATGCACTTGGGTTATGTTGTAATAGGTCTTGGAAGGGTTTTGAGTCGAGTTTAGATGCCTTAGAACGAGCCAGCGTCGGAGACAGAATGGTAACCCATCGCCGACGGGTCCCACCCCGTCGCCGACGGGCAAGGGAAAACTCAAATGTGGCGACGGGCTAATTGTCTGGTTACGGGAAAAAATCAGCCGACGGGGTTATTGAGAACCCGTCGCCGACGGTCATCACCCCGTCGCCGACGGGTAAAGGTTATTTTTTATTTTTATTTTTTATGAGGAAAAATATGATTATTTAATAAAAGGACTATGTACATTAAAAATTCCTAAAAATTATTAAAAATGTTTTTGTGATTTTTATAAGTTAAAAACAAAACTTACGCATGGCATGGACGTCGTTAACGGCCGGCCCTACCACCCCCCAAAAAAATCGTGTATTGTCCTCAATACACATAAACAAGTCTAAAAACATACCTTGTATCTTCATGACCCGTTCGTAATGTCTGGACTTCACACAATCAAGAAGGATTAGTAGGAATTGAAAACGATAATCCTCGAAACACACAAACAATTAAACAGTTATACATAACTTTACACAAAGTGTTACCGATCCTTTTCATTCGACCTCGTAAACCGGGAAACTTACCACGAAACTTACCGATTCCTTGTTTGCATCCACTTTCTCGTTACCCTCGAGAAACGGTTTTAGCCGATGACCATTTACCGTTTGCCGTACCCCATCCTTCGGGTCCTCGACACCCAATTGTCCAACCCGGGTGACAACATAGGGTCCCATCCATTTGCTTCGGAGCTTTCCGGGAAAGAATTTGAGCTTTGAATTGTAGAGCCACACCTTTTGACCCACTTCAAATTCTTTCTTCCTCAACTTGGCATCATGCGCTCTCTTCATTCCGTCCTTGTATTGAGATGCGTATTCATATGCCACCTCCCTTAGCTCCTCCAATTCACACAACTTGAGCTTCCGTTCCTTACCTGCATCATCATATTGCACATTAACCTCTTTAATAGCCCATAACGATTTGTGCACAAGTTCAACCGGTAAATGGCAGTTTTTACCGTAGACCAACCGGTAAGGTGTAGTGCCTATGGGTGTCTTATGTGCCGTTCGGTAGGCCCATAAAGCATCGTTCAATTTAATTGACCAATCCTTACGGTCCGCCCGCACGGTCTTTTGCAAAATCTGTTTGATTTGCCTATTTGACACCTCAACTTGCCCGCTTGTTTGCGGGTGATAGGGGGAAACAATCCTATGGTCAACACCAAACCGCTTTAGAAGTTTCCCAAACCGAAAATTTTTAAAGTGGGATCCTCCATCACTTATGATGACACGAGGAATCCCAAACCTTGAGAAAATATTGGTTTGGACAAAGTTGCATACTACGGAATGGTCGTTCGTCTTGGTGGCTATTGCTTCGACCCATTTTGACACATAGTCAACGGCCACCAAGATATACAAATTGCCATAGGAGTTGGGGAATGGGCCCATGAAATCAATACCCCATACATCGAAAACATCGACTACAAGGATTGGTTGCATGGACATCTCATCCCTTTTTGAGATACCCCCTAATTTTTGACATTCTATGCAATTTTTGGCAAACTCGTTTGCATCTTTGAAAATAGTAGGCCAATAAAGGCCACTATTCAACACTTTGTGACCCGTTTTGTGACCACTAAAGTGACCACCACATGCAAACGAGTGTAGATGTTGCAGCACGCTCGGAATCTCTTCATCATCAATGCATCTTCTTATAACTTGATCCGCACACTCCTTCCACAAATGCGGTTCTTCCAACCGATAGTACTTGATTTGGGACATGAAGTGTTGCCTTTTCCGTCTATCCCAATGTGCCGGCATGTCACCTGTAACAAGATAATTGACAATGTTAGCATACCATGGCAATTTATCTAATTTCATTATATGCTCATCTGGGAAAGACTCATTGATCTCTAAGGCTTTCGGATCATCTTCCACCATCAACCGGGACAAGTGGTCCGCTACCACATTCTCAATGCCTTTCTTGTCCCGTATCTCCAAATCAAACTCTTGGAGCAACAACACCCATCGGATTAACCTCGGCTTCGCATCTTTCTTCTCCATGAGGTACCTAACTGCAGTGTGATCCGAGTAAATAATCACTTTACTACCCCATATATAAGACCGAAATTTATCCAATGCATATACCACCGCAAGTAGCTCTTTTTCGGTGGTTGTGTAGTTCAATTGTGCATCCGAAAGAGTCTTGCTTGCGTAGTATATGGCAACGGGTTTCTTGTCAACCCGTTGTCCCAACACGGCCCCCACCGCATAATCACTTGCATCGCACATTATTTCAAAGGGTAAAGACCAATTTGGCGATTGCAAGATTGGGGCCTCCACTAACTTCTCTTTTAAATTGTTAAAAGCATTTTGGCAATTTTCATTGAAATCAAACAGTTGGTCTTTTAGCAACAAATTACATAAAGGCTTTGTTATATCACTAAAACTCTTAATAAACCGCCTATAAAACCCCACATGACCTAAAAACGACCTAACACCCTTAACAGTCGTGGGATATGGTAAAGTAGAGATGACTTGTACCTTAGCACGATCTACCTCTATCCCACAACTTGACACCACATGCCCCAACACAATTCCCTCTTGAACCATAAAATGGCTCTTTTCCCAACTTAGGACCAAACTAGTTTCAACACATCTTTTTAACACTTTATCTAGTTGGTCCAAACAAGTCTCAAACGATGATCCAAAAATTGAGAAATCATCCATGAAGATTTCCAAAGACTTTCCCACCATATCGGAGAAGATACTCATCATGCACCTTTGGAAGGTGGCGGGAGCATTACATAGTCCAAACGGCATCCGCCTAAATGCGAAAGTACCGTAAGGACATGTAAATGTAGTCTTTGATTGATATTCCGGATGGATGGCAATTTGGTTATAACCGGAATAACCATCTAAGAAGCAATAAAATTTTTGCCCCGATAATTTCTCAACTATTTGATCTATGAAAGGTAAAGGAAAATGATCTTTGTAAGTTGCGGTATTCAACTTCCTATAATCAATACAAATTCGCCACCCGGTTACCGGCCGGGTAGCTACCTCTTCACCTGCGTCGTTTTTGACGACTTGTATACCGGCTTTCTTGGGAACCGTCTGTGTTGGGCTCACCCATTGGCTATCCGAGATCGGGTAAATGATACCCGCATCAAGCCATTTCAACACTTCTTTCTTCACGACCTCCCGCATGTTCGGATTTAACCGCCTTTGTGCATCTCGAACGGGAGTCACATTCTCTTCCGTGATGATTTTATGCATCACCGCCGAGGGACTAATACCCTTCAAATCCGCAATGGTCCATCCAATCGCCGCCCGATTGATGACCAACACTTCCATCAACTTTTTCTCTTGCTCCACGGTTAAATTTGATGCAATGATAACCGGGAGAGTATTGCATTCTCCAACATAAGCATACTTGAGATGCTTTGGCAATGCTTTCAACTCCACTTCCGGAGGCTCTACTAAAGACGGCTTCAATTTAGTATCAATGCTCTCCGGTAAGCTTTCAACTTGGTGCGTCCATGTCGGTTTTCCTTCTCTAACCGCAAGCACCTCCAAACTCCTCACTTCCTCGTCCATGCTTTGTTCCACCTCCACCTGTGACCTGTCAAACATATAACAATCCTCCATTGTGTTTTCCCCATAAACGACTGTGTCGCAAAGAGGTATACACGTGTCAACAATGTCTGCCATATAGCATTCATCATCAACTGGAGGGCTCATAAGTTCGGAAAAAACATGCAACCTCAACCTCCGGTTTCCAAATGTCATGTCAACCGTTCCTGTTCTGCAATCAATTTGAGCATTTGCAGTTGCTAAGAACGGTCGACCCAAAATCACCGTAGGTTGTTTGGTTGGGTCCTTGGCCACATAATCAAGTACAAGAAAGTCCACCGGATAGTAAAAATCCTCGATATTCACTATCACATCCGAAACAATTCCACGGGGTAGTTTAGGTGTCAAATCGACTAACACCACGGTGGTGTTTGACGATTGAAGTGGACCAAACTCGTATTGGTCATACAAACTACCCGGTAAAATGCTTACACTAGCACCAAGATCTAGAAGTGCCCGGTTGATTTTAAAATCGCCCACTTGAATTGAAATGATAGGCGCACCCGGATTTTGGAGCTTAGGTGGAAGTGCACCCGAAAGAATCGAACTCACGTTTTCGGTTAAATCTAATTTTTTTGAAAATTTGTGAGTGCGTTTTTGGGTACACAAATCTTTCAAATACTTAGCATACGACGGTACTTGTTTAATTGCATTCAAAAGAGGTAAATTAATTTTTACTTGTTTGAAAATTTCCAACAACTCTTCTTGTTGTGGACCTCTTTTGTTTACAACTTTTTTCATTGGTCCTTTCAATACTTCGGGATAAGGGGCGGTATTAACCTCCACACCCTTTTCCTTAGCCTTGGGGATGGGGATGGTCACAACGGGAGTAACATTATTCTTTCTCAAATCATTTTTATTTTGACCCGTTTGACCATCCTCAAGCTCTTCATCACTAGCATCTTCCACCACCCCTTCAACATATTGGGGTGGTGGTGTTTTGACACCATTATCAACAACTCGACCACTACGTAAGGTAATTTTATTAATAGGTACCTCACGTGTGTTCCTCGAGCTCGACCCTTGATGCTTAGGGTTCATGGTGGTGTCACTTGGAAGCTTCCCCATGCCTCCCTTTATTTGGGCCACTTCTTCCGCTAGTTGACCCACTTGTTTCGCCAATGCCTCGTGTACTTTGTCTCGAATCTCGTTTGCCTTCTTTATCTCTTTAACATCACTATGAGTCTCCTTTTGCATGTTTAGCAAAGCATCCATCTTGGCACTCAAGTCATCACCACTGGTTTGGTTGTTTGACCCACTTCCGTTACCGCCTTGGTTATTGTAATTCTTTTGGTACCCACCTTGGTACCCTTGGTTGTAATTTCGTTGGTAACCTCCTTGGTTACCACCTTGACGGTTTTGATATGATGACCCACTTCCTCCTTGATTACCCGACTGGAAATTCGGGTTCATTTGATTTGAAGCATTGCCATACCGGAAATTGGGGTGATTTCTCAAACCCGCATGGTAAGTGTTGGAGTTCATGTCATATTGTTTTCTATCCCCATACACTTGATTGACTTCTTCGGTGTAACCACTCGACCCCATTGAGCATTGCTCGGTTGCATGCCCAATATCTCCACATTCTTCACAAACCGCAAACTGAACCGCATTTACCTCCTTCTTCTTTTTCAGTTGGGCCATTTCCCGTTCTAAGGTGGAAATCCGATCTTTGGAATCGAGATCGGGGAGTGACCGGGAAACTGGATGTCTTTTTGCTCTATCGACCGATTCTTTTCCTTGGATCGTTTGCTCATCCTTTCCAAAAATTCCCAATCATCATTTTCATAATTGCTCAAGAGTGTACCATTGCTTGTTGTCTCGAGACGATTCCAAGTTGCATCATCCAACCCCCGTACAAAGCATTTCACCAACTCCCATTTTTCTATTTGGTGATGTGGGCATCTCCTCATTAGTTCTTTGAATCGGGTAAATGCTTCATGTAAAGGCTCACTCGAAAGTTGACGAAACGACCGAATTTCATCTCTAGCATCGTCGGTCTTTGCCATAGAATAGTATTCATCCAAAAATGCTTGTTGCATTTGTTCCCAAGTTCGAATACTGTTGGCCGGAAGTGTAAGGAACCACTGTTTTGCCTTGTCTAATAACCGAAGCTTAACTTCCTCTAGTGCGAAATTGTGCCCCCCAATAGTATCACAAATGGAAGAGAATTCCGTTAAGTGTGTGTAGGGCTCATCATTGGACCTCCCATTGAAGTGAGGAAGTATGTTGATGTAATACGGTTTACAATCAAACATCCTCCTTTCGCATACTATCGGAGAATTATTCTCGGTCACTATCGGGCGGAAACGGTCATTTACTCCCCGTGGAGGTTGTTGACGACGTTGTGGACCATTAACTTCTTGATCGACCGGTCTTCGATTATCCCTTCTTTCACCTCTTTGATCCCCCCTTCGATTATCCCTTGGGTTACCACCTCCCACGAACCGAGGAATCCGGTTAGGGTTTGCATTGCTATTGTAAAACCCATCATTCCGGTTCCGTTGGTTATTGTTTCGTGGTTGACGGTTGTTCCCATAACCATCATTTCTTCCACCTCCGTAACCGTATTCGTCGTCCCCAACATAATTGGCGTTTTGGTAACCAAATTCCTCATCGTCATACCTTCTAGCGTTGTAGACGTTTCCCCTATTCACGTAGCCCCAATCTTCATCATCATTAGCCCGATCATTGTAATACCCCCCATCGTCCGAATTTTCCGTATGAATGCTTACGTGTTCCGGCGATTGATAACCGGGAACACTATACGGTTCATCATCGGGAATTGCATTCCTTAAATCGTCGATGTTGAAAAACGGGTCTTCATTTGCGGGATTGCCGCGATCACGGTTACCTCTACGATCGGAGTTGACATTCCGATCATCAAGGTTGACAGGTAACGATGCTTGTCGGTGAAGGGTTTGTTGTTGAGGTGTTCGTTGGGTGTTGTTGGTATTTTGGTTTCGGAAAGGTGGCGTGGGTGGTCTTGCGTTGGTGTTACCACCCGGTTGTTCTTGGGGTATAGGTTGGGTGTTTTGAGCGGGATAGAAAGTTCCTCGGGATTGGAATTGATTTGGATTGAGGTTTTGGTTGGGATTAAAGTCTTGGTTGGAGTTGTGGTTTGCCATTGAATCGGTTTCAATGGTCGGTGTGAGTGGTGGTGTTTGGTTGGTTTGATTAGAAGCAAGAGTTGCTTCTAATCGGCTTGCTAGGTTCCTTCTTGCGAGTCTTTCGCTTTCCGGTTCGTAGACTAAAGGTGAAATCCTCCCGGAGTTTCGTGTACGCATGCACTACCTGTAACCTGCACAAGTAACACACTCCGCGTAACAAGGAAAAAGACAATACAAAAAGAAAGCTAAACAAGTTAAACTGATAATCACGTAAATTCAAACAATATCCAAACACAAAGCGCACGCACTCCCCGGCAGCGGCGCCAAAATTTGATCGAAGTGTCGCGCTCCGGTCAAAGATAATATTTATAAGCCCAAATTACCCTTAACAATGTGTTAGTGGTAGTAAGGGGTCGATCCACGAAGAGTATGTGGTTTGTGTATGGATTTGACTGAATTATAAAGACTTGTCACAATTATGAAGCTTGCCAGATATTTTTTTATTTTTGTTTAGAAGAAAGATGTGAATTTGGACTACTGAAATTGAATTACTTAATTAACAACTACTACTTAACGATTGCAAGAATTTCTGGATACGAGAACAATAATATGAAAAGGGAATCACACCCGGTTTCAGTAATTATTAACCTAGGATTTCTACAAGTTCTAGTTTCAACTCAAACGCATTTGATTAACGGATTTAGTGTACCGTGACTTAGGTGCTACTAACTATCAACGCCCCGAAGAACAGACAAAAAGACACTTTGTAATCAACACAAGTAAATCCTAACAATGACAATGTACAATTACATATCACCGTTTCGTAAAGTCATAACTTTTAACATCGCTCGACAATTCACGAATTCGTAACAAATGTAATACTATTGTCAAGAGTTTCAAAAACCAAATACAAATTGTCACTAAGTTAAAACAAGAACAATTCGAAACCCTAGAATTAACAACTACCTACACCGGGGTGAAACCGAGATGATTAGCCGCTCATGGTTGATGCAACTTGATCACCGGATGCTTGGAATGCGGAAGGATTCATCTTGAAGCTTGATTGGATGATTGGTGAATGATGAAGGTTGGTGATGGATGATGATGGGTGAATGGATAAATGGATTGATGGCTAGGGTTAGGAATCAAGATTGTGATGAATGATGATGGTTGATTCTTGATTCGGGTTGGTGATGATATGATTGATGGAATGGTCGGTGAATTGTGTGGTGAATAAGGCTCCAAGATCAAGATTCAAACTCCCCAAGGTGTGTAACTCCCGAATTGAATAGTCAACCACCAATAAGAATCGATCCCAACACCTCAAAAACCCCAAATTCGCGTATCTGGTTTTGACAAGCCGTCGCCGACGGCCCTCAACCCGTCGGCGACGGGCTTTGGTTTTCTTTTGTCCATCCGACGGCTAAATCACCTGGATACGGATTTTTGGTGGCGACGGGATTTCCAGAAGGCGTCGCCGACGGGTCCCAGGCCGTCGGCGACGGGCTCTTGTTTGCACGATTCTTGTTTTTCGCTCCAACACTCCCGGTTAATCCGTAACGTATCCCGGTGCTCCGGTTTTTGATCCGGTGACCCGCAAAGCTCCCGAAAAGCTCCTTAAACTTCATTAAACCTGCAAAACACAAATCTAATTAAAAGTAGGCTATTCGAGATTAAAAGCCAAGTAAAAACATCAACTTAAGCATTAACGAACGCCGGTTTTCAACCACGTGTGGGAGCACCTTTTTGCCTAGGAATTGGCACCCTGCTGAAGTGGACTTCCTTGTTTTGTCACATCCAGCAAAGTCACTATCTGAGAAATCTGAAAGCTCAATTTTACCATCAGCTGGATACCAGATACCAAGTGTGGGAGCACCTTTTAGGTATCTGAATATCCTTTTTACAGCAATAAGGTTTGACTTTCTAGGGGCTGATTGGGATCTTGCACAGACACATGTTGCAAACATGATATCTGGCCTAGATGCAGTCAGGTACAAATAAAGACCCAATCATGCTTCTATATAAGGTCTGATCAACCAAATCATCGTTCTCATCAGACATGACTAATTTATTGGTTGCAATGGGTGTACTGCATGGCTTACAATCATCCATATCAAATTTCTTTAAAAGTTCTTTGGCATATTTGCCTTGATGGATAAAAGTGCCATTTTGCAGTTGTTTTACTTGGAGACCAAGAAAACACTGGAGTTCACCCATTGCACTCATTTCAAACTCAGCTGTCATTAGTTGTCTGAACTCCTCACACATTTTGTTACATGTGCTTCCAAAAATGATGTCATCCACATAAATTTGGACAATCATCAAATCCTTCCCTCTCCATTTTAAAAACAGTGTTTTATCAATTCTGCCTCTGGTGAAACTAATGGAAAGTAGAAAGGTGGAAAGAGTTTCATACCAGGCTCTTGGTACTTGTTTCAAGCCATACAAAGCTTTATTTAGCTTGTAGACATGATCTGGATTAAATGGATCCTCAAAGCCTGGAGGTTGACAAACATAAACCTCTTCTTGAATCTTACCATAGAGGAATGCACATTTAATGTCCATTTGATACACCTTGATGTTGTGGTTGACAGCAAAGGCCAGAAATAATCTGATAGCTTCAAGTCTAGCTACAGGGGCAAATGTTTCATCATAGTCAATGCCCTCTTCTTGTCTGTACCCTTGAACCACAAGCCTGGCTTTATTCTTGACAACAATGCCCTTTTCATCAGTTTTGTTTTTGAAGACCCACTTTGTGCCAATAGGACTTACATTCTCTGGCAGTGGTACAAGCTCCCATACTTGTTGTCTTTTAAACTGTTGGAGCTACTCTTGCATGGCTTCTACCCATCTATTGTCTTTCAGTGCTTCTTGGTACTTGACTGGCTGATGGAGTGATAGAAAAACAGCAAAAAAACAAATGTTTTGGGTTTGGCTTCTTGTGAACAACCCTTCATTGATGTTGCCAATGATTTGGTCAGGTGGATGAGATCTCAAGAAGATTAAATCTCCTTGGTATGGGACGATGGCATTTGTTGGTGAAGGCTGCAGATGTGTATCATCTGAGCTAACCACTACTATTGACTTTAATGATCCAGCAGTGGCTTCAAAAGGTGGTGGAATAGGAGGTAAAGATGTGGACACATGCTGACTTTGATCAACTGTTTGAAGACTTTTATCAACAGTGTTTGATGATGTGGAAGCAGGGGTTAATGGGCTACTTTGGTCAACAACTGTTGAGGTAGCAGTGGTTGAGCTTTGACAGCTGTTTTGAACACCTGCTGCTCTTCCCATTTTGACAGACTTTTGAGGGATGATGATTTCATACCCATAGTCTGGTGTTGAATCCTCTGATGGACATGCACTGTTAGTCTTGACAACAGTGTTTTCAAAAGTGAATTTATCAAGATCAAACAAATCAGCAGGATTTGCTGGGATTTTCATTGATGAAAGTTCATTGAACTTTACATTCAAAGTCTCCTCCACTGCCTTGGTCCGTGTATTAAACACTCTGTAGGCCTTGGCAGTGGTTGAGTATCCCAGGTGATACCCACAATCTACTTTGGCTGCAAATTTTGAGATGGAATCTTTTAAATTCAAAATAAAACATGGGCAGCCAAATACTTTAAAGTATGAGATCAGTGGTTTGATTTTATACAGAATTTCATAAGCAGTCTTTTTGTGCCTGGGGTTGATTAAAACTCTGTTTTGGACATAGCAAGCAGTGTTTACTGCCTCTGCCCAGAAGGTCAAAGGTAAACCTGCCCTTTGGTATGATGGTTGTCCTTTACCTCTCCTGAATTGATTTGCAGGAGGTGCATCAGTCACTTGAACATCTCTTTGAACAGATGTTTGATTCAGCTGTTTTGTGACAGCTGTTTGGAATGGGACAAACAGTGGTTGTTTCTTGGTGAATTTGACAGATGATGCTGATGAACTTAAGGATGTTTTTGCAATGTACTCATTCTTTTTCTCATCAACGTTTCTGAGATACACGCATTCCTTAGTTTTGTGGTTATTTTTACCACAGATGGTGCAGCTTTCAGCAGGTACAATGACACTTGTTTTGTTTAGATCATATGCTTTTAGATGAAAACAGTCTTTTGTTAGATGATTCCTTTTTTCACAAAAATCACAAAACAGATTTTTAATCTTTTCTCTCTTCTTCCTTTTCTCAGATTCCTTTGCAACAGAGTTTTGAACCACTATTGGGATATCTTTGATAGGAATGATCTTTGCCTTTGGAGCTTTTACACCATCAGTGGTTGTGAAATCCATTGGTTTGAAGTTTTCCAGGATGTCACACTCATCAGACCATGTGGGTTTAAATTGATATTTCTCAATCTCCTCAAAAGTTGAGGATCCTACAGATCTTTCCAGAGTAATTTTATTACCAAGTTTGTCAATTATTTTAACCTCTTGGCCATTCTTGTTGGTTGGTATTATTTCAGTTGAACCAGCTTGTTTTTCAGCTTCTATGTCCTATACCAAACTTGACATTGCTTTCAAGCTGTTTTGCAAGTATAACCTCATACCCTTTACAAGATTCCACCCATCTTTCACAGGTGATCTGGGTGGACTCCAACTCCTTTTTGCAAACTTGGTATTTTTCTACCATAGTTTGGAGTTGAGTTTTGGTTATGCTCTGCTCTTCTTTGAGACTGCTGATCACTTTATCTTTTCAGCCAATTTGTTTCTAAGTTCTTTTAATGACTTTTCAAATTTGACTTTATCAGACAAGACTTTATCCCTAAGGTTTTCATTTACCTCTTTAATGTTAGCAAATGCAATAATACATTTGTCTTAACACAGTTTTTCAAGAACTTGAGTTGTAACCTTGGCAGCAGCCATCATGGCACAATCACGTTGATGATCACCTTCTTCATCTGCTCTCCCTTCTTCCTCACCAGCTTTCTTCACTTCTTCTTTCTCTTTGTCTTCTTTGGAACAAGGGTCAGACAGTGGTTCAATCAGGGTTTCTAAATTTTCTCCCAGCAGTAGTTCACAAGCAACTGCAGTAACCACTGCTTCAGCAACTTCATCCACTGTTTCAGCACTTAGCTGTTCACCTTCAGTTTCTACCCCTTCTGGTATTGACTCTAATGCCATCAAACAAAATTCATCATCATTAGAAGCATAGAGAGCAAAATTTTCATCACCAAGTTCATCAGGCATGTTGCTCCAATCAACAAAGCCTTGTGTGGAAAAGCTTTGCTGATCTGGTTGTGCCACTGTTGGAGCAGCTTGTTGAGGTGCAACAGGTTGCACCTGTGCCTGAGGAACATGGGCCTGAACATACTGAATTTGTGGAACAGTGGTTTGAACATAATGCACAGGCACAGGGGTTGCAGCATAGTGAGCAGTGTTAACATGTGCTGCAGGGGTATATTGTGTATAGTGCACAATGCTTTGTTGTTGTGGTCTAGGGTTTGAGCTGGGATGAGTAATTATTGGACCAGTGGTTTGACTCCTGCATTCCCTAGCAAAATGACCTAGCCTATTACACTTGTAGCACTTAATTTTTGACTTATCCAACCCCACCTTTAAATTCCCATGAAGCCCTGAGAATTTTCTCCCTGTTCTTTTGTAGAATTTGCTTGTTCTAACACTAAGCAAAGCCAATTGATGCAAAATGTCCATCTCTTCTAAGTCAGTGGGATCAAAATGTTGCAAATCATTGAGTTCAAAGCACAAGTTATCTGACATCTGGTTTTCACAGTTTGCAGTGAAAGCATAATTTGCAGAGTGAGAATCAGAGTTGTTAAAATTTCCACCAACAGTTATGTCTATAAAATGATCATAAATCTGATCCTTACTACTGCTACCAGATTCTTCCTGACCAAAAAGAGCTGTGCTGCCAAATGAGTAATCATCAGCAACTTTACCAGACTCTTGCAACTTCCTTTTCTGGTTTATCTCCCTTTCATAGGTCAGGAGTCTACCATGGAGTTGGGTTAGGGTCAGATCTTTGAACTCACCTGAATTTCTAATGACAAAAGAAATTGTGTCCCATTTTTCAGGTAGTGATCTAAGAAACCTGCTATTTTGAGTTGCATTTGGAAATGTAACTTTAACAAGCTTTAGTTTACTAACGAGACAGCTAAAACGTTCAAACTGTTGGGTTAATGATTCACCATTAATGTGACAAAATGTTTCATACTGCTGATTTAGAATTTCCCTGTTGTTTTCAATAACCTCTTCCGTTCCCCCAAATTGTACCTTCAATGCATCCCACAATTCTTTGGCATTGTTACAATGTAACAGCCCAGCATAGATTTCATTGGGTAATGCAGATGCTATGATGCTAAATGCTTTGGCATCGAGTTCGAACTTTTGAAATCAGTTTCAGTATAGTTTTCAGTTGGTTTAGGTACGAACTTCTTTGTATCCTCAGCGCTTGGCACCATAGGAACATGGGGACCAAAAACAACAGACCTCCAACATCCAGTATTCTGTTGAGCAAGGATGTGACCCATCCTTCTCTCCCAGATGTTGTATTCATTAGGTTTAAGCATAGGTGGTTTGAAAAGAGAGCCAATGTTATTCTTATCATCTTGCGATTGTGACGTCATCCTGGTTGTTTTACAGGCACTGATTAATCAACTTTGATGGTGATTAAACCTTGCTCTGTTTTTCAACAAAACGAACAAACTATCAGTATCAACGATTGCGAGCTAAACTATTTATGTCAAACTGATTGTTAAATCAAATTTGACTGTCCAAGCTCTGATACCAATTGTTAGGATCTGAGTTTGGTTTTGATTGTGTTTTACGTTTGAATTAAGATGAAGATGAATGAGTTGTGCAGCGGAATTATAATGGAAACGAACTTTGTACACAATCAAACAGGATAATTGCTTTAATCAAAACATTTTCAACAAAGAACCGAAAGATTGAATTTATTTCAATAACGATTACAATGCATGAATGAATACAAACTCCCCTTCAGCCTGAGCTCATAGTATTTGTTCGTGCAGGAAGAAGATGGTGAAAGAGCTAATAGAACAGTACAGAGCACTGTTCTATTTATAGGCACGAGCAAACCACTGAAGTATCTAAGCTGACGTCACCATGAAAGTGACATCTAACCTCCTAACAAACTCTAACCTTTGATCTATACAACCTCTGCTATGCTAACTACTGATATTACAATACATTACATAAAGTAAACAAAACTACTGCTGCATCCTTCCACTGCTGTGAACCCAGTAGTACTTGTCATGATCAGCAGTGCTTGACTCAAGGCAGTAGATTGGGCAGCAGGGCTTTAGTTCTTCATCAGTCTTTGACTAGATCAGCAGTTGTAGGTCAGCAGTTTGTATGATCAGTAGATATGAGGTCAGTAGATGTTAAAATCACTTTCAAGGGGAGAGACTTGTATGAATAATATCTACTTATTCTGGATCCACTGACCTGATTCAGTTTTGGCTCTAATTATCTGTTCCTCTGATAGGGTTCAATCCCAACATATATCATCACCACTATACAAACCATTATGCATAAATTACAACAACAATTATTATATCTATATATAATTACCACTATACATACCATAATGCGTATACTATAACAACCATTGCATCAATATGTTGCAAATTATATCTAGAGTTAATTACAGCATTAGTTCCTATGGTTTGTGGAAAGTAACAACTTTAGGTATTAATAATTTAAAGTAACAGTTTAAGGTTTTAACATTTAATTTTGTAACATTATAGGACCTTAAGGCTAATGGTTGTTAAATACTAACTGAAGACTCAGGGTATTTTCATCATCAACATGTATGCTTTTGTTGAATTGGTAAATATGATTCATATATCCATGTATAATAACATCAACTAACTCATACGATAAATAATTAAAAATCATCCTATTTCGCTTATACTATATACCAAGAGATGGAATATAACGTTACACTAATAAATATATAATAAATAAAAAATATATTGTCTAGTTATATAATTATTATTTTAATTAAATAATAAAAGAAAAATAAAAACTGTGTTTTAAATATTATAAGAGGTTAATTTCGTGGTTAGTATTTGTGGTTTCTCCAGAGTTTAAGGTTGGATACTAAGTTCTCAGATAGTTTTTAATGACAGTTAGCCTTAAGGCCTTGGGATGTTACAAAATCAAACATTAAAACCTCATATTGTTACTTTTAACTATTAGTATATGAGGTTGGTAGATTGCACAAACCACAAGGACTAATGGTGTAATTAACTCTTATATCTATATATAATATAATGGTGTGCATGATGGTTTCAAACTCTATATCGATTCATGTTGGAACCGATTAAGGTTTTGGTCAATTGAGTCGGAGCCGGGTCAAGAGAGGAACCAATTTGAAGTGCTAGAAAACCCTGATCGCATTGCATTGGTTTGGGATCGGTTCATGTTCAAAACCATATTATAAAACGATTGGTAAAAAAATGTTTTTTCTTCATGAATTAAAAACTAAATATATATAACAAGAATTAAAAACTAAATATATAAAGTTAATAAAAATCATCTCTTATTTATTTGGGATTTTATAAACAATAAAACAAAAATTTATGTAATTACGATACAGATACATTTTATTTAGATTTTTAAAATATAAAAACTAAATACATAACGAAAACAACATAAAATTCATAATTTTATTTATTTTTGTAATTTTAAAAGTAACAAAACAAAATATTAGAAATTACTAGGGATGGGAGTGGTACAGTACCCGTACCTATACCCGTACCAGTACCGAAAATACCGGTACCGAATTTGAACAAAACTAGGTACCAAATACCGTACCAAATATATAGGTAAGGGACGGGTACGAGTACGGGTACTGGTACGGGTATTTTCGGTACAGTACCCGCTTGGTACCATTATGTTTTTATTTATTTTTTGAGCACTTGTACGAGTACTAAATAGGTAAAATTGACATGAGTACCAATATAATACGAGTACCAAATAGGTAAAATTGGTACGAGTACCAATACGATACGGGTACCATATAGGTAAAAACAATACGAGTACACTATAAAAACCATAATATGAAATAACACATAAAACAAAAAAACTTTTAAAGGTATACATAGAATTCGGTACCAATACCCGTTTTTACCCATACCCGTACCAATACCGAAAGTACCGAATACCAAAATCAATAAAACTGGGTACCGACACATCTACCAAATACCTAAAATCGGTACGGGTACAGGTACGGGTACGGGTACGGTACGGGTACGAGTACGGGTATTTGGGAAAAAAAGCTCATCCCTAGAAATTACATATGACTTACATGTTATATTTTGATATTTATTCGTTATCTTTGGCGTAGTTGTCGTTTAGGGTTTATTCTTTGACGTCACTTTTATTTCTTATGCATATCTGATGTCAAGTTTATTGCATATTATTGTGTCTTGGGGATCCACGGCTGCCTAGGTTCTTCACGCCAATGGGTTGTAGCCTAGTATCGCCACCAGTATTAGACTCGCTCTTCAGGGCTTGAGACTAATGCACGCTATTGTCATGAGTCTTATATTTAGTTATTTGTGTTGATAATTGATTATGTATTCTCGTTTGGTATATATGGATATATTGATATGTTGGCTATGTTGTTGATATGAGGCCATTTTCATATAAACTTTGAAGTGTATGTTAAAAATATTTTTTAAAAATAAATATAAAACTATTTTCTATAAAACGTGAAAATTGCTCACCAATATATTTGTTGACCCAAAAATATATTTTTCTAACGTGGTGCAGGTATTCAAGTGATGAAGACACGTAGCATGGGCCTTATAAAATTAAATTGAAAACTTATGATACGTTTTGCTCTTGAACAATGTATGAATAATTTTGATTATTATATGTTATATGACAATTTAAATGGACATATTTTAAATATCGTAACAATGATTAGTTATCAAGAGCTATTGGCAATCATCATGCCCCGTACCATTCCATTGCGGGTCGGTGTGTGATATGAATTGCATGCTAGGGCCAATGATATGGGTATGGAGGTTAATACCATCCCATATCCTTTGGATCTACTAAAACCAATTAAGGCATCAACGTTGAAAAAACGAAACCCACCAAAGGACGGGAGGTGGGAAAATTTTAAACAAGCAAAAATCAATTTACCATTAGTTTATGCCATGAAAAAGGATCCTGCTCATGTAGAATGTTTGAATGATTTAAGCACCGAAAAACGGCAAAACAAATTACCTGAACCGGTTGATTTGATATCTCATGTCAGTGTCGCTTTACCGAAAAACGAATGACTTGGTGAATCTTTCGTAAAAATGGTAAAGAAATGGATTAACTAATGAGAAATGATTTTTTGTGAGAAGTTTGCTTTATTAATATTTGTAGGTACATCTATGTTCATTATGGGACAACCATTTGGATTGGAAGACCGAGGAGCACATGAAGAATGAGCAAAAGTAGGTGCATATGTTTCTTTTCTTGACTTTGATTATTTAGTTAGTGAATAAGTGCATTGTATTTTGTAAATTTTTGACCGAGGTGGAATTTTGGAAGAAGAGTCGTGTCATATCCTTTGCGTTTTGAAAAGCCCTCATCCATAATACTACACATTAAGGACAATGTGACCTCAAGTGTGGTGATGGGGAGAAAAAGTTTAAGATATTAACCCTTCATTTAAACACTAAGGGGTTGTTTGTTTACCTCTTAATAAGGCTCTTAATGGTTCAGACATCTTACTGGTTCAGCACTAAATGGTTCAAACTGTTTGTTTCACGAGCAGATGTCTGAATGGTTCAGACATTTGCCTCTGATTGGTTAAGATTTATACAGAGTCTGAATGGTTAAGACCTCTAATTTGAGTTGGTTAGACATTTGCCTCTGAACGGTTAAGCATTATACAAGCTCTTAATGATTCAGACCTCTTACTGGTCCAGCACTTAATGGTTCAAACCTCTTACTGTTTCAGCACTTAACTATTCAGATGTTGTCAAACAGCCCCTAAACCTTGAGAACAATGTTTGACCTCAAATGTGAGTATAGGGAAAAAAATAAAAAAAAAATATTCAAAATATCCTCTTTTGAGTATTCTAAAAGAATGATTAACTAAGTCAACAAGGAATTGTACGACTCATTTAGTATTTTTTTCATGGTCAAGTTTCGAAAATTATCATAATGTGCGTTTTAATAAAACAATTACGGGTAATTATTTAGGAATAGTACGCCTAAGAAGTTATTCATGTTACTTTAGTAGTGATTGTATTGTTATTATGAACATTTATCCAATAATCACATTAAAGTCGTGTTTTGGAGTTCAACGAATGTCTTGTTTTTATTTTAAACCAATTTCAAACTTTCGTGTCATTGTTTGTGATAGAAGCTTTTCCCTTTTGTGATAAAGCGATGTCTTTTAACTTATTACTTATCAACTTTTTATAAGTCATAAGTCACAAATTTTGATTTTCTCCTTTTTAAACCATATAAAACCTTTATCCAAACACTATCAACTATCAAGGTATTTCTTAAAAGAAAAAGTTTCTTAATGAATTCAAACTTTACTATTTTTTTAATGAGGCTGATGCACACGCATTTAAGTTTTTACAGGCTACTTTACACTAGATTACATGATTTTAGTAATTTTATAACCAATTAAACACGTTGACACGAATTTCAACATTGTTGATGAATTAAGCTTTTCTTACTTGCGCAATTCTCTAAACTTGAAGTGATTTAACATTTTTAGTGAATAGATACTTGATAGATTACGTCATGATTCTACACGATTTTCCCTCTTTACTCGATATAGCCATTGTTTGTTACTTTTTTCAATGGGTGCGAACCCACTTGTTCCCAGCTAATTAAGCAAAATAACAATGTGAACAAATATTGAGAGATTCAAGGTTGGGGAATACTAACCTTCCTTACATAGAAAATGCCACACATCGCAGGATCAGGATGTGTAATTCTGAATTTTTGCCCGTGTTTTCATAGCCGGACCGGACAACGGCCCGTCCGCCCCGCCCACAACTTTTCTTTCTTGACAAACTTTCTAGTTTAAATATCCTGCTTTCAAATAACAACTGGATCCAAAATCACACAGCCACCATTATCATCCACAATCATCGTCACCATGGCTCTATTGCCGTTTCGACCAACAACCATAGCCACAACCGTTATCTCCATAACTGCCGCCGCCTAACCCTATATCTGCAAAACCTTAGAGCCGTCACATCCAGACTTTGAATACATCTGAACACCCATCAACGAACCATTGATCAAGATCCAAACATCGATTTGCAAGAGGCAAGAGAAAAAACTAATTAAGGGGAGTAGGTAGAATTGATAACATGTTCACTTCTATCTCCAAAAACCAAGATGAAAGGGGTGGTGGCTGTTTTGTTTTTAGTAGGGTAACTTGTTATTATGGGCCATTAATAACTTAAAACAGAATTGGGCCTAGGATGATCGGTTATTTTGAGGGCCACGTAACTTTAAACATAGTATTTTCTTTTGTGTATATATTTAATTTTATTTTAATTTTAATTGAACCCGAGGCATGAGCATGCAGATGGGGATAGGTCGTAGACACATGCCGAAACGCCGAAAAGCCGATTCGGACCCTCAGCTGCATACGACGACATCTTCTCATCCACATAACTCGAATTCTGATGCCGGACTTCAGAACCACCCCTACACAAAACGAAAGAAGTTATACAAATGAAGAAATGTCAAAATCTTGCCAACGTAAATATTTACTTCCAATTACGTGGATTCTAATTAAAAAACATGAATAAGTTATTCTCTCTTACCTTTTTGATCATTTATTTGATTTAACACATAACGTTAACTTAATTTGTAAAATTTTATGACCATTTTTTATGAAATAATTTTCTACGTAAATCATTTTTGAAACTCTAAAATTATGTTGTTTATAAGTGTTTGAAGCTTTGGGATATATTACAATACCAAAATTTCGAGTTTCTATGCATTTGACATAATGGACCTCTAGGGTTAAAGAAAAGGAAAAAGGTGATTTATGTGACCATTTTCCTGACGGTTTGGTGTCTTTGGAGATTGAGAAACGAGGTTATCTTCAATCAATCTCCAATGTCGGTAACCTGAGTAATCGAAGAACTGAAGGCGTTGGGTATCTTTTGGTTAAAAATCAATCCAAAGAGGCCTTGGTTACGTGGAGCAGGTGACGAAAGTTTGAGGTTTTCTTGTAATGTACTGTATTTTCTTTCAAGTTCCTATTTGGTGTGTTAGTTTCTAATACTTGGTGGCGCTTTGTAAATTGGATACCTGTACCTTACAAGTGTTGATGGAATACAATTATGTTGGCCTTTCAAAAAATAACCAAGTTACATTTAATTATCCATTGTAGTAACACATGATTTGCTAAAGATTCCGACTTGTACATGTAAATATGAACATTTTTTATTAAACATTCCACGTATATTTGCTCTTTTTTAATTTTAAAAATACCCATGGACGGTATAGAACTAGTTATCAAGGTTAAAAGCAGTTAAACCAAAGAAAACTGATTTATGAAATCGTGCTACACTGGTAAGCTATCAGAAACCAGGCAAAGTAATCCATGTTGGGGATCAGAACTTGAATTTGCAGCGGAAGTATTAACATCATTCGAATACATATTTGATAATGAACCGAAATGGATTTGCATAATGTGTTTGTGAAGAAATCAAGATATAGGACAATGGTGGACAGATCGTTATGGAATAAGGAAATGTCTTGGTACCGGATGTTGTTTCCGGTGACATCAATTTATACATATAAGTTTTGCCAGTTCGGGAATTGGCGGGTAACTGTCCTTGACAGTTATTTGAAAAGCTTTCCCGCTTATCCCCTGATTATTACATAAGCTTATCATTAACTAACTTAATAAGTGTTTCTAAATATATATATATATATATATATAGGGTTGAGTTCATTTCAGAACTCTAAATAACTACAGAACTTTCAGAACTCCTAATAAACAATCATTTTACATATAAGTTTTTTTATTTAGGATCTTTTTATCATCTATTATATGTATTTCTTTGATTACATACATGTCAAAAGTAGTTTACATATGTTTAATTGCCAAAATTATATATATGTGTCATAACTAATTACATATATGTAAAAAAACTAGTTTACATATGTGTAATTATAAAATTACATATAAAAAATGATAAAATTACTCTTAAGATGTATGTAATCGTAAAAATACACATAATAAATGATAAAAATATCCTAAACATAAAAATATATAAATAAAAAGATTGTTTACTAGGAGTTCTGCGAGTTCTGTAAATATTTATGGTTCTGAAATGATCCTGGCCCTATATATATATATATATATATATATATATATATATCCGAATAGAACATAATAACATAAACATAACTAGTTTAATAAATCTAACATAACCCCCCTTAAACTAGGTTATGTTTACGAGCTTGATCCAGTACGCTCCGATTTGCTTCATCCATTGCCCATTTTGCATAGTTGAAATTAAAACGCTTCCTTCGTTTTCCTTTATTCCAGTCTTCATCATCAACTCCTGCAAATAAGGCAACTGGTTCCATCTCGGCAGAATCTTGTTTAGTAACTCCTGCATTCTTTGAACTTTCTTGACGACCGCCGGTGGATGTTCCTTCTTCCAAAACAGTCTTCTTGTCCTGCATTTCCTTTTGAGCCTGCTTGAAATTGTAGTAATACACTAGGACATCAAGATATGCAGCATATGTGACTCTCATGTAGTCACCGTCTTCATAATTGAAACCCATATCCTTGGCTATTGCAGGCCATATGTTCTATGTTGTTACATTTCGATAACCTTCGTCCATGGCCACGAGTAGATACAAACTCAGTAGATTAACCTTCCTCATATATGAAGCTATTGGCGGTACCGGTCTAGTTTTTATTCCCATGTAATCGAATAAGAACCATTTGACCAATTCCTCAAACTTTGAATCAAGTATATGTTTATACTTGAGAACAAAGTCTCGATCATCCAATAGATTCATAAAGGCTCTGCAGTCTTCGAATTCTTTGAACTCCATGGCGTTAATAATCATGATACTCCAATCTGTCTCTTGTGAAGACAGATGAAGTTCTTCAAAGTAGGAATTCAAATAATGTTGCTTGAATTCTTCATCAAGAACATTTTCTTCAATTATCTTTTGTTTTTCCTGTAATCCAATCTCCTCTTCTCTTATCATCCCACTCGCTTCATTGAACAAATTATTCACCGGACAAGAAAACATTGGATAAATCCTACAAGTATCACCGGCCTTTTTTGACCGTAAATCCTTGTAGCGTCAATTGATCTAAACTCAATACATTCCGATCGAGTTCCGGTGAATAAAAGACGCTTTGAATTCTCATGTTTTCCTTACCGGTTTTTATTTCTATTGATCCAACCCCCGTGTGAACAAGAAATTATGTTCACCAGTGCGTGTATCAACCCCAATGATGTGTTTAATTCGTTTAAACACGTTCAAGTTCCCGGCAATATGATGTTTAAATACAGAACTTACGTACCAAATGTCGTTCCATAACCCTCCTTCAGTACCGACAACAATCATTTTCTGATGATTGTTAACATCTCCTTCTTGTCTCTGTATTCCCTCATTTACTGCTTGCCGTATTAACTGTGTCGCTTCATCGGTTTCTTTCCTTTTACACGCGTGAATCTGATGCCCTGGTTGGTGACAATAGTAACATGTCTTTTCTCTCTGATTTCGTTTGATTTTGTCTTTTGCTTCATCCGTGCAGTGTTGACAAGGGAGTAACGTGGAACTGGGTTTAATTTCGGTTTTGTTCATCTTCCCCAACACCGCTCGGATACCACTATGTTGGAGATCAGAACTTGAATTTGCAGCGGAAGTATTAACATCATTCGAATACATATTTGATAATGAACCGAATTGGATTTGCATAATGTGTTTGTGAAGAAATCAAGATATAGGACAATGGTGGACAGATCGTTATGGAATAAGGAAATGTCTTGGTACCGGATGTTGTTTCCGGTGACATCAATTTATACATATAAGTTTTGGCGGTTCGGGAATTGGCGGGTAACTGTCCTTGACAGTTATTTGAAAAGCTTTCCCGCGTATCCCCTGATTATTACATAAGCTTATCATTAACTAACTTAATAAGTGTTTCTAAATATATATATATATATATATATATATATATATATATATATATATATATATATCCGAATAGAACATAATAACATAAACATAACTAGTTTAATAAATCTAACAATCCAAACACCAAAGATTAAGTTGTCTATTTGATAGGAGCATTTAAATGTATGAAAAAAATGATTGGTTGAAATGCAACATCCAGCCAAAAGAAGGAAAAGAGAATAAACAATCAGACATAACTAATGTCATTTTACCCAAATTTTATGTATGTGTTTGGACTTAATCACCAGTTTACCACCTGCCAAGAGCATATTTTTTCCTTGACTCCTGCACAAGTATAACCAGAGCAGCTTCATTAGAAGAACAAAACTATTAATTATTGGAATCTAATTCTACACCAATTTGCAGGAAAATATGAACAAGTAAAAACAATAAGGTAGATATTTTCCTTACCCTATTGTACATGGCATCAACTCTCTCCAATCCAAAGTTGCTGAGTTTAACAAAGCTAGGACGATAAGTCCTTATCGGGTCGATGTAAATCCTTATCTTTAGGTTTAGATTTGTATTCGTTTTAAGACAATGCGCCATCAGTTCGTATGGACGTTCATGGCTGGCCATCAAAATACTAGCACCTTTTAAACCATCAAAGAGACACACGGGACGTGATCTATTACCAAGCAAATGACATATATCTTCTTGGATAGTTATCTCTTTAGACCAAGATTCCTCCTTCATCACCCAAACCTCCAATCCTAATGAACACCAAGAAACTCGACTTAACCTACCTTTCAGAACTCCCAACATTTTCTCCGATTCTTAGTTATCTCCCGGAGGGGATGGAAACAACTCAAATGTCTCTGTATTCAAATCAAAATCGTAAATTTAGCCATCCCCAAGCCAATACACATGACTATTCACAAATATACCACTATTTGTGCCATGCTTAAAATTAAGGTTTAAAGGGCGTTTGTCCCAAAATTCTCCATTGACCAGTGCCAATGGTGTAAACCTCGATCTCAACCGCCTCGATCTTAACCTCGTCATCCTCCTCGTAATAATCGTTCTTAACATCGTAATACAGATATGGAGTCGAGGATATTCTAGCACAAATCCGGATCACTTTGTACTCCCCCGCCCTTGAAACTCCGAAACCATAACCTAATTGGCTCAAATCTTGTCGCGGTTAAGGGAGGATCATGTGTTCTTCCAACACAGGATTGAATATGACTACCAGCTGGTCGTCTTCGTTGGAGAATTGAAAAGAGCATATCAAACCATTCACTGAGCCCACTAGAGTTTGGTAGTAATCAGCTACAGGAGCACAACCCATAAGATCAAGCCTCTTCACAGGCACGAGCGGGTTTTCAGCTTCGTGTCCGAGCTCTATCCACTTTAATATTCCAGGCCTACAAGTGGTAAGCATCATCAGGGCGGCCTCACGAGATCTGGAGAGATGAAGATGAACAAAGTAAGAATCGAAAACAAGGTCGCGCCACTTTTTGCATACGCACTTGCAGCGGATGATTGTTTTCACTACAAGAATAGAACACCTTTAGCGGCGACAGTTATCGCCGGTATTGATGACATTTGTCGTCGCGATTGACTTTTAGCGGCGACATATCGCCGCTAAAGGGTCGCCGGTATTGATAGGTCGCTATTGACCTGTTGTCGCCGCTAAAGGTCATTGTCGCCGCTATTGGTCTTAGACTTTTAGCGACGACATGTGGCCGCTAAAGGGTCGTCGGAGATACTCATGGCCGGTAAAGGTCTCAGGCTCGGAGATACTCATGGCCGCTATTGACCCTATCCTTGTCGCCGCTAATACCTGTTAAATCCCCAACCGTTAGATCAGGATTTTGATCAACGGCTGGGGTTTGATCTCAGGCTCTGTGACGTGGATCGACCAATAGCGGCGACACGTGGCCTGTCGCCGCTAATGGTGTATACTTCTTGTAGTGTGACCGGAAGTTTTGATATAACTTCGCACATCACATTGTCAGGTAATGTGTCTTCCATGGATGAATGCTGTCGAGAAAACATAACTAGGGTTTGGTGTTTGTCGATGGCTAAAACTATCCACACACCCTATCTGCCTATTTAGACACCGTTTGTCTCGTATATGCCTAGGGTTACATCAAATTCAGTGTCTGACTCATGTCAGTTCTGGTTTGACTGCTCCTATATGCCTCGTATAGGCCTATACAGGGCGTATAAGCCCCCTCGTATAGGTCTCATATATGACCCATGCCCCATATATGCCACGTATAGGCCTATATGGGTTGTATATAAGGGTTTTTTTTAACAAACATTTTATAAAATGTTAATCGTTTTAGCAAACTTTTATACAAAAACAAGTTTTCTATTTCAAATAAATAAAAACAACAAGTACATGATATGATACAACACCTGTATAGGCCTATACGAGACCTAAACCATACCTGTATAGGCCTATACGATGCGTATAGGGTTACATCAAATTCAGTGTCTGACTCATGTCAGTTCTGGTTTGACTGCTCCTATATGCCTCGTATAGGTCTCATATATAACCCATGCCCCATATATGCCACGTATAGGCCTATATGGGGCGTATATAAGGGTTTTTTTAACAAACATTTTATACAATGTTAATCGTTTTAGCAAACTTTTATACAAAAACAGGTTTTCTATTTTAAATAAATAAAAATAACAAGTACATAATATGATACAACACCTGTATAGGCCTATACGAGACCTAAACCACACCTGTATAGGCCTATACGAGACCTAAACCACACCTATAGTCCTATGCGAGACCTATACTAGTTATTATAATTAATATGAGTTTTTTATAATTAATATTAGAGTTATTATAATTAATATGAGTTTTTTATAATTAATATTAGAGTTATTATAATTAATATGAGTTTTTTATAATTAATATTAGTGTTATTGATATTAATATGAGTTTTTTATAATTAATATTAGTGTTATTATAATTAATATGAGTTTTTCATAATTAATATTAGTGTTATTGATATTAATATGAGTTTTTTTATAATTAATATTAGTGTTATGGATATTAAAAAGAGAAAACAAAAAAAATTAAAAATATATGCCTCATATAGGGCTAGACTAGGCGTATAGTGGGGTCCAAAAGACCATTATAGCCCTGTTTTGCCCCCAGTCTAGGCCTAACTCAGGGGTAAAATGGTAATTTTCATTATATACATACGCCTCATATAGGGATAGACTGGGTGTATAGTGTCACACCCTAACCGATGGCGGAATCATCGGGGCGCGACACTGAGCGAAACAGATTGTCCAGAAGTTTCCATAACAACTATATTTACCAAATATTTAAAGCGACACGTCCCATACCTTGTCATATAAGATAATACAATTATTACAGAAAAGATCTAGGCAAATTGTTCTGTTCCGACAACTCAGATTTTTATTACGGACAATTGTTTATTGTTTCTAGACCTTCCCTAGCCTCGATTTCATCACCGTGCACATAAGCATCCTAGCAACTTAAGCACCTGTCACATACGTTAAAGTAATAGTCAATACACATAGTGTAAAGGCGAGCATACAAGTTTAATAATAGCATATAGAGTTCGAAATAGTTTACGCATAACCAACACGTACACAGAGTGAAATGAGGCATGTTAGTTATCGACATGAACCTATCGATACCAATGACTGCGGGTTGACTACCCAAGGCAGTTCGTAATACATGATCACCACTGTAATCCATGCAAATAATTGTCCTTAATAACCCCTGCGTCAGCAGGTGCTAAGTCCAAACTATAGTACTATCGTCGTTAAGGCAGGTAGACAGCATTCCATGTGTAAACATAACAAACAAACATTCATTTAGTCACGTATAACATGCAGTAACGGTTAGCGTTTAAAGTATTGCGTAGTGTGTTCGATGTGATTTAGAATAAGTAACGTATGTAACACCCAAAACTGCGTAAAGAAAAAAGGGATCGAGTATACTCACAGCGATTAATGGATTGAAGGGAGCGCTAGAGAGTAAGGTTAGCCTGAACAGTTCGATAGCAAAACGATAAGTGACGCGCAAAATGATGCAAGTACAAGTGGGTCGGACAGCAGTTCGATCGGATAGTAATCCGATCGGACAGCCAGTCGTACGGGTGGTAGACCGTTTGGACGGTCGTCCGGTCGGATGGTCGTTCAAGTGGATTGTTTCTTCCTCTAGGAAGGATGTGTTAGTGTATGATGGCTTGACTTTGAAGTTTTCGTTGCAGCATTTGAAAACATTGTAGTATCTCTACCTTTCAGGTCGGTCGATCGAACGGTCGGTCGATCGAACGGTCGTTCGATCGGACAGCAACCCGATTGGCTGGGCACTTCAGTGAGAACAAGTTCCCTGCAGGTTGTCACACAATCGGACGGTTGTTCAATCGGGTGGCATCCTTTATGCATTGAACATGTTGAAAATTGTTTAAGTGTGGAAGTTTAAATGTTTCATAATACGAATGGCAGTTCGATCGGATGGTAGTCCGATCGAACAACAATTTGTTCAACACTCAGACTTCAAAGATTGGCAAAAGTGGTTAAGTGTGGGACCCAAGGTGCAAGTCGTTCGGATTGCCCAGTCGTACGATTTGGCTGTTCGATCGGACAGTAGTCCAATCGGACGGCACCCCGTCCTGGTCGTCCTGTTCGTCTTACACTTGGTCGCTTTTGATTTTTTGTCGTTTTATCGAGACGTCTTGATAACATGTTAAGCAACAGAAACTTTGTCAATACTTGGTACCCCTGATCGGACAGGAATCACCCACCCCGGTCAGTTAACGGTTCAAGATGGTGTTCCATGTTTAACCCGAAATCGGTAGTCTCTTAGTTAGAATCCAGATCTTGAACCAACACAACCACAAGAATGAGTAGTAAGTCGGCACAAGCTCTGATTCTACCGGTTTTGAGTGCATTGAGTGCAAAAGAGTTGAAAGAAGGTTGGAAAACCTTCTTTCAATCCTTTTCATTGTGAATATGTTTAGATCTATGAAAGATCTTTATTTATTTATATGGAAATCGGTTAGATCCAAGTTATTCTTGGTGGATTGAGGCCAAAACATGAAGTTCTTCAAGAACACATGATGATGTCATCCTAGAATACCTTGAATCTTGATGATTTCACGGTTAAAAGTTAAGATTCAAAAGATAGAAAGGTGTAGGAGTGCTTGTAGATTAAGGAAATACAAGATTTAGGACGAGATCTTACCGGAATCGCGAGAAATCTGAAGAAAGGTGGGGAGAACGAGCTGGTCGGACGTCAGTTGCCAAAAGTAGAAAGTTTGAGAGTGACAAGGGGTATTTATAGGGTTACCCAAAGTAGAAAAGGGATGGAGAGGGGCTGGTCGATCGGTTAGCCAGTCCGATCGAACAGCCGGTCGTTCGACCGAGCGGCTGTTCGATCGGCCGGTCTCCTGGTCGATCGGCCTTCTGAGTCGGGGGTTCGGTGCGACGAGTTTTGCTGTTTCGATCTCGATTGCGAGCATTGCGATACGAGAGAGTTTCCTAGTCAAATTACTTTTAATCCCAACTACTCATATCTCGCACTATCTCTTCTCTACCAATTATCATACCGTTTCGATTGCGATTCAGTTTGACTACCACACATAACATAAATAAACATGCACAAGTAACACATAAGGCACACACACACGTATAACAATAACCAAAATGCGTAATTCGAGTTGCGAGTTCGATTGCGATTCGATGTTGGTTAGATTAGACTGATTAGCATTTAATTGGCTTTATCGCATTGTTACTTCCTATTGCTCACAGTAGTAAGGCGATTCATAGCGATAAATATACATCGATTACTGTGATTCTTAACTATTACTCCACATAATACAACAAACGGAAGGCATAAATTAAACTATTTACGAGTCAAAGAAGTCAAAACAGGAATTGAGCAAGGAGAGACAGATCGCAATAGCAATCTTTTCTTCCTTTGACTTCAATCTTGACTTTGAATTTCGAAACACGGGGAGTTACAGCCTCCCCTAGTTGAGGGAATTTTGTCCCGAAATTAGGCCGAAGCCGTAACAAACAACTGCGGATACTTCGCCTTCATGTCGCTTTCGAGTTCCCAAGTGAACTCTGCACCTCGTTTGCCTTCCCATCGGACTTTCACGATAGGAATACGCGAGCATCTGAGCTGCTTGGTTTGGCGATCCATGATTTCGACAGGCTTCTCCACGAAGTGTAGTGTTTCGTTTACTTCGAGGTCATCGAGAGGTACAACTAAATCATGCTCAGCCAGGCACTTTCGGAGGTTTGAAACATGGAAAGTTGGGTGGACATTACTAAGTTCCTCCGGTAGTTCAAGTCTGTAGGAGACTTTTCCGATCCTTTCCAGAATCTTAAAAGGTCCAACATATCGAGGCGCGAGTTTCCCTTTCTTGCCGAATCTGACCACACCCTTCCAAGGTGATACCTTTAGGAGTACGTAGTGGCCAACGTCAAATTCAAGGGGATTGCGTCTTCCATCGGCGTAACTTTTCTGTCGACTTCGAGCTTCAACAAGTTGTCTCGAATTTGGAGGACTTTGTCAGTTTGCGAGTAACTGATCTCGTGCCATACAATAGGTGATCGAAATCTTCTTCCGTATAGAGCCTCAAACGGTGCCATTTGAATGCTGGAATGATAACTGTTATTATACGAGAATTCGACCAACGACAGGTAAGTGTCCCAATTACCACCGAAATCTATGACACACCAACGGAGCATGTCTTCAAGGGTATGAATCGTTCTTTCCGTCTGACCGTCGATTTGAGGATGGAATGCAGTACTCAGATTAAGCGTAGTACCGAGAGCCGCTTGAAACGTTTCCCACAGTCGTGAGGTAAACCGAGCATCATGATCAGAGATGATGTCGCGAGGCGTCCCATGATTACAAATGATCTCATCAGTGTAGATTCGGGCTAATCGTTCTACCTTGTAGTCTTCTCGTATTGGTAGAAAGTGAACAGATTTGGTCAAACGGTCAACAACAACGCATATGCTATCGTGACCTGTTGACGTGTGCGGGAGCTTGGTTATGAAGTCCATAGCTATACTCTCCCACTTCCACATAGGGATTGGAGGTTTTTCGAGTAAGCCAAAGGGCCTTTGATGTTTCGCCTTAACCTTCGAGCAAGTCAGGCACTTTCCAACGTAGAGAGCGATATCCCTCTTCATGCCCGGCCACCAGTACTTGTAGCGAAGGTCCTGGTACATTTTGTCGGCACTGGGATGAATAGAATACCGGGATTTATGGGCTTCGTCCATTAAAATCTGTCGCAAGTCAGTCCGTTTAGGGATCCAAATTCGGTCCAGATAATGGAATATCCCATTCGACTTATTAACAAGTTGGGCTCCGTCGTGGTGTATCCTCTCCTTCTTCAAAGTGCGTTCATTGAAACATGCATGCTAGGCTTCGCGGATGAGAGTCTCGAGATGATGCTGGGCTTGAACATTGGGGATGCTATGCAGATAACTTCGTCTGCTTAGTGCGTCGGCAACAACATTTGCTTTTCCTGGGTGATAACGAATCTCACAATCGTAATCGTTAAGAAGTTCCACCCATCGGCGTTGACGCATATTAAGTTCTTTCTGGTCAAAGATATGTTGTAGGCTCCTATGATCGGTGAAGATCGTACACTTGGTACCATACAGGTAGTGTCGCCAAATCTTTAACGCAAAAACAACCGCGCCTAGCTCAAGATCATGGGTTGTATAGTTCTTCTCGTGGATTTTCAGCTGACGAGATGCATAAGCTATAACCTTGTCCCGCTGCATGAGAACACAACCAAGACCAAGGTTCGAGGCATCGCAATAGACTATAAAGTCGTCGTTTCCGTCGGGTAAAGCGAGAACAGGAGCATTGCAAAGCATATACTTGAGGGTTTGGAAGGCAGAATCTTGTTCAGTTCCCCAAACAAAAGGCTTGTCTTTATGAGTGAGAGCGGTAATCGGCACAGCGATCTTTGAGAATCCTTCGATAAATCGTCGATAGTAGCCCGCTAGTCCGAGAAAAGAACGGACTTCAGACGGGTTCTTAGGTGTAATCCAACTCTTAACGGCTTCAATCTTCGCTGGATCAACGTGGATACCTTGACTATTTACAATGTGACCCAGAAACTGAACCTCCTCCAGCCAGAATTCACACTTGGAGAACTTGGCATAGAGTCGATTCCCCTGGAGTAGTTCGAGAACCAAACGTAGATGTTGCGCGTGTTCGGCCTTCGAATTGGAATAGATCAAGACATCGTTGATGAATACGATGACGAAACGGTCGAGATATGGTTTACACACTCGATTCATCAGATCCATGAAGACCGCGGGTGCGTTGGTTAAACCGAAAGGCATAACAACAAATTCATAATGGCCATAACGGGTGCGGAACGCGGTTTTGGGTATATCCTCTTCTTGTATTCGTAGCTGGTGGTAGCTTGAGCGTAAATCGATCTTCGAGAAACATGTAGCACCTTGCAGCTGATCGAACAAATCATCGATGCGAGGTAAGGGGTAACGGTTTTTGATGGTTAACTTATTCAGTTCTCGATAGTCGATGCACATCCGGAACGTCCCATCCTTTTTTTTAACGAAAAGGACTAGTGCGCCCCAAGGAGAGGTGCTCGGGCGAATGAAGCCTTTCTCAAGTAATTCCTGAAGCTGACTCGAGAGTTCACGCATTTCAGACGGTGCGAGTCGGTAAGGAGCTTTGGCAATAGGGTTGGCTCCAGGAATGAGGTCGATACGAAAGTCGATATCACGAATTAGCGGGAGCCCGGGAAGATCCTCAGGAAAAACGTTAGGAAATTCTCGAACCACTGGAACATCGTTTACTTCTGGCCTGCCTTTCTTTTCCTTCTCCGCTACTACAATGTTAGCCAAGAAAGCTCTGTATTCCTTGCGGAGATACTTGCTAGCTTGGACACATGACATGAGTTTGAGACCTTTCGAAGCAGTTTCACCATAGAAACACAATAAATCACCATTCGCGAGCGAGAATCAAATCATCTTATCGAAGCACACAACTTCAGCATGGTTTTCACGAAGAAAGTCCATGCCTACTATGACGTCAAAACTTCCGAGTTGCATGGGAATAAGGTCGATTGGGAAGATGTGATTGTTGAGCTCAAGAGTACAATCACGAAGAACAGAATTAACGGTGACAGTTCTTCCGATGGCGACTTCTACATCGAACGTCGAGGGGAGATGGGAGCGCTTACGACTAAGAAGCTTCTCGAACTCAGACGATACAAAGAAGTTATCGGCTCCAGTATCAAACAAACATGAAACATAAATACCATTCACAAGGAACGTACCATTGACTACGTTGTTCTCAGTCTGGGCTTGGCGCACGTTGATGTTGAAAGTTCTAGCGCGAGCGGCTTCTTGCTGTTGCTGTTGAGGTTGTTGCTGGTGATGTTGGTGATGCTGCTGCTGCTAGGGCTTTTGTTTCACAACCCTGTTCGGGCACATGTTCGCAAAGTGGTTGGGATCACCACATGCGAAGCAGACTCGGGAGTTGACCGCGGGTACCCGAGCCGCATGTTGGCCTTGAGGGGCTGGGAGCAGAGTTTGATGAGCAGTGGCTTGAGCTGGGGCTTGTCGAGGATCAGTACGGCAGTTAGCAGTGAAGTGGCTGTACATATTGCAGTGAGCGTAGAAACGACAGGCGAGACCCACCGGGTGATGATAAGAACATGTTGGGCAGACAAGGTGGGGGCCTGTGTATGCACACTTTGCAGGTGGTGCATAGGTAACTAGTGTTGGGCGGTGGTAAGATTGCTGCTGAGCCGGTACGGCTTGAAGTGGAGCAGCAGTGGTAGTGGCAACACAGTTCTTGTTGTTGGAGCTGCTGTTGTTGTTCTTCTTCTTGCGGCGTGAGGACTTTGACAGTTGAGCGGCGGCGGTTTCAGCGGTTGGTGCGGCGGTGACTTGGTGCAAGTTCTTCGAAGTTTTATCCCAAAAACCAGCTTTTACCCACTTTTCGTTGATTTCAGCGGCAAGCAAGTAAGTTTCTTCGATTGATGTTGTCTTCGCGGCATGCACAAAATCCGCAACACAGTCGGGTAGAGCTCGGATGTACTTCTTGATTGCCATGTCGGGCGTCTTTACTTGATCGGGACAGATGATGCTGAGCTGCTTAAAGCGAGCAGTCAGGGCAGCGTTGTCACCTTCCTTCTGCTTAATATTACAGAATCTGTCCTCTAGCTTTTGCGTTCATGGGGAGGGCAGAATTCGTCCATCATGATGACCTTCAACTCTTCCCATGTTAGCTCATAGGCTGCATCATTTCCGTGTTTGTTTCTCTCGGCCATCCACCAGTCTAATGCGCGGGACTGGAAGACGCCGGTAGCGTTTAGAGTGCGGTGATTTTCCGGACATCCACTCTGGCGCAGAGTGACTTCGACGGAATCGAACCATTGAAACATAGCCGTCGGGCCATCTTCTCCAGTGAATTCCTTCGGACCGCAAGCCTTGAACTGCTTGAAGCTGAAAGCAGTCTTGGTAGCAACTTTAGGAGCTTCGGTTCTGGAGCACAACCTTGGCCACTTGTTTAGCGAGGATGGCAGCAAGGCATTTGTCCCTCTGTTCTTGGCCAGAGAGTCGTGGGTGACGGGGTCCAAATGATGGTCCAGTTGACATTGTCTGCAACAGACATCGACATAGATCTCAGACACGTCAAAATCGAATCTCACCTCACGCGTCTTAGTACCACTAAAGCTAAGGAATACATTGAAACATGTATCACATAAACACATAGGCACATAGTCACAGATTCGTAGCGACACATAAGCACATAAACACATAAGCACGTAGGGCACATAAGCACATACGCATGTAATCACAGAGGCAGTCAGAATACAGAAACCTATCATTCAAGGTCCGTAAGCGTTCGAGAATAGCGATCGCGAATAACTTATCGAGTAATATAGCGAGTAGTATAGCTTATGCGTATAACATAGCATAAGGTCGTCCATAATTTAGCGATTGGTCAGCGTGATGTAGTGAGTGTTGTGAGATCAGCGGAAGCAAGAGGTGTTAAATCGAAACCAGTGATATCTCAAAACGCTAACAAATAATCATAAAACCATATAAACACATAAACTTCACATAAAATTGACGAGTATCAGAGTCGGCAATTGCGAGCTCAGAATCAAAACACATAAAAATCGAGAAATAGATTGTCTACGGCTATTAGACATGGACTACCCAAAGTGATTCGACTATTCTTAAGGAATTGTCATACACATTTTTGACTTTCAGGATCGTGCTTCTGCCTCGATTCTTGGGCGTTCGGTACGCATCCCTTTAGCAGTATAGTGACTTCAGATCGTTGGAGTCCATTGAGACTCTGGTGAGAGTTTTGGAAAACCACATAAAAGTCAGAACAAGTCGTCAAGGTTAGGGTTTCACCCCTGGCTCAACAACTTCTTTCCTATTTTAATAAAATAGAGACGAAAATCCGCGCAAAAGTATGGATTTCACTCCTGGTTCAACGCGAATTCTCGCGTTTTATAGATAAATACAGATCAAAAAAGCAATTTAATCGAGAGTTTGCGGTTTCCACACCTAATCTCGACTTAATCGCTTATTCACCATTTGAAAATTCGAGTGCAGTGATAGTGTAATGTAGGCGAGAATAGTGAGAAATAGTAAGCAAGCTCCTATATAATCCCTACTGGACATGTACGAGTCGGTCTGTTGGTTCCTAACTATAGACTAGGTCTTTGAGACATCGACCCGGACTAGGTCGAGTCTTGCCTAATTCCCTATAGTTATGGCTCTAATACCAATCTGTCACACCCCAACCGACGGCGGAATCATCGGGGCACGACACTAAGTGAAACAGATTGTCCAGAAGTTTCCATAACAACTATATTTACCAAATATTTAAAGCGACACATCCCATACCTTGTCATATAAGATAATACAATTATTACAGAAAAGATCTAGGCAAATTGTTCTGTTCCGACAACTCAGATTTTTAATACAGACAATTGTTTATTGTTTCTAGACCTTCCCTAGCCTCGATTTCATCACCGTGCATAAGCATCCTAGCAACTTAAGCACCTGTCACATACGTTAAAGTAATAGTCAATACACATAGTGTAAAGGCGAGCATACAAGTTTAATAATAGCATATAGAGTTTGAAATAGTTTACGCATAACCAGCACGAACACAGAGTGAAATGAGGCATGTTAGTTATCGACATGAACCTATCGATACCAATGACTGTGGGTTGACTGCCCAAGGCAGTTCGTAATATATGATCACCATTGTAATCCATGCAAATAATTGTCCTTAACAACCCCTGCGTGAGCAGGTGCTGAGTCCAAACTATAGTACTATCGTCGTTAAGGCAGGTAGACAGCATTCCAAGTGTAAACATAACAAACAAGCATTCATTTAGTCACGTATAACAAGCAGTAACGGTTAGCGTTTAAAGTATTGCGTAGTGTGTTCGATGTGATTTAGAATAAGTAACGTATGTAACACCCAAAAGTGTGTAAAGCAAAAAGGGATCGAGTATACTCACAACGATTGATGGATTGAAGGGAGTGCTAGAGAGTAAGGTTAGCCTGAACAGTTCGATAGCACAACGATAAGTGACGCGCAAAATGATGCAAGTACAAGTGAGTTAGACAGCAGTTCGATCGGAAAGTAATCCAATCGGACAGCCAGTCGTGCGGGTGGTAGTCCGTTCGGACGGTCGTCCGGTCGGATGGCCGTTTGAGTGGATTATTTCTTCCTCTAGGAAGGATGTGTTTGTGTACGATGGCTTGACTTTGAAGTTTTCGTTGTAGCATTTGAAAACATTGAAGTATCTCTACCTTTCAGGTCGGTCGATCGAATAGTCGTTCGATCGGATAGCAACCCGATTGGCTGGGCACTTCAGTGAGAACAAGTTCCCTGCAGGTTGTCACGCGATCGGACGGTTGTTCGATCGGGTGGCATCCTTTGTGCATTGAACATGTTGAAAATTGTTTAAGTGTGGAAGTTTAAATGTTTCATAATACGGATGGCAGTTCGATCGGATGGTAGTCCGATCGGACAACAATTCGTTCAACACTCAGACTTCAAAGTTTGGAAAAAGTGGTTAAGTGTGGGACCCAAGGTGCAAGTCGTTCGGATTGCCCAGTCGTACGGTTTGGCTATTCGATCGGACAGCAGTCTGATCGGACCCGTCCTGTTCGTCTTACACTTGGTCGTTTTTTATTGTTTGTCATTTTATCGAGACGTCTTGATAACTTGTTAAGCAACAGAAACTTTGTCAACACTTGGTACCCCTGATCGGACAGGAATCACCCACCCCGGTCAGTTAACGGTTCAAGACGGTGTTCCATGTTTAACCCGAAATCGGTAGTCTCTTAGTTAGAATCCAGATCTTGAACCAACACAACCACAAGAATGAGTAGTAAGTCGGCACAAGCTCTGATTCTACCATTTTGAGTGCATTGAGTGCAAAAGAGTTGAAAGAAGGTTGGAAAAACCATCTTTCAATCCTTTTCATTGTGAATATGTGTAGATCTATGAAAGATCTTTGTTTGTTTATATGGAAATCGGTTAGATCCAAGTTATTCTTGGTGGATTGAGGCCAAAACATGAAGTTCTTCAAGAACACATGATGACGTCATCCTAGAATACCTTGAATCTTGATGATTTAACGGTTAAAAGTTAAGATTCAAAAGATAGAAAGGTGTAGGAGTGCGTGTAGATTAAGGAAGTACAAGATTTAGGACGAGATCTTACCGGAATCGCGAGAAATCTAAAGAAAGGTGGGAGAACGAGCTGGTCGGACGTCAGTTGCCAAAAGTAGAAAGTTTGAGAGTGACAGGGGGTATTTATAAGGTTACCTAAAGTAGAAAAGGGATGGTCAATCGGTTAGCCAGTCCGATCGAACAGCTGGTCGTTCGACCGAGCGGCTGTTCGATCGGCCGGTCTCCTGGTCGATCGGTCTTCTGAGTCGGGGGTTCGGTGCGATGAGTTTTGCTGTTTCGATCTCGATTGCGAGCATTGCGATACGAGAGAGTTTCCTAGTCAAATTACTTTTAATCCCAACTACTCATATCTCGCACTATCTCTTCTCTACCAATTATCATACCATTTCGATTGCGATTGAGTTCGATTGCGATTGAGTTTGATTACCACACATAACATAAATAAACATGCACAAGTAACACATAAGGCAGACACACACGTATAACAATAACCAAAATGCGTAATTCGAGTTGCGAGTTCGATTGCGATTCGATGTTGATTAGAGTAGATTGATTAGCGTTTAATTGGCTTTATCGCAATGTTACTTCCTATTGCTCACAGTCGTAAGGCGATTCATAGCGATAAATATACATCTATTACTGCGATTCTTAACTATTACTCCACATAATACAACTAACGGAAGGCATAAATTAAACTATTTACGAATCAAAGAAGTCAAAACAGGAATTGAGTAAGGAGAGACAGATCGCAATTAGCAATATTTTCTTCCTTTGACTTCAATCTTGACTTTGACTTTGACTTTGACTTTCGAAACACGGGGTGTTACATATAGTGGGGTCCAAAAGACCATTATAACCCTATTTTGCCCCCAGTCTAAGCCTAACTCAGGGGTAAAATGGTCTTTTTCGTCTATACGCCCCATATAGGCCTATACGAGGCATATAAGACAAAATGTGACATAATCAGAGATTCTCTTGGAAATTGAAAAAGGTTATACACGACGTATAGACCTATACGAGACGTATACAAGGGTGTGTAAATAGGGACTAGAGTGTGTGAATATGTAGACCCTTGTCGATATGCAGGAATGATTAATGAAGGCATTGGTCTTCCATGCAAGAACATATTATATAACAAAGCCTTTCAGGGCTAGGCCCAATAATATATTTTGAGCCTGAGAGAATTTAATTAAACGTTATTTGTTTATTAATATATAACTGAAAATAGTTTATAATCTCGTGTATTACACTGATTACTAGTTGAATAATTAAAATTGGATGTTTAGAGCACAACAAAATAACTAAGTGCATCTGATAATTATCTCACAAGTTTGAAATCTCTTGCTCATAGTTATTAAATACCCAACTCGTTTATAGATTGATAACATTTGAATTATATTTGAAGTATGGGTCATATTTTTGTTACGTAATTAAAAAAAATACCATTATCATTAAAAATCTAATTTAATAAAACTTAGAAAAATATGTTTTTGTAAGTTTATTTTTGTAAGAGAGAAAGATAATATATGTGTGTGTGTTTTAGATATATATATAAAATAAGTTTTAAAATTTATTATTTTTAAATTTGTTTATTGAGTAAATTAATAAATATGGTAATAGGTAAAAAGACTAATTTTCCCTCCTATAGGTCCCCTTGGTCAGATTTAACCACGAAAACTAACTGAGTTACGTTCAAATGACGTAATATGCAAGAGTTTGCAAATATCGAGTATGTTTTTTGTACTTTTTGAAAAAAAATGACATAATTTGCAATCTGGTGTAAATATAAAGGACAAATTTTGTAATTTACTCGTTTCTTAAAAGTAATAATATTGAGTACTAAGAGTTTCAAGTAACAAGTTTGGTTTTATCTTTTATTTTTGTAACAGTGTTGGGTACTAAGACTAGTCCGTATTAAGTTTTTTTTGTTAATTTTAAGTAAAATGAGTTAAGTACCTTTGACTAAGTAGATGGACTATTTTTTTTTAAATAGTTGCAAGTTAAAATCGAGTAAAACATTGAGTTATCCAAATTTTTATAATTAATTAAATTTTAAAAAAATACTTTAGGTTTAATTTTTTTATTTCTTTTATTGTTTAATTAAAGTTCCGTTTTAGTGTTTAAACTAAACGATTTGACTAAAGCTTCTATAGTACTTTGAAAACTTACTTTGCATGATCTATTAGAATTGCATCTTTTTAAGGACATAATCGAGGATTAGAGTTTTGAAAACGTAGGAGTAAAGTTAAGAATTTTTAGGTGGATGGTTAGGTGTTGTTCTGGGCTTTTAACTTAGTAGCTTAGTTTTTCAATTTATATTGGCGACCTTTACATGTCATCGTTACTCTATACGTCTATTTGGTGTGTTACATGTCTATATCTTGTGTTTTATACCCTATCTTATTTGTGCAGATTTTTTAGTAGCTATGTGTGTTTTATTTTAACTTTTACAGATAGACGTATATTTAGAGTTGGGGTATCATTAGAAGTAGTTCCTCTATCCCTCAGGTAAAGGTAAGGCTAACCTACATCTCACTCTCTCCCCATACCCTACTAATAGTTTGGCTATGAGTAGAGTTATATCTGCATGGTGGTTGTTGTTGTTGTTATAGTTGATGTGTGTAAAATGCAACATATAAATTATATCAAATGAGTCATAAAACTAACCCTTTTTAGTACTAATGTTGGAAAAAGTGTGTTTTTGTCTTCCTTTTATGTTTTCAGGAACAAATGAGCTTAAATGAACAAAAGAAACAAATATGCAGCAAAATCTAACATAAATACAAAGAAAAAGAATAAACGTGGCATGCCCGACCCCTCGACAGAATCCTCCCAATAAAAAATAAGAAACAGAAGGTTGACCACGGCCCCGTGCCCAGCGGACACGGGGGTGTGGCCAGGTGTCTATAGAAAATGACAAAGTTTTAGAAGCTTCTATTCCCAACACGGGGGCGTGCCCAGCTCAACACGGGTCGTGGTCAACGCTAAGATTTGGAGAATTTACAAATCTTGATAGTACAGATACGCTTCCGCACACGGGTCCGTGCCCAGCGAACACGAGGGCGTGTGGAGCCTAATGCAGACAACTGCAATTAATGAAGAAAGAGAAAGAGGATGGCCACGGGGCCGTGTCTGGGCTCCTGTACAGGCTATAAATATGGGTGCTTCGTTCACTTCAAAGGCATCCCTTGGCAAACTACCTCTCTCCCACTTCACCACCACTCCACCACCACTACAACACCCACATCCACCACCATCATCTATCATCCACCTTAGAGTGTGTGTAGTAGTCTCGGGATCCAAGATTAATCGTAAGAGTTCTTGTCAATCAAATGCCATGTTTGGCTAAGTCTCTTATATCACTTAGCGAAGACAAGCATTTAGTGTAATATTTTTCATTTTTAATCTTTTCGCATTTTTTATTTAGTTTTGTGTTAATGACTTTAATAACTAGTTTCTTATGTTGAAGGTGGAACTTCTTTATTATTTGTCCGTGGTGTCTTGGCATTACTTTACTGTCTATATAAAATTAAAGATTTTCACCATTCATATCTCTACGGTCTATATGGAGATATGTTGGCTACCTGGTCGGGGGTTAAGGGAATGGTTTGGTAAGGTTCTTGCCTTATTCAGTGTATAGATCCTGTAAGGACCTGGGTCAAGCTTACTAGGACCTCCTTCAATACCCACTGGTATTGGATGGCAGGGGTGCGAATGGCTTGATCCCCTCATATGTAAACTACTATTAATACATTAATCCGGCTACTTGGGATTGTATCCTTGCTTACTCAAACCACTTAGCCGAGGGTAACGTCACCTTCAAAAGAGGGGTCTACCACTATACGCATTAATAACTTAATTAATTATCTTCCAAAATTCCGACCCTTTGAGATTATATCCTTGCTGACTCAAAGCACTGGGTTGAGGGTAATGCCACCTTCAAAAGAGGGGCCTACTACTATAACTAAGATAATCAATTAAAAAGTGCAAAAGTGTGGAAATCATCAAAGGTTACACTAAAGGCGAGTCGGATCCAAGTGATTCATCTTGTCTATATGTTTTTTTGTATTTTTATTTTCAGCATTTTAGTTTTTATTTTTCATGTTTAAAACCTTTTCTAAAATTTTTGATTTGATTAGACGTTGAGGATAAACCGGTAGTAAAAGCTCTAGTGTCCTTGGACGACCTCGGTATCTTACCAACATTATACTACGCTCACGATGGGTGCACTTGCCCAAGTGTGTGTTTAGTGTTAGTAGAATATCGTGTTTTGTAAATTTAAAACTTGACTAATGTATAAAAAGGTCTTAAAATATCAATAAAAATATATCACTGTTAGGCCCTAAAGTGTGAGACTGACGCATCAAATTGACACAACGGGTTATGGTTACGAACTGGGCTTTACCGGGTTAGTTTATATTAGGGTGTGGACCTTTGTAGGTCACTTGGGCCAAACTTTAGGCCATGTGGGCCAAGCAGGCCCAAGGGAAGCCCATGTAGGGAAGTGGGCTTGAGTGTGTATATAAACAAGTTTTCAACTTGTTTTAGGGTTGAACCTTTGGAGCCTCAGTTACACAATTCTAGAGAATCAGAGAAGGGGAGGCGATCTGTAGTGGTGTACTCATACCAGACGTTTTTGCTTGTTCAAGTAATCGAAACGTGTGTGAGTTAAAAGTGATTTTGGTGTTCTTGTTATTTATCATTTTCAGTTTATCTTGAGTCATCTTGTGATTGGATTCCGCACTCTCACAAGATTAGGTTTGATATCATTGAAAGATCCGGTTTTACGGGACTTACAAGTGGTATCAGAGCCTTTAGAACCTATTTCTAGGCTCGGTTTGATATCAAAGATTCAAGATTTTCGTTGTTTTTGGATTGGTGTTCTTCGCGTTCTTCGTGTTCTTAGGAGCATTCATCGAATTTTTATCAAAAATCCATATATTTTGGTGTTTCAATTGTTGAAAAAGTTGTTAAAAGATTAAACATAATCTTTTATTTAAAATAAATAAATAAAAGATCTTGTTTTTTAAAATTTTCACAAATTTTCGGTGATTTGTTGATTTGAAAGAATCTTTTGAAAAATTCTTAACTTTCAAATTCAAATTTCCATCTTTGCACGGTTTTGAGTTGTCATCCAGCTTTCTCGGTTTCGAGTCCCATCATCCTCCTGGTCTCGAGTAATTGATATTAAGGTCTCGAGTCATCTTCAAGGTCTCGGTCTCGACCAGTCAATCATTATCACATCTGAGGTCTCGACTCATCTTCACCGACGGTCTCGAGTCATCATCTTCGTCATCTGGTCTCGACTTATCTCTTGATCACGGTTTCGACTTAACATCATCTCCTAGGTCTCGACTCCATCTTCATAAGTCGCAATCAATTATCACGCAGAGTTCTCGAGTCATCTGTTCATTAGCATACTGTGTCGCAACCACCAATAACTCAACTGATCTCGAGTCGCAACCACTGTTCCGACTCACATACAACCTTTCCGATTTCGAGTTCCACTGGTTTCACAACATCATTCCGAAGTCGCAATCACGGTCTCGACTCATCTCTTGAGGTATCGACTCATCAAAATTCAGTATCATCAACTGGTTTCGACTCATCTCCGGTCGCCGTCATCACCTTCGCCGGAGTACCACACCCTAACCACCTTCATCGTTCCTCCATTCTCCATCTCCAGCGTCACCTCGGACCACCGTGTTTCTACCACCATCGTTCACCGTTTTCATCTGTTACCTACCACCACTCACCGTCGTATATATATCGATCACTGTCCACCGTCTCTCATCTTTGTTCATCGTTCATCACTGCCACCGCCGATCTCCTTCACCACCTCCGTTCATCACTGACTCGAACCGTCGTCTGTCATCAATTTTTTTTTGTGGTGGCTGGTTTTGAAATTAGGGTTCCGGTTCAGTATTATTTTTAACGAAGAAGACTGATTGTTATGGTTTTTATTATTAAAATAATTATAATATTAATAATCATTGATTTATCATTATTTAGTAATAATTACCTAGGGTGGAGATATAATAGGAAGTTTATTTGGCTAGGAAGGCTAGGAAGTGATCTTGACCATCCATTTACTTAATCAAGGGCTAAGATTAAATCAGGGAAATTGAAAGTAAAAAAAGAGGCGCGTGACTTTTTTCAGGGGCAATCTAGTCAATCCAAGCCAATAGTTTCTCTCTCCTCCAATTCCCCCCATTTTTTAAACGTTAATAACTCTTTCATACGACATTATTTTTTTATAAAAATTGCACCAAAAAAACGAGTGTTTTTTTATCTTTAAAACGAGTATACTATTGCTATATTTTGAAAAAAAAAATTTAAAACCCAGTTGCGTAAAACGCAATAGAAAAAACCCCAGTATCGTAAAACGCAATGAAAAAAAAACCCTAAAAAATGACTTATTTGTAAAACGCAATGGCCAGAAAACACAAAGAAATGTCTTATTTGTAAAACGCAATGGCCAGAAAACACATAAAAATGTGTTTTACCTAAAACGCAATGCACCAAAAACACAAAAAAATGACTTATTTGTAAAACGCAATGGCCAGAATACACTTAAAATGTCTGCTTTCTAAAACGCAATGGACTGAAAACACATAAAAAAGTGTTTTACCTAAAACGCAATGCACCAAAAACACAAAGAAATGTCTTATATGTAAAACGCAATGGCCAGAAAACACTTAAAAATGACTCATTCTAAAACGCAATGGACTGAAAACACCTAAAAAATGTGTTTTACCTAAAACACAATGACTAAAAACACTTAAAAATGTGTTTTTTTCTAAAACGCAATAGCTGTCTGTCACTGTGAACTGTCTGTCACTGTGAACTGTCTTATTTCTAAAACGCAATGGACACATAAAACTGTCTGTCACTCTGCCCCTTGGACCCCGCCAGGGGCTGCCGCCCCTGGGACCCCGCTACCGGGGGCTGCCGCCCCCGGACCCCCGCAAAGATCGTAAAACGCAATGACTAAATAAAAAACCCAGATCATGAAAATGAAATTAAAGAATTTCTTACATGGATCGAAGCCGATTTCTTCATCAATTGACGGAATTTGAATGATAGAAACACTTATCAACGCTCGAATCGAACGAATCGAGTGATTATCTCCAAAATCACCGGAAAAAACGAGATTTTTTTATGAAATTAAACTGGGTTTTCTTCAAAAAAAAAGCTGAAGAACACGTTGATCGGGTTCTGAATCATTGATTTGTGATGAAAATCGCACTATAATGTAGTGATTATTGAGATATAAAGTGAAGAAATAGTTGAAGATGGTGGATTTTGAAAATGATGGGTTTTTGAATTTACTGGGTTTTGAAAAAGGAAGAAGAAAGAGTTGGATTGACTAAAATACCCTTTCTCTTTATTTTAAAATTTGCCACATGTCATAATCCTATGGCTTCCTATCCTTCCTAGAGAAAATTAACTTCCTATTTGATCTTTACCCTAATTACCTAATCAATAGTTAATAATAATAATAATAATAATAATAATAATAATAATAATAATAATAATAATAATAATAATAATAATAATAATAATAATAATAATAATAAACCTTTGTATTTATTAAAGTAACTTAAAATCTTAAAAAAAATAAAATAATAATAATAAAAAAAATTGGTATTCTATATAAAAAAAAAGTTTGTTTGTGACAAGTTTTGACAGGTTTTTGAGGTGCGGTTTAGAAAGCGGGTTCGTTCTTTCACGTGCAAAGTGTTTGAGTTGGCGAGTACACGGGTTCTCACTTTGAGCTTGTGTTGAGGAAATTGTTAAAAAGGATCACATTTTTTTGGGGATCAAATCTTAAAAAATGTCTTCTAAGAAAGAGGTTCTTGAGCAGGAACTCGAAGGATTCAAATACTCATATGGTGAATCTATAGAAGCAGTGATTGGCCGGTTTGTTGAACTGCTTTCTGAAATGGAGAAGGCAGAAATGGTGGTGTCTACTCGCATGAGCAACAGAAAGCTTCTGGAGGCTATAAAAGGGATTCCAGATCAGGCGAACTGTAGTTGGTTTAGAAATGTTAATCAGATAATATTGACAACCGACAGCAACTGTTACAAAATGAAGTCAGATGAGCTGATCTCACTAATCAAATCATATGACAATGCTGACTCATCACAAAATTCAGCATTTATGTTTAACAAACCCCTGGCTCGAGAAATTACTAAAGAACGTGAAGAGATACTTTCTGTCTTTTGCACTCCTAAGTGTAGAGAAAGAAATGAGGCATATCGATTACACAACACTGAGTTGATTCAAGACTACAACGACATAAAAAATAAAAAATTTACTTTATCAAAGAATGAAAAGCTTTATAAAGATAAAATTGAAGCTCAGCGAAAAGACATCATCCAACTTAAGGATGATGTCAGTGTAAAAACAGCCCATTTCTTAGAGGCACAGGAGAAGGTATGCATTTTGATCAAAGAACTGGAAGATATTAGAGAAAGATATCAAATTAACGAACTTAACATTAAAAAATATAAGTCTTCCAGTAAACTGGTCAAAAATCTGTGTGATCAGCAACTTGCATACAAGAAAAGGAAGGGGTGTGGGTTGGGATTTAATCAAGTTCCTCCTCCTTACAATGACAATTACACATACTTACCCATGACTGAGGAGGAATTGATGAATGAGGACAACATGGCTTACGGTCCTAAAACTGATAAGTCATCAATCAACAGCAGACCTGTTGATAAACGAGCGACTCATTCGGTAAATTTTGTTTCAAAGGGTACTTTTGATCCTAATGCTTCGTTTTCCCTTGCAGATGAAGTTAAAGTTGAAGGTGTCGTTGGAGATGAACGAGCATCAAGTTCTCATGTGTGTGACATTTTTGGCTCATTTTTACACTCTATGATGAATGACAGGCCTGATGGTTTGGGCGAAAACGTTGATGCTTGTGTAACAGAGACTGAAACAGCAAACGAAACGAATGAGCCAGCTGAACCATCAGATTCCAAATGCGAATCACCTGAAGCAGCTGATTCTGAGAAATTGGAATCAGTTGATTCTAGTGAATTCAGCTCAAGAGTGTCATATGCAAAACCGTCTTGTGCTGATAATTCGTCTAATGATTCAGCTGAAGTTTCTACTAAAGTTTCTGGTGTTTCATCTGATAAACCAGAATTCTCCGATTCTGTCAAAGCTGAGGACATGAAGGAAGAAGTGAAGATTGACATGAACAAGGCTCAAAGTGCGCAAGCTGAACAATCTGAACCTTCTGTTAGTGATGAAAAGGTTCAGATCAAGCAACAGGAGCCGAAGCGAGCAGGTAAAGGACGCAGAAATAAGAAGCCTAAACATCAAAGACGATCAGGCTCTCCACAGTCCTCAACGGGCAGCAATAGTCCTCAAAAGGCCCGTGATGTGAAAAATTCCTTTGTTAAGCCAGTCAGTAATGGCAAATGTGAGAAATATGCATTTGACTGTGCTAACAAAGCTTTCAGAAAGACTGGTGAGATTTCTGAATAAGACTTGCAGTCTCATCAAAACAAGAAGAATCAAAAGAAATCTCCACCACAGAAGGCCCCTGCAAACGATAAGTATAGACATCCAAATTCATTGTCGTCTGCAAGAAATGTGCAACAAAATCAAGCACAGAAAGGACCGGTTCGTCCTTCAGGACCTGCAAGAGCAAATCCAGCTGATCAGAATGCCTTCTACGTAAAGAGACAAACATGCTTCAATTGCGGCATTGCTGGTCACATTGCAAGAAATTGCACACATCGTCCCTACGTACCATATTATATGCAAAATCAGAGGGTTACACCAAAGGATAACTACCATTCTAAGCCGATGAAGGTATCTTCACCTAAGGCAATGAAGAATGTGAATCCCAAGGTTAAACCTTCTGATGGGGATTGGAACGCTGCCAAAAACAAACGCAAAGCTTCTCAGGAACAAAAATGTTTTTCTAAAACTAACAAACCTGAAACAGCTAAAGTTGCTCAACCGAAGGCAACAAATGCGTTTGCTAGACCGAAACAGATTTGGAAACCCAAATCCAAAGCAGCAATGTCTCCAATCCTTGAAACAAAAGGGGACTTGTGTTTGAAGGAAGTGTCTTACTTTGATGCTTCAGGTAAACCTAGGACCACGATGGCCTGGGTACCCATGTCTTACTAACCTCCTTACTTTTTAGGAACAACCAAGGAGGAGCTGTTGACAATCTCTGGAATGTTGATAGCGGTTGTTCCAGAGATAAAAACGGGTAACATTTCACTGTTGCAAAAAGTTCAATTTTTTTTTTTTACAGATGATATGTTTCCTTTGGAGGAGATTAGAGAAGTAAGATAAGATCAGCAAAAGGTACCGTTTAAATTCAGTACTTTGATTTGAATATTGATTAGTCTTTAATCTGATGATAGAACGGTTAAACAAAAATATTTTCTCTCGTTCTTAGTTCATTATTTTGTATATAAAGTGTCATTTCTCTTGTAAATGGTAAATTTGCGCAAAAATACAAGATTTATGCACAAATTTAGGGGGAGAGAGAGACATATATAGAGTTTAGGGGGAGAAAACCGAGAAAAAGCCAAAAAGATAAATTACATTATATGGGAAGTGAAATAAATGTTCGTGTTAAAGGGTTTGACTAACACATGTAAGGTGCCATAGCTGAAAAGACTAGGATCTACTACGATATGTCGATAGGTTTGACGCTCAAAATGATAAAAGACACTAAGTGATATAAACATAACGAACTATGTACCATGTGGGTAACATATCAACGGTGTATGATTTTATGGTCTTAAATCTTGTGTTGATAGATAGCCAACATCTGAGGTTTCAGGTCTTTATATTGTTGAATCATCCGGGGATATCTTGGCTGTCCTTCTGTTCAGAACTAAAATTGTACATGACCCCAGGAAAGAAAGTCACTTGGAATTAGCTCATTTCTATTTGAATATCTGTATGTTGTCCCGATACACACAATTTTGATCTGATTCTGAAATCTTCTCTGAAAAAATCGTGTACCTCCTCTGCTGCATCCAGATATATGCTGACCTGGAGGTGCTAGGCAACGACAGCTTCTGCTGCATCCAGATACATGCTGACCTAGCTGTACGTTGTCGCGCTATAGATCTAATACACCCGAAAGAGACCCTCAAGTGCCCAAAAGAAACCCAAGAAACCTATATCAAACTGAGAAAAACTCATTTGATCTGTATATTATACCATCTCTACAAAAGATCTATTCTGTTCTCTTCTCAACCTATTCCTAGTTAAGATTTCAGAAATCTGGATTGGACTTGTGAAATATGTGGTAGGGAAGATACTTGCATGATAGAGTGGCTGTTTATATTTCCGGGATTTGATTAGTATTTATTTGGGTGTTCATTGTTAAGAAATCAAAACATATTATATGCAGACCTAGACACAGTCAGGATATCTTAAAGGATGACATCAGTATACTCACCTGCTACGATGAATCGTTGTGCTTACCTTGATCGCGGGGGTATGTCTTGGAATGGGACACACGGGTATAATAGTATAATATTACCTTAAGCATATCACGAAGTTGAAAAATTGAAAGTTGAGTGTTAAAGTTTAAGTGGACAAACATATTGGCAATCGCATAGACCAGTTTGATTAGGCTCGTACTGAAAAGTGTTCCTTAGTCTGCCTGAGAACGAATTTTGATCCCGTTGCAATTGTAATTGTATATTATGGTAGTTGTTTATATTTTGAGTTTTTATTTGTTTTAGTTCTTAAAATTAAAAAAATTAAAAAAAATAGAAAAATTCAAAAATACAAAAATAGTGTCTTGTTTTTTCTATAAAACCAAAAAAATTCCAAAAATAGAGTTTTTAATTGTTTTTCTTAAAATTAAAAATTATAACCATTCTTGAAGATTTGACTGATCATCAAAATTTAAAAGAATATAAATTGTGAAATTTCATGTACCTAGTGTTCATGTGGTACTCTCCCTGTTGCATAAGAAATGTTTGCGTATGAGTTTGTGAGCATGTGCAGAACTTGATTTCAATCAAGAACGGGGGTTGATGAAGACTGAGATGCTGTTAGTTGCTGAAGAAGCCTAAAGCATCACAACAACAAGATGTGCCTGAGTCAGAAGAACTGGATACGAAATGCCGTCTGACAGTGAAAGTACATTCGAAGAAGTACCGTGAACCTGCTTGAAAGACAAAGATTGCAGAAGAAAAGAGCTGTTGAGAATCCTCCTCTCACATTCTTTTTGACAAAGATTTTCAAGCAAAGCTGATCGAGATCCTGATATGAAGCTAACCACAAATTCTGAAGAAAGAGACCCAGTGCTGAGAGTTCAGAAGTCAAGAACTTCCACAACATCTGCAGCATAGTGACGACCATAGATTTCGTTGAAGACATTGCTGAATTCAAGTTATGAAGACAATTTGATGGCGTCAGTCTAGGGGGAGATTGTTAGGCCCTAAAGTGTGAGACTGACGCATCAAATTGACACAACGGGTTATGGTTACGAACTGGGCTTTACCGGGTTAGTTTATATTAGGGTATGGACCTTTGTAGGTCACTTGGGCCAAGCTTTAGGCCATGTGGGCCAAGCAGGCCCAAGGGAAGCCCATGTAGGGAAGTGGGCTTGAGTGTGTATATAAACAAGTTTTCAACTTGTTTTAGGGTTGAACCTTTGGAGCCTCAATTACACAATTCTATAGAATCAGAGAAGGGGAGGTGATTTGTAGTGGTTTACTCATACCAGACATTTTTGCTTGTTCAAGTAATCGAAACGTGTGTGAGTTAAAAGTGATTTTGGTGTTCTTGTTATTTATCGTTTTCAGTTTATCTTGAGTCATCTTGTGATTGGATTCCGCACTCTCACAAGATTAGGTTTGATATCATTGAAAGATCCGATTTTACGGGACTTACAATCACGCTTTGCACACACCATGTTTTTGGCGTCGTTGCCGGGGACACAAGGATTTTAAGAAAGTTAGGAATCAACGGCCTAATCGGTTTTTCTTGTTTTTCTATTTTTTAGGATTTTTCTAGATTTTTCAGCTTCTACAGAGCTTAGCACGGGGCCTGTGCTCGCTGAACATGCCCCCATGCCCAATCTTTGGTACTGGCAATCTTGTTTTAGGTCAGACAGTAGCTGAACACGGGGTCGTGCCCACTGAACACGCCCCCGTGCCCAAGTTTCACTTATTGAAAACAGAACCGTAAGATCCCGACGGTTGGTAATTTCTGACACAAACATGAGTGATACTGATCATTTTTACTTTCGCTCCTCTTATGGTGCATGGTGTCAAATATGTAGCGGATCTCATAAAGATTTAAAATGTTATTTTTTTTAAATTACACTCCCCACTATATAGACCCATCGTTGTACTGTAACCTTAAGATGGGCGAAAGTAAAAACAATCCCTATCTCTCCCTCGAATGCTTTCAATCAACTCTTCTAGGTTATATGATTCTCGAAGAATTATTTCAAATGCAAGAAGTAAATTTTCAATTGATAAGAGAACTTGAGATGGAAATAAGCTATCCATACCAAGACGACGATCAAAGAGAATTATTGAGATCGCATTCGGAGTATAACAACATCGTTGCTCCCGAAAGCACCTCTAACTCTTGTGAGGACATGAGCGAAAGTCGTCCCTGTGTCGATTATGTCATGAAGGACTCTCCATCGGTCTCCGCCGATGCATATATAGACCTGAGCGATTCGACATTTACCTTCTTTAACGAGAGCCCAGATAAGGGAAATAAAGGTTGGTCTCGCCCACCGGTGTTTAGCTTAGGAATCACCCTTTCCGATAACCTCTTGCGTTCTTGTCTAAAACTAGGGCAATTAAGGTACCTCAGGCACTTCGGTGTTGTTCCGTACAGTAAGGAACCACCCGATTTGGTTAAATGCCTTAAAATAAGACGAAACTTCATATAAACCTCTAGCCATGGGGCCGTGTCCAGGTCAACACGCCCCCATGCCCACCTGATGATTTGTGTCTGATTTTAAAACAGAATACAGACAAAATGTGTCAGACTCTTGTCTGACCACGGGGCCGTGTCTAGCCGACATAGGGTCGTGGTCGGCGTGCTGTCGTTTTCTATAAATGCAACAAGATTCCTACACTCTTGGACCCATTCCAAAGACAAAGATCTGGTGGGATCTTCACATATACCCTACAAGGTATATTCTAAAGAAGATTCTCAACAACCATCTTGTCTTTACTACTTTTGTCTATTGCCTTCTTCTTCATTAACTCCTCAAAACCTCCATTAAAGCTTGAAATCTCCAAGTTTTAAAGCTTTATTGTGATATTTGTTAGGTATTTAATCAAGGAATCTTATCAAAAATAAGTTTCACAACACTGTTTTAAGTTATTTCTGCTCAGAAATGCTTAAAAAGCCAGAAAAATAATTTAAAACTTCAAGATTACTTGTTTTGAAAACCTGCAGATTAGTGGCCACGGGGCCGTGCTCAGTGAGTATGGGGCCGTGGTCGGAGTTACTGTTTCATTAATTTGAACTTTTCAACCTGTTTTCTTAGAATGTCGAGCCAGAATAGCGTTAACTTTTCAGCTCACTCAAGGAACAGTCGCAGGGAACGAAGGCCTTCGAACGAAGCAACCCTTGTGCGTTATGTGATGACACTAAGAGAAGCTCTCTACAAGATGACATCCGTAGAAGAAGTCCTAATTAACTGTATCAACTATCTAACGGTGGGGCTAGACAATAGCTTCCAAGAAATCAACCTTTTGCACAAAAGGTTGAATATTCTTGCAATGCCCCTTATGGAACCAATCTTTCCCCAAGAAGATTGGAACCTGGCACAAGAAGTTATTAATCCCACCGGATGGTACGACGTTCCCCCGGAACCTCCTATTGACGCCTTACAAGAAGTTACGGTGGAAGTCGCACCTCCTCAACACGAGGAAAACAATGAGCCCACCTTCCTTCTCCCCCCGGAGATAGAAAAATGGCTTGGTGATGTATGAAGGGCCCTTTCCAGAGAAGAAGTTCTACAAACCTTTTTCAACCGAAAGACTTATCTTTTCGGAAAATTTGCTCTTATAATAAACATATCTAGGTTAGAACTTCTTTGTGGTTTAAGATTTCTTGAACTTTATGACCTACTTACCTTGTTTTTAGTTTGTACTTTTTATTTTCTAGGCATTATGTAATTCACTCTTGAATAAATGATGGTTTCTAATTATTAAATGGTGTTTGGATGATTTTGTTATGGTTAAAACACATACGAAATGGTGGAGGTTACCAAGGGAAAGAATAACCCACACCCCATGCACAAAAACAGAGCCTCCTGACAAATTTTTCATCATTACAACAAGTGCAGCACGGGGCCATGCTCAACCCAACACGCCCCCGTGCCCAAGATTCTGCAGAAAACGCCCAGTTCAGGTAATTGGACACGGGGCCATGTTCACTGAACATGCCCCCGTGCCAAGCCTTCTGTTAAATATGATACTGGCAATCTGAGCACAGGGTCGTGCCCGGACCAACACGGGCCCGTGCTCAGACACCCAGTAACATGAAATTTTGTTTTAAACACTTTTTTACACATTCAATCAACTTAAAAACTTATTTTTGGGACACATTGAGGACAATGTGTAATTTAAGTGTCGGAGGATGCTAAAACCTTGAATTTTTCAAGTCATAATAACAATCCTTACACAAAACTCTATTGGAACCGCTAATCACGCCAATTTTTTTCAAAAAACTTTTGGTTTTTTTTTACTTGTCTTGATTTAATTTGGGAATAACAAGTTCTAAAAAGATTATATTTTAAATTTACAGCCAATAGCGTCGTGATAAAAAGAACCAACATAAGAAAAATATGAAACGGCATGACAAATCTAGTTAAAATTTGATTATATATAGTTGATCACATTATAAACTCATTCCCACAAAAAGTGAGTTTTGAGCCTTTATTGAGCATACAAGCATACATCTTTAAACTAAATGATCATTTTTCGTTTCTTGTGTGAATAGCTACTTGGTTCTTATGACTCTAGAACTTGCCACAACAATACATTCCCGGTCCTTACCAACTCGAACCCAAGTAAGTAAATGATAGAGGCATTAGGACTAACCAATTTTCCTTTCAACACCATTATTTTTCATTTTCTTTTTCACCTACTCAAAATCCTCCTAGTTAACCCCTTTGAGCCTAAACCTTTTCGTTTCTAAACCCATAAAAACAAACACCCTTTACTCACCAAATCTTTTTTTCTTTTCAACCTTTTATTTTAGAAAAAAGCTCGGTTTTCCTTCAAAAAAATGAAGTTTAGCAATAAACAAACAAAGTCCTTAAAGAAACTTTGTTTGAAAATGCTTAGTTTGAATAAAAGTCACAAAAAACAAAAAGTTTTACGACGACCGACGCTTTTTACGCTTTTAGCCCTTTTTACTAACCACTAACCCAAAACCACCTACCTTTAACCGAAGCCTAACCGTTCTCCAAAGTCCTCTTGATATTTACAAAGGTTTATAGTTAAAAACGAAGAGGATTGATTGCTTGGCAAGCATATGGTAGAAGTAAGTTCCATGCCGGTCTCGAGTGTTTTCGGCCGAGTGTTGAGTGATCTCCCGTGAGGTATGTGAACTTGTATATAAATGGAATTTTAAAAAAGGCTTGTTATGCCCAAATAAGTAATTTCTCTTATGAAACGTTCTAAATAAATCATAACGAATAGGATTGTAAACAGCATAAAAACAAAACCCAATAAATATCTTGGATTCCGGACACTCAAGACAAGCCCAAAACTTCTCTTCTACCCAGCCCATTTGGGTGTGTAAGCCACAAAATAAAGAGTTTTGCTTGAGGATAAACAAAGATTCAAGTGTGGGGGTATTTGATGTGTGTAAAATGCAACATATAAATTACATCAAATGAGTCATAAAACTAACCCTTTTTTAGTACTAATGTTGGAAAAGTGTGCTTTTGTCTTCCTTTTGTATTTTTAGGACCAAATGAGCTTAAATGAACGAAAGGAACAAATATGCAGCAAAATCTAACATAGATACAAAGAAAAGGAATAAACGTGGCATGCCTGATCCCTCGACAACATCATCCCAAGTAAAAATAAGAAACAGAAGGCTGACCACGGCCCCGTGCCCAGCGGACACGGGGGTGTGGCCAGGTGTCTGCAGAAAATGACAAAGTTGTAGAAGCTTCTATTCCCAGCACGGGGGCGTGCCCAGCTCAACACGGGTCGTGGTCAACGTTAAGATTCGCAGAATCTTGCAAATCTTGATAGTACAGATACGCGTCTGCATACGGGGTCGTGCCCAGCGAACACGGAGGCGTGTGGAGCCTAATGCAGACAATTGCAATTAATGAAAAAAGAGAAAGAGGATGGCCACGGGGCAGTGTCCGGGCTTCTGTACAGACTATAACTAGGGGTGCTTGGTTCACTTTAAAGGCATCCCTTGGCAACCACCTCTCTCCCACTTCACCACCACTCCACCACCACTACAACACCCACATCCACCACCATCATCCATCATGCACCTTAGAGTGTGTGTAGTAGTCTCGGGATCCAAGATTGATCGTAAGAGTTCTTGTCAATCAAAGGCCATGTTTGGCTAAGTCTCTTACATCACTTGGTGAAGACAAGCGTTTTGTGTAATACTTTTGATTTTTAATCTTTCGTACTTTTTATTTGGTTTTGTATTAATAACTTTAATAACTAGTTTCTAATGTTGAAGGTGAAACTTCTTTATCATTTGTCCGTTGTGTCTTGGCATTACTTTACTGCCTATATAAATAAAAGATTTTCACCATTCATATCTCTACGGGAGGGGCGTACCCACCCTAAGCCAAGGGTGGGCGGGCGCACCCCATGAAAAAATATTTTTTATTAACCAATTATTCACTTAATTGTTTAATCCAATCAAAGCCCCAATCTGCAATCAATTTTTATTAACACAAGCCCAAACTCAACCTAAAGAAATTTGAACTAAATAAAATAACCCAAACCTATCCACCCATTCCATTTCCAAATCCCGCCCCCAAAAAAACTCCCAGTGACTTGACGCCACTACTCACGATCTGGTGGCTTTTTTTACTGGAAAAACCAAAATTCCGGTTGGACCAACCCATATTACGTCAGAATTCCGGTATAGAACTAGTATGGTTTATTTATTTATTTATGTATTTATTTTGTTTTATGTGGTGATTATGAGAAAATATAGATGTGTAAGGGTTTAATCTTTTTATATTTTTTTGATTTTTTTATTGTTCTAGACTTGTAGTTAAATGATTTTGTTGTTTTATTTATAGCTTGGTTTGTTTAAATGATTAGTTACAAGTAATCAACATTTAATATTAGAGCTTGAATGTTTAAAAATATAATTGAAAGTTATGGGCTATGGTTGAACATGATTGTTTATTTTGTTTAAGTGTTTAGTGTTGTTTTATGAACTAATGGAGCAAATTACATGTGTTAGGAACAATGAGTAAGAATGTAATGAACTTATGGTGTGTTTAGTATCTTTAGATGATATTTGGGATATATTTAAAAAGAACTTGTAGGGCATAATTTTAAATGCGTTTGTAATTTGTAATGACGTTTGACGTGTTTTTGTCTTTTTGATGATTTACAAATTTTAGTTTGATGTTCTTTTGTCTTACATGATCCGACCCGACCCGCTATAAACCGATATTTTTATACAGCTAAGGGCCAAAAATCTTTGAAAATATTCTGCACCCCCAGGAAAAAATTCTTGGGTCCGCCACTGCTCTACGGTCTATATAGAGATATGTTGTCTATCTGGTCGGGGGTTAAGGGAATGGTTTGGTAAGGTTCTTGCCTTGTTCAGTGTATAGATCCTGCAAGGACCTGGGTCAAGCTTACTAGGACCTCCTTCAATACCCACTGGTATTGGATGGCGGGGGTGCAAATGGCTTGATCCCCTCATATGTAAACTACCATTAATATATTAATCCGGCTACTTGGGATTGTATCCTTGCTGACTGAAACCACATAGTCGAGGGTAACGTCACCTTCAAAAGAGGGGCCTACCACTTTACGCATTAATAACTTAATTAATTATCTTCCAATATTCCGACCCTTTGGGATTGTATCCTTGCTGACTCAAACTACTGGGTTGAGGGTAACGTCACATTCAAAAGAGGGGTCTACTACTATAACTAAGATAATCTCTTAAAAAGTGCAAAAGTGCAGAAATCATTAAAGGTTACACTAAAGGCTAGTCATATCCAAGTGATTCATCTTGTCTATCTGTTTTTTATATTTTTATTTTCAGCATTTTAGTTTTTATTTTTCATGTTTAAAACCTTTTCTAAAATTTTTGATTTGATTAGACGTTGATGATAAACCGGTACTAAAAGCTCTTGTGTCTTTGCACGACCTCGGTATCTTACCAACACTATACTACGCTCACGATGGGTGCAGTTGCCCAAGTGTGTGTTTAGTGTTAGTTGAATACGTGTTTTATAAATTTAAAACTTGACTAATGTGTAAAAAGGGCTTAAAATATCAATAAAAATATATCACGCTTTGCACACACCAATAGTATTTCTCAATGTTTTAAAAACTGGTAAATACCGGCCGGTTATACAAGTATTACCGTTTTCAGATGTAAATCCGATACGAAACACCCCGGTAAATAAGAGAAACAACATAAGGTTTGTACCGACGGTAAAATCCGGTATATCGATTTGAAACGAAATACTGGTACCGACCCATAGTTATTTTAGTTTGGGTTGTTACTTATTTTTATTATATATGTTACTTATCTTACGTAATTTTTATATATTATGATTATTCGTAACTAAAAGTTCTTATTTAATATTTTTTGAAACAAAAATAGTTATTCTCTAGTTGATGAGGATGTCGATAATAGTGAATTTCTATCTTTTATGCGATCGTGAAGTTGATGCATTCGACACTCAAATGCCTTAAACATATCTTACACTTTCATTTAAAAGAGATTGTTGGAAAACTGAATGATTTTCGCTTATTTTTTGGATTATTTTTTTATTATGAATTTACTTTTAGATCATCTTTTAATATGTAATCATGTATTTTTTGGATTAACTTTTGAGTTGATGTTGTAATTTATAAAATAATAGAGTTAGATAGTCAACCAGGTTTAACCGTCCGATACAATCTGGTTCAATCGGTTGAACCATTTTTTAGCCTAATCCGGTTTGATTTAAAAACCGGTTTTTAAAACATTGGTATTTCTAATACGTTTACTTTATTTATCTAAATTGAGTTTAAATTTAGTTTGATCTAGTGAACCAAATTAGGTGAGACTTTCTCATATAGTTCGATTGCACTCACCTATAATTTTCATCTTTTTTTGCAAGATTAAATGATTGCAAATTCAGCAATATAAATTATTTTTATCATATAAATAGAATCAACAAAACACAAAAAGTTGTGAAGTTATAAAAACGATTTGGTGGTTTTGACGGTTTATCTGTGGTGGGATGGTGATTGCAAGTGGAGATGGTGGTTGTTGACGGTATTAAGGTTTCAGAGTGAGTGAAACTGGTGGTTCTCATTGACGGTGGAGAAGATGTAGAAAGGCCAGATTTGGTGACGGCTAGGGGTTCCAGTCAAATTCCAAAAGATCGGTAACCCAAAGATAGTGGGGTGGTTGTGGGGGTGTTGCGTTGGTGGTGCTATGGGTTGGGGTGGGGACAAAACATTTTGATTTAATAAACTTTTATATTTCATTTTATTTTTAATGATTAAGGTATTTTGGTCATTAGTCAATTGGACTAAAATTATTACAGATTTAAAAACCAGGTGATAAGATGATTAAAAAATTTAATTTTGAACTCAAATAAAAAACAAAAAAACATATAGACTCAAATAGGAATTTACTTTAAAGTAAATTTCAATCTATTATATATAATAAATGAATGTTATTTGAGCCACGTGTCACTTAATTAGGGCATCGTTTTTCCTCTTTTCCCGCCCAACAGTACCACTGCCCTCTTCTATTTATATCCACCCTCATTTACTCATTTAGGGCTTCCTACTTTCTCTCTCCCTCTGCTCTGCTCTATTCCGATCGATGTTCAGATCAATGCTCCGAATCAAGGTTAGATTATCAATAACTTCCGTTTTATAAGTGTCAACCTTTGTTTTCATTGTTCACTCATTCGATCTTCATTTCATTTTTACTTATTGTTGTGCTTTGGCTAGGGTTCCGCTGGTAACTTGATGACGGAGATGATTGGAGGTTGTCGGCTCTGCGTCGTGCAGTTCTCTTGGTTATGCTGTAATGGATTTGAGGTTTATGGTTAGTTATAAATAGATTTTTTCATTTTCCATCTTGTATTTTAGGTTAGGGTTTGTTTAATTTTTGGGCTTTTATATGATTTTCAGGTCGATTGTTTGGTGACTTGCTATTGTTGTTTGTTGTTGTTTGTTAATTAGGCTGCTGGCATCACCGACCGTCTCCAACGAATTCGAAAGATTGTAGGGCTATGAGGACCAACTAAAAGATTTGGACGACAAATAACAGGTGTTTGGTTTTATTTTTTTTATGTTTTACTTATTTAAATATTATGAAATTTGTGAAATAAGGTAAAAATGGCTAATCTAATAGTTCATGATTTCATCCCTGTTGAAATAAGCTAAAAATGTTCAGTCTAATACGGCAAGTATCTTATGGTTGGATGGTTGAATTAGTTTTATTTTGGGTATTTTTGGATGATTTCATCCATTTCTTTAAATATTTCTTGATTGAAGATGCAGTTGAACATATGTTTTGAGTGAAATGGATATTGATTTATCAGAAGATGCAGTTGAAGGTATCATAAATAAGGTAATAATTCATTACGTTCCTGTTGAAAAACAAAGTCGATAAATTTAGGGAAAATGAGGTTGAAAGATGATAAGCCAACAGTGGACGATATCATTCTACAGGTTCGATAAATTCTGGTGTATTCTCAAATAATGCTTCCTAGATGCTTCCAAACAAGCATCACTTTGGACATTTGTCGGCCTTCAAACATCTATTATCTATTATCTAATATTTATTATTTATTATCTATTATCTAGAAAATAGATAATAGATGTTTGAAGACTGACAAATGTCCAAAGTGCTGCTTCTTTTGAAGCATCTAGGAAGTATTATTTGAGAATACACCAGAATTTATCGAACCTGTAGAATGATATCGTCCACTGTTGGCTTATCATCTTTCAACCTCATTTTCCCGAAATTTATCGACTCTGTTTTTCAACAGGGATGGGATGTATTGCAATCATTCCTCTCAGTTAAATAGACTGACACTTTCTTCCTCTCAAAGTGTTATGTAGTGGTTATAACAGCTGATCATGCTAAGGACTGTTATAACTAACCACTGCTCCTTATAAATACTGATGGACTTAAAGACTGATGAGGCCTATCCACTGTTGAAGACAAAGCCCTGTTAAAGACAAGCACTCATGTACCTAGAGCTTGATTAACCAAAGGAAAACTACTGTTCAGTAGCAGCAGTGGTTCAGCATCTACACTGGATTCAAATTTAGTATTTATGTATCAGTGTTTAGTATAGCAGTGGTTCGCTAGAATTTATCTCTCGAGACAAACCCTTTAAAATCGAATGACGAACCACTGCCCAACAACAACAGTGGTTCAGCATCAACAACAGATATTCTACCTTTGTTTATGTTAACAGTGTTTATATGTAACAATTTTTATCACATCAGTGTTTTATACTCTGTTAGATTGTCATATCATTATCATTGAGGTGTTTATATGTAACAGTATTTATCACATCACCTCATTGGTTTGATCTGTATTTTAAATACAACAGTGTTTTGATCTTTATACTACTAAATAAAAATGAAGTACACTTGGATGATTATTAAGCTCCTCATTTTGATTGTTTCGATATTGTATTCTTGAAATTGGTCTTTTTTGCAAACAGATGTTTATGGGCATACTTCTTTTTAAGGTCAAACATTTGTTTAAGTGCAATCATCTGTTTATGTCCAAACATCTGTTTAAGGTCAAATATCTGTTTAACTCCAAACAACTGATATAGAAGGTCAAATATCTGTTTAAGGTTAAACATCTTTAAAATAGTTAAAAGAGTAAACTGCCATTTTGGTCCATGTGGTTTGGTCACTTTTGCCATTTTAGTCCAAATCTCAAACTTTTTACATCTGGGTCCCTGTGGTTTGTATTTTGTTGCCATTTTAGTCCAAATCTCAAAAACTTTAATTTTTGACTGTTTCAATATCCCTTTTTGTCTTTATCTGCAGGGGTAGTTTTGTCCTTTTAATTTTCATTAAAAAAATTTTTTATTAAAAAACCCTACAAATATAAATACCCCTTCCCAATTACATCATCATCTTCAACCTCAGGCATTCATCATAAATCAACATTCATCACATTCAATTGTCCCAAACACACACAGATCAACACATGATTAACTTGTAAATGCATCAAAAGAAACCCATCATTCAATTCGGTGAACAACAACATTATTACGATTCAAAAAACTGAAATTTCAAAACCCAAATAAAACTCTCATCTAATTACAGTGAACTTCAACACCCACAAACCACAATTCAAAAAGCTCTGTTTTTTAACCATCAAAATCAACCTAACCTCATAAAAAACCACTACAAGACTCGCTTTCACAGAAGCAAAATCATTACCATTGAGAGCCGTTTCAAGACTCGCTTTCAGAAGCAAAATCTTCATCCTCAACCCCCTGATTATCATCATCTTTAACCTTATCATCTTCAACCTCTGCACCTTGCACCCCCTGCAACCACCGCCCAACTACCCAACCCCACCCCCACCCCTTTTCTTAACAGTTTCCATCATTATTCAAACAGTTTCAAGAATTTAAACCACGCGAAATCTAACTTGGATTGAGGGTCGTATCAGAGTAGATCGAAGCGGTGTTCCGAGTACCTGAGACGCGAGCTGCCGTTAAGTGAACGGAGTGGGGATAAGGTCGCCGGAGACTCGTTCGGAAAGAAGAGAGGTAATCGGAGGTGTAGTCAGAGTGTCGTCGGAGGTTTCTATGAATCGGAGCTGGTGAGTTGCAGGGTCTTTGAGAGAAGACAATGGGTATGAATCGGAGGTGTAGTCGGAGGTGTAGTCGGAGTGTCGTCGGAGGTTTCTATGAATCGGAGCTGGTGAGTTGCAGGGTCTTGGAGAGAAGACAATCGGAGCTTGGAGGTTTCTATGAATCGGGTTGGACAAAAGAACTAACGTGTGACCAGAGTTAGGGTTATATATGATGTGAGAGAGAGAGAGAGTTATATATATATATATATATTATATAATATATAATTAATTTTGTTTTAATTTATTAGAAGAGTAAATCAGAATGACCAAAATGCCCCTGCACAAAAGGACAAAATAATCACATTTCAACAATCAAAATAGGGGGTTTTTGGATTTTGGATTAAAATGGCAACAAAATGCAAACCACAGGGACCTAGATGTAAAAAGTTTGAGATTTGGACTAAAATGGCATAAATGCCCAAACCACAGGGACCAAAATGGCAGTTTACTCTAGTTAAAAATGATAGTTTTCATTAATCCTTAAAAGTCTGTTACAACCACTTTTTTTGTTCAAACATCTGTTTGTTAAATGTTATCCACTGCTGAAAGTCAACCTTTGTTTCTTCATTCTTTAATGTTAAAATAATGCAAAAATTTTCTCTTAATTAAAGTTAAAAAAAAATTAGAAATGTCATGATGACAATTGCTTTCAAATCAAATCAGTAATTACTGACAATATCCATAACTTTTGAAATTCAAAATATGCAAAACTTTAGTATTATACATATAAAAATTTGAGTTAAAATATGCAAAAATTTCTCTTAATTAAAGTTAAAAATTAGAAATGTCATGATGACAATTGCTTTCAAATCAAATGAGTAATTACTGACAATATCCATAACTTTTGAAATTCAAAATATGCAAAACTTTAGTATTATACATATAAAAATTTGAGTTAAAATAAAGTTAAAATATGCAAAAAAATTTCTCTTAATTAAAGTTAAAATAAAAATTAGAAATGTCATGATGACAATTGCTTTCAAATCAAATCAGTAATTACTGACAATATCCATAACTTTTGAATTTCAAATGCAAAATGGTAATTTAAAATTGACATTATCTCTCTTTTTTTTCTTACAAAAGCAACATAGATTCATAAGATTAAAATTTATTCATTTATTCAAGACCTTAAAAGTCCAATTTATTACATAAATAACAAATTGAACAACTAAACTTTTAAATCTAACAATAATCGTAAGAATTAAGAAATCTCAGCTTCAACTTCATCGATTGCTGAACCTCTCGATGTATGTCCTTCAGAATCGCCATGAACTCGATGTCTCTATCACTGCATTCAATATTGCTGACGACACAAAGCTAACGAACTGAAGTTGAAGGCATTCGCATAAGATTTCTGGAAACCTGCTCTCTCGTGAATAGGCCAACTTGCAATCCATCAAAACATCTCTTCAACTCTTGAAGAGTAGTCCTATCTTCATACACCTGTTCCTCTATATGCTTGACAAAACGTTGCTTTAAATCATCTGATTTTACAGTAGTGAATGACGCCATATCAATAAACTATATTTCGAGACTTTTCTGAAAGTATGATATCTTCGTAGGAAATCTTGATGAAAAACAGGTGAAGTGGTCATGAGTTTATATACTTAATCAATCAAAACGTGTAGATTTAATATAAACATATTAACGTATATTTCAAAGCAGCAGTCTTTTAATGTAAAAACGTTTTTAAACCCCAACTATTATGGGAAAACTTTAAAATTAAATACCAAGAAACCCAATGGATAGAGTTTTGAAGTTCAAAGAACAAAAGCAGATTATCATAATTACAATTAACCTCTTCATTTACCATGTAGACGCGTTTTTAAAGTCTATAAAAGATTGATAATTACTTTTGATTCAAAATATCAACAAACTGTCCTACAAATTCCTGTCTGTCAAAGATTGTTCCACATAAGAGAATTCAACAAAAATCTACATGGCAAACTTCAGCTTCTACCACTGTTCAGACACCAGCGATGTTAAAACCCAATTCTCGATGTGGTCACTTAAAGAAAAAAGAACAGACGAAGAACTAAACAGGAAAGTCGACATAATCAATGACACTAATTTCAAGAAAACCTGGAACAACATTGCATTACTTGATGAAGTCCTCCACTCTCCTCCATCGGATTTCCAGAAAAATGCAGAAGAGTTTCTCACACAGCTTCTAAAACAGGATCAGAAAATCTGCAACATGCTAACTGATCTGAAAACAAAAAAAGAGCATGAAATCACATGGAGAAAGGCCAAAGTTTACAAAATCCTAACAAGTGTTAACTCTATCGTGTAATAGTTTAGAAATATATCATTAAATTTCTATTTTTCTATGTAATAGTTTATTTCAATAATCTCAATATCCATCTTAACATATTTCAAAATGTCAGTGTTAATAAAAACTCTCAACATCATCTTCAGTTAATCAAAATAAGAAACAAGCCTAAAAACTCTCAACATCATCATCTGTTTATTGCAAACATCTATTTAAGGTTAAACATCTATTTAACTCCAAATATCAGTCTTTCAATCACTGTTGGCTATCCACTGATAGTTAAAAAACAGCCACTGCTCACATTTTTGTAGTTGACATCCACTGATATTGACCATCAGTGGTTTCCCTAAATAACCTCTTTTTAAGGTCAAACATTTATTTAAGCGCAAACATCTGTTTATGTCCAAACAGATGTTTAAGAACAAATATCTGTTTAAGGACAAACATCCTCAAAATAGTTAAAAATGTTAGTTTTCATTAATCCTTAAAAGTATTTTACAACCACTGTTTTGGTTCAAACATGTGATTGTTAAATGTTATCCACTGCTGAAGGCCAACCTCTGTTTCTTCATTGTTCATGTTGACCACTGACTGACCAATCATCTGTGTTTCAATTACTGTTGGCTATCCATTGATAGTTAAAAAATAGTCACTGCTCACATTTTTATTGTTGACATCCACTGATATTGACAATCATTGGTTTTTCTAAAAAACATCCACTGCTCACATTTTTATTGTTGATGTGGTTAATTAATTATAGAATGAAATTATCAAATGAAAACTAGAATTACAATGAAATTACAATTTTACTTAATCGTTACATTCCAATTAGATAAGAGTTCCTCGAATATTGTTTTGGTGATAAAAATTAAAGTTAAAATAAAAAATAAAAAAAACTGTTTTTCAAAATCAGTGTTTTAATCCATTGACGGTTATCCACTGCTAGCTTAAAGTTAGTCACTGTTCTCATTTGTATATCCTCCCTGTCAAACCACTGATATTGTTCCTTCAGTGGTTTCCTACCAACTGTCCTCCATTATCATCAGAGCTTGGCACGTGGACAGTACATAGCGGTAAGATCTTTTAGCAACCGCTGCCACGTCATCATTCACTTTTTCCCCTATAGAACCCTGATCAAAACCCCCAAACAGTGTTTTTACCGTCGAATAGAATTCAAAAATTCCTTTCTCAAAGTAGTTATCATCCATTTATCTCAAAATCAATCATCCTCTTCATCGTCTTCTTCCTCTCGCAATCATTATCAAATCACGATGTCTCTCCCACACAAATCCACACATAACTACTTGGGTCTACTTGAAAAACCCAGTCACACCAAAACCTTCAATTCCATCATTGATGCTCTGTCGTCTTCAAAGTACAAAACTTTGTTGACTTGTGATGCTCCGATCTACATGGATACCCAGCAAGAATTCTGGAAAAATGCTAAGTTGGAAACTAAGGATAAAAAGCCCTTTGCCATCAATTCTTCTATAAAGGATGTTCCAGTCACAATAACACCTCAAACCATTTCGGAGGTTTTTGAACTAGATGATCTTGAAGGTAAAACATCTTTCCCTAAAGAAGAGTATCAAACGTTTTTCATTCAAAGGGGTTATGAAGAGGAAATGAAAAATGACACTTTAGAAAAAGGCAGTTTTCCTCCTGCCACAAGGTTTTTGTTTCATACCCTATTGATGTGTGTCTCAAACAAGACCACTGCTTTCAATGAAATCCTATTGAAGATTCAATATCTGGGTTATGCTATCTTACATGGTGAAAATTTTAAGTATTCCCGGGAAATCTTCAATTATCTTGTTACAAATGTTAATAAAAAGGCATTTTTGCTCTTTCCAAGGTTTTTAAGTTACTATTTTAAAAAGAAATTTTCAGAAGATAATGCCCATGTGCTTATCCAGGGCAATCCTTTTTCAATTAAGAGCCTCACTTCTGAAACCTTTACAAGGATGTCAAAAGTTTCCAAAACACAAGTAGAGGTTCCTGAGCAGACTTGCAGCTACCACTGCTCCTCAAGCACCTGCTGTTGAGCCCACTGCTCAAGGTGATGACAGCAACAAAACAACTACTGTTAAACCCCCACCTAAAACCACCAAAAGACCAAAACAGAAAAAATCAAAAAAAGCCCCCCAAACCCAAAACAAAGGTAACTCTGGAAGATGAGATCCCAGAGCAACTACCGGTGACAACACAAAGGTCACCAATAACCACTGCTGCTACTTCCTCACAACAGTTGGAAGAAAGATCTCAACCTGAGCCTCAAACTCCTCCTGCTTCTTCTAAAAAGAGTAGGTTGTAATAATAGGGACACCAAATTATGATGCTCTGCAATCACTTGATTCCATCATCCACAGCCCACTGCCCGGGGCAAATTCGCTTTCTACGCTTATCCTTACTTCTCAAATTCCCCCACAAACAAAACTTTTGTTGGATGCAGTTGATTTAGCCCAGACACAAACCAGTTATTCTCAAACACCTGTTAATGAGAATATACCTCAACAAGTGACTGGGTCTGGTGTCTCAATCATTGCTAACCCACTAACAACTGAGGAGGTTACACTGCAGGAAATATAAGTACTTCCTGTCAGTAGTTCAATTGGAGCAACAACTACAGGTGTTGGATCCACTGATCTACACCTGGCCAGTTGTTTCATCAATAAGACTCCCTTGAAGTCAATTTCCTCTCCAGCAACTGTGATATCCACTAGTGTGTTTGTTCCAAACAGTGGTTCTATTGAAAGGATGTCAATTGCTGAGGAAAGAAGTCCTCAGTACCAAGAAAAAGGGGCATATGTGGATGACCTTTGGGAAACATTCCCTAAGTCAACTGCTGATACAACCACTGCTAGTGAGAAATCAAATGATCCCATTAACTTGGGTGATGGTTTAATGTACAAGGAATTAACGGAGAGGGTTGACAAATTGGACACATCTGTTGCAGATATTAAGTCAATGCTGTAACAGTTGTTACAAGCACAAAAGGCAACACCCACTGCTGCACCAGATACAACATCTGCTTCATCATCTGCTCCTACTCCCACTGAGCTTTGGAGTTTATTTCAACCTCTGTTTCACCAACAAAGGGCATATGCTAATCAGCAACATGAAATACAGTTTCAAAAGATCAGAAATATGATGGAAGCTAGGTTCATGGATACACAAGCAGACATAAAGGCAATCAAGGCCCACTTGCTGAAAACCACTGATTCTGCTCCTCCTATTATCATCTTTGTGGACAACCCACCACCAGCTGATGCAAAAAAGGGGGAGAAAATGAAGCAGCTAAAGAAAAAGGGATATGAAGATGGTTTGTACATTCCACCAGACAACTCCAGTATGCTTGCAGACATACCTAAGCCAGATGGTACTAAAAAGGTTGATGTAACCACAAATGCCATTGCTGATGCAAAAGCAAGGGTGAAAAGGGATATGGAGGCAAAGGATAAAGCAAGGTGGGAACAGGAGAAAAGAGTTTGCATGGAGAATGATGAGCAGGGTGTTTCTGAGCTCAAGAAAGAAGAAAATCTTGAGCCTAAAAGAAAACAGCCCACTAGAAAAGTGAGAGAACCCAAATCCACACCTCCCAAAAGCTCCACACATCAAACCTCCAAACGACCAGATGTTAAAACACATGTTTTATCAACAGCTGTTGGTACTTCAGTGGTTTCAACATCTGTTACACCAAAAATTGCCACCACTTCAACACACACTCAATCCACTGCCTTACCACAAATCACATTACCATCAAAAACATCCTCATTACCACCAACACCACCTGCCAAAAAGCAAAATACTTCAGGTGACACATCATCTGTTGTAATGGCAACAGTGGTTGAAACACCAGTTGTTTCAACAACTGTTAGTCAACCATCTACCACTCAAATCACCACCACTCAACCTACCAAAACACCACCAACCTCTCCAAAACATAAAAGGAGAAGGATAATTCTGAATGTTGACCCTTCACCACCGCAAAATCCACCCAACCACTGTCCCTTGTTACCATTCCCAATCCTGTCCCACTCTCTTCAGCACAAGTCTCAAATTCAAACACTGCCATTTTTCCTGCAGGAGTTCAGTATCCATTAGATCTGGAAGCAATTAGAGAGGAGATTAAATCCTTCTACTCTGAAGATGACCCTGCTAAAAGGAACTTGCCATCTGTTCAAGGATATCCAAGGCCTAATAACATTGAACAATACTTGAAGTTAAAGGCTCAACAAGCAGAGGATATCTCCAAAAGAAATACAGAAGGAAAATATGACAGAGATATTCAAACAAACTACCAATATCTGCTAACCCAAGTCAAAACTTTGGAGCAGTTTTCAAAATATCTTTGTCAAAATTTATTAGAAAGAGCTGATGAAACCTTGAGGAAAGATTATCTTGATAATATCATGGCTTACAAAACATACAAGGGAGAAAAATACCACTACAAAGAATGGACCAGCAGTGAGCTACAAAGTGAAACAGCAAGAATTCAAGATATTATCAAAAACAAGGTGAAGCAGACTCCTCCTATCTGAGCAAAGTTTAAGAAAAATGTACCAGATAGGACTCTGCAGCTGAAGAGAATGAAAGAAGAGTTAATAACAACTAATTTTGGGTCAAAGAACCAAGTGGCAAGGTGGAAAGAGGATAAAGTGTTCGCCTCTTACAAAAAGCTGGAAGAATTAAGAAAGAAAAATCCTAATGTTCCCCAAAAGCCTATTTACCCTAAAGCAGTGGTTCCAGCTAAGCCACAAAAGCTACAAATCAGGAGATCCACTGCTCCACCTGCCGCCATCCTTTACCAAACAAGGAAACAAAAGCAGATGGATGCAGAAATAGAAGCAGATAAAGCAGCAGGGGATTACGTTGTAAAAATAGGCCTTAAGCAGATGATAGGAGAAAAACTTGAATTGACACAAACTACAAATACTGCTCAGCCAGTCATTACCAGGCCACCATCTCCAAACTCATCATCGATAAAACCTCTCCCAAGAGACCCACTGGAATCAAAAATACTAAAGTGGATATCTGACAAACAGGCCCAAGTATTGACTCTGATCAAATCCAGTGGTGAGGTGAAGAAAATATCAAGGGAACAAGCACTGGGCCTGGGTGTTGAAGATCTGCAAGATCTCCTTGATCTTACACTGTGCAGGGATGAGGATGATACAGATTCCTTAGACTTTGAATTACAATTCAAATGGCAAGTCAGGGAATTATTGATGAGGCAATAAATATTCCCAATGAAAATGTGATATTTGGGTTTGTGTTTTACAGTTTATCGCAGAGTTAAGATTATTAGGTGTGTTAATGTTTGCGGTTATATAAGAAATTTTATGTATTTGTGAATTTGGTAAGTAACTTAATTGACTTTGGAAGTCAAAGGTGAAAGAAACATGGTTGACTTGACTGTTGGCATTGTTTGTTAATCCTGATTTGTAGTAAAATACTCTTTGAGATTTTTTTTGAGTCATTTAATATGTTATCCTTTTAGTGAATTTTCTTTTCCAGTTGTCCCATCTAAGATAAAACACACGATTAAATCATATGGTCAAATTGTTAAGGGTCTTGATGATTTAAGATGTTAATTGTGTGCCGTCTATTAGTTAATTGTTTGTAATTTATGTTAACAGTGTTTATATGTTAATAGATGTTGACCAAAAGTCAAACAGATGTTGGCGAATAGTGAAACAGATGTTGACCTTAAGCAGATGTTTGGTTTCAGGCCAAATATCTCTTTATGAGCAAACATCTGTTTAACTTCAAACATTTGTTTAAGGCCAAACATATCTTTATTGCCAAACATCTGTTTATGGCCAAACATCTGTTTAAATGCAAACATTTGTTTAAGTCCAAACAACTGATATAGAACGCCAAAGAGCCCCAACATCTGTTTAAGTCTAAACAGATGTTTAAACATCTGTTCCAAACACTGTTCAATCTAACATGGGTTTCCATCCATCTGTTGACTAAAAGTCAAACAGATTTTCAAACCACTGATTGACTTATTCAAATTTCTGTTGAATACTAAATGAGATGTTGACCAATACTCAAACAGCTGTTGACCAAAAGTCAAACAGCTGTTGACGAAAAACTAAACGGGATGATCCGACCCGGTTACATGGGATATTTTTAAACTTCTAACTTTTTAAAGATCTTCACAAAATCTCGGTTCGTTTCTCTCTCCACGTTTCTTTCTACACTTTCTCCAACAAACTCTGTCATCTTCTTCGATTTCTTCCGAACTTCATCAATATCATCTTGTATAATAATAAAGGTATTGTTAAATAATCTGATTTGTTTTGTATTTTTTCATGTTTATTCTTTTAGTTTTGAATTCTATAGCCGATTATGGTTCTTGCTATTTTAATGTAGAAGTTGTAATCGACGATGGTGTATTCATGTATCTTCCTGTTTTTTTTTTCAATCCATTGTTGGTTATGATTGCGTTTATTGTTACGGCTTATACTGGAACAATTTATGATAGTCCTAATTTTTTTTGTATATCTGATTACTATGTAGTTATTATGCATGTTATGATAGACTTATATGATTCTAAGTGGGTGTTTGGGTTATCTTATTTTAGAGCAACTTAACTTATTGAGTTATAAAAGTTAATAAGTTGTTTTTATAATGTTTGGTTTAACTGATTTAAGTTGATTTTGTGTGTGAAAAAGTTGTTTTTCAGAAGTTAGAAATTCTAACTTATAACTTATATAAGTTAATAAGTTGTTTTTGAGAAGGAATCCCAAACCCCCCCTAAAAAAAGTGATCTGCATTTCCTGTATCTACCTTTTGTCTTATCCATTGTTGATTTTATTGGATTTCACTTTGCTCATGTATTTATCTTATTCTAATTTATGATATAAAATTTCGATCTTTACTGTTGTATTCTCATGTGTATTTGTAAAGTTATTTATAAAGTTGTTGCTTTGATTCTCATGTATGATATAAAATTTCAATCTTTACTAATGTATTGTCACGTTTATTTGTAAAGTTGTTTATAAAGTTGTTCATGTAACGTTGTTATTCTGAAGTATAATATAAATTTCTGATTTTATCTGATGTATTCTCATGTGTATTTGAAAAGTTGAACTTATTTTGATTAGTAGTTGGTATACTGTTTTTAAGTTTTTATTTGGATTAGACACAACTCACTATACTGTTTTTCTATACAGTTTATTCAGCTGATGATCCTCCATGTCTATTTGTGATAATCCGAAAAGTAGGTTTTAAGTTTTAATTATATGATTTGTTGTAAAAAATATATATATTTCGATAGGATAAGAAATTACATGTATTCTCACCTTTTTGATGTTGTATATTGTTATTTTGATATATATTAGTTGTATCATCTTTTATTTAGATGTATTACATACCTTAATGGATTGTATTCATTTGTTTCTTAATCTTATTGATTTTTATTCTATATGATTGATACTATTACAGTTTTATGTGAGAATGATTAATGGATTTCCGTGTTACCTTGAAAACAGTAAAACGAAATGTTTGGTTAGTAATTTTATCCGATCTTAGTTTAACACTTAATTTTATTTTTTTGGTATGATATTTAGCAATAAAAATGTTTCTTTTATTTATGCTTAGATCTTGCCAAAACAGTATCAAAATTGGATTCAACAGTTTAATTATCCAATTGGAAATACAAACTTCCAGACCACAACTGGAAATGTTTTTGAAGTCAAGATCTATCCTCTAAGCAATGGCAGATATTATTTTTATAATGGTTGGTGTCAGTTGGAAGATAGTTTGAAAATACCTTCAGATTCATGGTTGATATTTCATTATGAAGAAGTGTTACAAAGTTTCAGAATATTGTATTTTTATCAAGACATTGCTCTTGCTCCTTGTGAAGAGTTTTACTACAAACCATCTAGTAATGAAGATTATGTGGTATGTAACTTTGAATATTATTCATCATGTAATTTTTTTTGGATATACAGTTGTTTAATTGTTGCGTTTTATTTTTTTACTTAATTTTCTGATATATTTTTACTAATGTACTATATAATGTGTTTTATTCTGATTGTAGAGTATTAATCGTTCTTTTATTCATCACAAGATGTTAAACACTATTCCTTCATATCCGGTTCTTATTAAAGGATCTGAAAACCAGAACTGGTCTGTAGGGATGGAAGATATCAACAATGAACTTTACATAATTACCGGATGGAAAGATATAAAGAATGAGTTGTCATTAACTGCTGATCATCTCATTGTCTTTGAGATGATAGATCTTCAGACTTTTCATATCACGGTTTTCAATTGTGCTACCTGTGATTTAGTGCTTCCCCCGGAGGTTTGTGCTGTTGTTATAGAAAAGGTGATAGAAGAGATTGTCTTGAGTTCAGATACTGAAGCTGTACAGGACATCGTTAATGTCAATGAAAGTGGTATGGTTGTTGGGAATGAAGATAATCAGATCGTACCTATTTCTTTCTGTGTGGACGGTCATTTTGTAAGTTTGTGATGATGAGTTTACTAATATATAATACTTTAGTCAAATTTTAAAGATGTGTTAATTCTTTGTTTATTGAATTGTTCGTTGTCTGTTACAGCGCCATTTTAAAAAAGAGGCTGAAGATCTTGGACTGAATCGTAAGATGGGTTTGAAGATTGTGGACGTGGCAGGTGATGTTTGGAATATTCAAGCTGCTATAGATTCATCTCGAGGTCAACCAAGATATTATCTGCAAGGAATGAGAAAGTTTATGAGAGATAAAGGCATGGTTCCAGGTCAAGCATTTACACTTAACTTTGTGAAAGGTAAAAATCTTTTTATGTTCAGATGAATGTTCATGGGTTGAAGAAGGCAAATGCAGAAGGATACATTGAACCAAGTTTTTGGGTTGTAGTTGTTTGCTTTTCGAAACTGATACTAGACCAAGTTGTGATTCTAAAACTATATATGTAGACGTAAATTATTAGGTCCATGTCTAACGGAAACAATGTGGAGATGTGAACTAAAGACAGTATACTCCGTTTGACTTTTGCTAAACATCTGATTGACTTTTGGTCAATATCTCATTTAATATTCAACAGACGTTTGAATAACTCAAACAGTGGTTTTAACATCTGTTTGACTTTAGGTCAACAGTTCATGGAAAGCCATGTTAGGTTGAACAGTGTTTTGAAGAGGAAAACAGTCCTAAAATATAAGAAGACAGTGGATCTGGTTGAACATCTGTTTCACTTTTGGTTAACAACTGTTTGACTTTTGGTCAACATCTATTTGCTCAATCACATTGGGTGTTAAACTATAGTTCTTTAACTCATTGTTTTGTTTTCTTGAATTGTATATAATTTTGTTAAGAAGTACAAGAACAAACATTTTTACAAAATCCAAAATTACCCCATCATTTAAGTGCATTGAAGTAAAATTGGAAATGATGTTATTCATGTGGTCCTGTTGTGCTTTTGTTTGATCTATAATATGGGTTCATGATTTAATTTGGTGATTTTAAGACAATGTTGTTGAATCGAATGAGATGGTTGATGTAATGTGGTCGTATTAGTAACAAATATTATTAATCTAAATAACTTTCCCGAGCCCGGGAAGCAATCCCGAGTAAAAACCTAGTTATAGATATAAGTAAACAGATAAAGAAGAAAATGAAACATAGACTATGGATAATTTTTTTCATCGAAAACTAGTCCTTTACCGGTTTCGTATCAAACATCTAATCGGTATAGTTAGCGTACCGTACCAAACATCTAATCTGGTTCGGTATTACGATTTCTTGATTCCAGTAAACGACATTGGTGCCAGTAGTTTTCTCAGTATTTCGGTAAGCGATTTAGAATGTGAAGAGTTTTTATAGGAAATTTCTAGGGATGTAAACGAGAGCCTGGCCCGCTGCGAGTTTTGTTTATAAAGCTCAAGCTCGGCTCATATGTAGTTTTTCAAGGTCGAGCTTGACTCGGGTTCGGCTCGTTTATTATTTATTATTTACTTTATATTAATTATTATTATTATTTTATATATAGTTTAGTCATTTTTTTTATAATTTTATAAATAGTAATTATCATTATATAAGTATATATTTAATATATTAAGGAGTAAATTACAAGTTTTGTCCTTTATGTTTACATCAAATTACAGGTGGTGTCCTTTAGCACAAAAGTTGACAAGTTCTGTACTTAATGTTTTAAAATCTTGCACGTTATGTCCTTTAGGCCAAACCCAGTTAATTTTTTTGGTTAAATCAAATTACAAAAGGATATTTTAGTCTTTTTGCTCATTTATTTAACATTATTTAAAAAAATAAAAAACCGTTATTATTATTATTATTATTATTATTAATATTATTATGAGTAACTGCAATTTTACCCCCTGAGGTTAGGGGTCATTGGCATGTCTACCCCCCCTAACGAAATAATTGCAATTTTACCCCCCCACTGTTTGCTGTTATGTCACAACCTTACCCCCCGTCTTCAAATTGTTGACTGATCTGTTGACTATAACTTGAAATGACTATAATGCCCTTTCATATTACCCCGTGTGTTTTGTTCTGATCTGTGATATTACCCCCTGCCACCACTGCCACCGCTATTCACCACCACAACCACCACTGCCACCTCCAGCCACCATAAAACTTAAAAATTAATGTCCTGATCTACAACCACCATCACCAAATTAATATCATCATCTAAAACCACCATCGCTGCAAACCTAATCCAAACCATCACAACCACCACTTGAAAAATTAATGTCCTGTCCAGCAAAAAAAGGAGTAAACTGGTGATCAGATTTACCACATGCTTGGAACTTATAATCCTCAGATCGGAAGTACACAAACACCATCGCTGCAAACCTGTCCAGGCGATTCTCCGGCGAATCTCCGATTGCAGGTAATGTTCCTTCTTATTCAATCTAATCTGCAAACCTGTCCGTGCGATTCTCCGGCGAATAATGTTCCTTCTTATTCAATCTAATCTGCAAACCTGTCCGTGCGATTCTCCGGCGAATCTCCGATTGCAGGTAATTTTTGTCACGAACCCTTGGCTTTTATTTATCACAAATCTCCTGCCACCGCCATTCACCACCACTGCCACCTCCGGCCACCATAAAACTTAAAAATTAATGTCCTGATCTACAACCACCACCACGTTTGGGTATCTTTGATTTGGGGGTATTCAAGTATTTGATGTGTTGTTTGTTCATAAAGATTCAAACTTTAGCCTTCTTGAAGCCCTAGATGTCGATTTTTGGTAAGAATTTCAAGAAACATGCTCATAGTTATTCTGGAAGAGTGTATAATAGTGATAGAAAGTGGATTATCCCCTTTTTTGTGAGTTTGGTTGTGTGGATTACTCTAATTTCAGCTACAATTTTTGGGTATTATTCATCATCATCATCATCTTCATCATCATTATCAAATAATCAAGATTTATTGAGTTTCAACATGGCAAAGTCAGATGATGCTGGTGGGTATTTTGTGGAGATGAATATGGATAAACCTAGTGATTTTCCCAAAGAAAAAGCCCCTAGATTAGCTTACCTTATTTCGGGTACAAAGGGTGATAGCAAGAGGATGACGAGGACTTTGCAGGTTGTATATCATCCAAGAAATCAGTACATTTTGCATATGGATCTTGAGGCCCCGCCTCGCGAAAGATTGGAGCTAACGATGGTGGTTAAGAACGATCAAGTTATAGTCACAGAGTGAACAAAATTTTTAAGTTTTATGGTGGCTGGAGGTGGCAGTGGTGGTTGTGGTGGTGAATGGCGGTGGCAGTGGTGGCAAGGGGTAAGGTTACGACATAACAGCGAACGTTGAGGGGTAAAATTGCAATTATTTCGTTAGGGGGGGGAGTAAGGGTGCCAATCACCCTAAACCACAGGGGGTAAAATTGCAGTTTACTATATTATTATTATAAAAACTCTCCCTCTACCCCTCTCTCTATCACCTGCAACCACAATCACCGCTACCCTCCACCATCCCCAAATCAAGAACAGCTGACATCACCACCATTTCCAAACCGTCTCTCACAATATCTCCATCTTCATAACCGCCTCCATCTCATTCTCATCTCTCATTCTTTTCCTGCACCCATCGCTTGAAGTTATGATTAAAGCTTTATTTCCTCCGGTTATCTCCTCCTTTAAACTCTCAACCTGTAGAGGAAAATTGAGAATGGCTTTAGAACCACGTATCTTAAATGCCGCTCTATCATACGCCTTAGCAGCTTCAACACATGTATCAAACGTCCCCAACCACACTCTCGCACCCTTGCGCTTCGGATCTCGGATCTCTGTTGCGTACTTTCCGTATGGCCTTTGTCTTATGCCTCTGTAGTGTACCTTCAACTCCTTAGCGGACTCTGATTTCTCCGAATTGATCTTCGAAGAAGATTTTTTGGTTCTATTGTTAACGGATTCCGGTAGTGTGAAGTTTATTGAGAAATGAGTTATAGGTTGTTCCTCAGAGGTAAGGTAATCAGAAACTGATAGATCAGATTCGTAATTTGATGTTTCGTAGTCACTGAGAAGGTGTTGTCTAATGAAATTGAGAGCTGATGCTTCATCAAAAGTAGCCATTGGTAGCTAATGGAAGTGAGTTCAGAATATGAAAAATATAGAGAAATGAAGAGGAGAGTGGAAGAAAGAGTGAAAGGGTTTATATATGAAACTATACAATAGAAAGGGATAATGGAGTCAAACAAAGCTAGTGGATTTAAAAGAAAGTCAACGAGTCAAACAAAGCCAGTGGAATTAATTAAAATTGGATAATGGAGTTCAAAAACATAAATCAGTCTCATCGTTCTCTTCTTCTAAAACAGAACCTAGGGGTTTTAACAACCCGGTGAGGCTGTCTCCTCCATCCACGATCGCAGAAGAGAGGGAGAAAATAGAGAGAAAGGAAGTTTAGAGAGAGAGATTCAGAATACATGACTTTTTTTTTATTATTTACATAATAGTCTTTTAATATAAGTTGTTTAAAAAAATAGTCCCTAAGGAGGTGAAATAACAAAAATACACTCATGTGCAAGACACATGACCAGATTTAACCAAAAAAATTAGGGTAAATTACTTTTTGAGTCCCTGTGTTTTATGTGTTTTAACCACTTGAGTCCAAAAGCAAAAAGTTTAACGACCTGAGTCCCCATAAGCATTTTCTTTAACCATTTGAGTCCAAATTTCTAACACTGTTAGAATTTTTTGGTTAAGTATTGTTAAATGACCAAAATACCCTTATATTTAAAAAATAAAAAACTTTCTCTTTCAATTTTTCACCCTTCATCTCTCTTCTCTCTGGTCTTTGTTCGGAACCGTTTTTACCAAAATAACAAAATCCCAACCGCATTATAATCAAACAAACCTGATCACCAAAGAAATCAATTATCTCCATATTCCGGCCAGAAACTATCAATTTTTCGGTCGACATCTCGTGAATCTGCCGCCACGATTGCAATCCAGTATATTAACTCGACAAAATCACTATCGCCAATGCGTACCTATAACCACAACAAATCAATTCACCAATCACAAAACAAACCTGTATTCTTCATATTCATCAAAATTTCTTCCGAGGTCGTGCTTATTACTCGCCATGATTATGAACGCAAGCAATGAAAACAGAAACCCTAACGTTATCAACCCTAGCGATACTCGTTTCAACATGTCTTCGTGTCGCCACCATCGGAGGACACCGTACCCTGGTGGCAGCGAGTGGCGGAGGCGTTGCAAGACGTCCGTCGGTAGTGGTTCGGAAGCGTACGGCGGAGGTGAGTGGTATGTGACGGCTGGAGACGAAGATCGGCATCGATGGGGGTGGGGTTCAGGTTGGAGAAGATGCGGTTGTGGTAGAGGGTTTCCGGTTCGGGATGTGAAGAGGGTGGAGGTAGGCGACAGCTGGTGTTGCTGAAGGTGGGTGACCGGCGAAGTGGAGCTGGTGTTGATGACGAGCGACGGCGGGGTGTTTGAAGACGGAAGTTGAAGGTGAAGGAGTTGAGATCTTATGTTGTTTTAAATGAAGATCTGGAAATATAATGGTGTAGAAATAGAGAGATATTTTTTTTTATTTTTAAATATAAGGGTATTTTGGTCATTTAACAATACTTAACCAAAAAAATCTAACAGTGTTAGAAATTTGGACTCAAATGGTTAAAGAAAATGCTTATAGGGACTCAGGTCGTTAAACTTTTTGCTTTTGGACTCAAGTGGTTAAAACACATAAAACACGGGAACTCAAAAAGTAGTTTACCCAAAAAATTAATTGGGTTTGCCTAAAGGACATAACGTGCAAGATTTTGAAACATTAATTACAAAACTTGACAACTTTTGCGCTAAAGGACACCGCCTACAATTTGATGTAAATATAAAGAACAAAACTTGTAATTTACTCTATATTAAATTAATAGTGGGCTTGTTTATGATCGTAGGTCACCTCAAGCTCCATAAGCAAAGCTTAGACTGTGGCTCGTTTACTAAACAAGCTTTTTTAGGCTCGAACTCATATACGCTAGGCTAATTTTCGAGCTTTTTTTTTTCAAACCGAGCTTATGTAGCTCACAAATAGCTCGACTTGTTTACACCCTTAAACATTTTCATAACTATCTCCTAAAGATTTTGTTGATATATCCCAAACCTCCATTTAAAATTCACATCCCTGGCTATTTTACACTAAATCAATTGGGCGCATCTTCCGAGAATAGAATACGTTGTTTTTATCTTAGGCAATTGAGTTCTTATATGCAATTAATTGAACATTCAATATAACTTGTTTTTATCTTACCATGTGTAGTGATTTAGCTCAATAATACCCTCACTATGGAACGTTTTGCGACACGTGACAGTCCAGTCAGCATGGGGCATTATTGGGGGTTATTGTAAAAGTGGCGTAGTGGGAATAATGCCAATAACGCCCCTTCCAATATTAAACAATTATTTTTTTTATAGAGAGGAGGTTAAAAGAAAAAGAAACTACTAGTTGGACCACTCCCATTGACCAGTCAACCTGGCCAGTCAACATGGTCTCATGCAATTTTGAGCGTTGTTTAAAAAACGCGGATGTAATTTTTTTCAAAAATAATGCTCAAAAACGCCCGTATGTAATGGGCAAGGGGCGTTTTTTGGCGTTTTTTTGAATTTAAAAAAAAACGCCCAACTACGGGGGGTCTTAGGATACATGGTATGTTGCTCATTCTTGGAGTATGATCCGACACTTAGGCGCCACATCATAGTTCTTATGAGGATGGTTCAAGACACTAAATCAATGGGAGGAAATTGGAGGATGATCCTACCCCACTAGTTTAGTTTTTTTTTTTTTTTTTTTTTTTTTAAATCATCCACTTTTTTAACATTTAACAAATAAAATAGGAAAATAATTTCATTAATATTAAAAAACATTACATAAACTAAAAAAAACATAAACTTAAAAAAATAATAATAACATAAACTTAAAAAAATTCTAATAACTTAAAAAAAAATTAAAAAAAACTACTAGTCTTCATCCGGCATGTGGTCGTCCGGTTCGTTTTGTACGTTGTTCCAAATGTACCCCACTAAGTCCGCTTGTAGGTTATTATGTGTGTACTCGTTACGCAGAGAGAACATGTTTAAATCCTGTTGTTCCAAACTAACTGGAACAGCATTCCCGTTAGACGCGCTTTCGTCGTATTCACATATCGCTCTACCTTCGTCTTCAATGATCATGTTATAAAAAGTATGAAAGTTGAGAGAGAGATGGGGTGGTAGTGGGTAAAAAATGGGATAAAAAGGTTGAGCTTATATAAAAATTTGAAGGTTTTGGTGTAGGTTTTGAATTTGTAGCCGATTTTTTAAAATAAAGAAAATTATTTTTTTTTAATTTCAAACGGTCAAAAAAACATTGAAAAGGGGGAAACTTTTGTCTTCATGCGGATCGTCCCCAATGTCTCCTACTCGACGGAGACGACGAAGACGGGGGGAGGGGTGATGGTGTTTGGAACGGCGCCCGGTGGGAACGGGTGGGGGACGGTCCCCATACCGTATAGTCTTAGGCAAAACATTTTTGAGTTTTTATATGCAATTAATTGAACATTCAGTGAATAATTGATTGATGGGTTGAAATTGACTTCTTATTTATAACAACAAACTTCCATGAATCGAAGAAGCTTGAATGGAAACAGAATGTCAAAACAAATAGAACAAGGATCAGGTCTATGGGCTGATGATGGGTTTGAATTGATGAGTTTAAAAATTACTTGTCAATATGTGATATACTTACTATTATTTATTTTTTTTTTAATAGCAATACGAAACTTTTATTAACCAAACCAAATGGACCATAGCAAGGTGCTATGGATCCAACAGCACAACTACATTATAAAACAAAATTCAAATACATAAATAATCATACTTCATTTACTTCACCATGAAAAATAGATCCAATTCTCCCGTGAAATCGGTGGCACCTTTGTTTTATATTTCATCCATTGGAAAGACTCTTCTTTGATTTCTTCGATCATTTTGAATACCACGAATACCACGCCATTTGTTGTTCTAAATACCTTCTCGTTCCGGTTCTTCCAAATTACCCAAGTTGCCAATAAAAAGATTGCATGTACCGCTTTTTTCTTTGCCTTCGGCCAGTTATAGTCGTTTAACGAGTTGAAAATCTCACCCAGTGTTTTCCGTTTTGTAGCTGTTGGTGCTTTTACCCATACTCCGACTTGATCCCATAGATCTTCCGTTATCCTGCACTTTACTAAAGCGTGGTTCGGTGTTTCTTCCTCCCGATTGCAGACTTTACATATTCCCGACGGTATCGGTATACCTCTTTCCCTTAATTGGCCGCTGTCGGTATTCTTCCTTTTAGAGCTCTCCATACAAACATACCATATTTTTGTGCAGCCCAGTTGTTCCAGAAGTCGTCCGCTGGTTCGTTTAAGTTGATGTTCCTTGACAGTGCACTTCTAACTCTTTTAACCGTGCATGTCTCGCCGCCCTCTCCTTCCCATATCCAGCTGTCACTTGCATCCGATAATACTACTTGGTTTAAACTTTCCTTTAGAAGCTCCATTTGCTGTATTTCCAGATCCAAAATAGGTAATCTTGACCAAGCCCAATCCCATAGTATTCCACCCTCAATCCGCCTGTAACATTCTTTCACTTTGGACCTTTTGTTTTTTACTAGTTGATAAACCAAATGGTACTTTTCTCTTAATGGTTTGTCACCTAGCCAATTGTCAAACATAGTTTTGTCGCCGACTCCTATTTTACTTTTAAGATATTGTTGAATCTCCACTCCCTTCTTGACCGTATCTTTTCCTATTCCAGCAATTGAATTCCATATCCCTGTTTGTTCTTTCTTCACTGGTATCACAATTATTCTTTTCTTATTTTTATGTATTGCGTTTATAACTTTCACCCATAATTGATTCGGCTCCATTTTCAATCTCCACCACCATTTAACTATTAATGCTAAATTAAGGTCCCTGATACTTCCAACCCCAAGCCCTCCAAATCTTTTTTCCGCTACAATTTTCTCCCATTTAACCCATCTCATTTTTTTATTCGAACTACTTCCTCCCCATAAAAAATTTCTCCTAATTCCTTCTAGAATTTTTATAACGGCGATCGGACATTTATATAAAGATAGGTAGTAATTTGGTAAGCTACCGAGGACAAATTTTATAAGAATTACCCGACCGACAAAAGATAATAATTTTGCTTTCCAGTTTGATAATCTCCTATTAAATGTGTCCATGGCTTCCTTCCAATTGTTTATACGATTCATATTCGCGCCTACTTTTAAACCCAAATAAATGAACGGAAATTTACCTGGTTTGAAGCCAAAACTTGTAGCCTTTGCAATAACTTCCTCCTCGTCCACACCAACACCGAATAGTTGGCTTTTTGATGGGTTTACTTTTAAACCGGACACAAAGTAATAACATCTTAAGATCCTTTTCAGATTTTGTATGTTATTTTCATCCCATTTCCCAACAAAAATTGAGTCGTCCGCAAATAATAAATGTGTTATCGTCAAATCCTCCCCTGGTAGCTTTACTCCCGAGAAGATTCCGTTTGGTTAGCCTTCATCATCATAACATGTATAGCCTCCATAGCAATTACAAATAGGAATGGGGAGAGTGGGTCCGCTTGTCGCAATCCTCTTTTGTATTGAAACTCCCCCGTTGGTGCCCCGTTTACAAGAATCGATCCTCTCCCAGTGAATAAAATCCCCATTATCTGATTCTTCCACTTAGAAGGGAAGCCCATATGTGTTAAAATGGATATTAAGAACTTCCAATTAACGTATCATAGGCTTTTTCGATGTCCGCTTTAAATACAAAAATCTCTTTTTTCGCTTTTTTCGTCCACCCCACAATCTCATTTATTATCAATGGCTCATCTATTATGTTTCTACCGGATATAAAAGCTGACTGGGAGCTCGAGATTACACTATTTAAAACCTTTTTCAGCCGATTTGCCAAAACTTTGGATATTATTTTGTTAACGACCCCTATTAACGAAATTGGACGAAAGTCGGAAAATACCATGGGGTCGTTTACCTTTGGAATAAGCGAGATAAACGACGAGCTACATGTATGGTGAATTGAACCATGGTTGAAAAACTGCTTCCTCATATCCATGATCTCTACTTTCAGCTCCTCCCAGTACTTCTTTATTATTATTATTTTTTTTTAAGTTTGGATTCAAATGTGATATTGCATTCACTTAATATTGCAGCACTTAAGTTTGTAATTTTTTTGTTTAACTTTGCACTCAATTCGATTCAGAGGCAACCAACTAACTAAATGTATACACGATGCTAAAGGATTATGAATCATAGATCTCGATTTTATTAATATTACTAGGTTATAGACCCATGTATTACATGGGTTTAATAAATAAAATATCTTAATATGTTAAAGAGATGATAAAATATCATATAAAAATTGCTTAAAACTACTCATAATTAAGAAAATGTCAAAGTTTTTTCTTTGAAATTTAGAGAAAAATATAATAATTTTGAAATAAATTTACATAGATTAAAAGACCAATATATAACAGATAATCATTGCTAATTATTATTAAATACATAAGTCAACACTTACGATTTAGACAACTTTAATTATAAATAATTTGAAATAAAACACTAACATGAATAATATGCTAGTACTGCCAAATGTTAAACATCATCTCGAGCATAAATTTAATTAACGGTTTTCACTTTAATATAATATATCTTTTCTTTTATGTTTCTGTGACAAGAACATTAAAGAATATACATTTTTTAATGACCACAAAATTTTTATACTATGAAGTTTAACGACTTTATTTCTTTGGTTTTTTTTCTTTCTGTTGTTATACAGAGTGTTATTACCATAATGAACTAAACCGATATCGACCGAAATTGAATTCCCGCCGAATCGCACAGGGGATTTCAGTAATATTGTTAATAACTAAAGCAAATTAAATCCGATCCGTTCGTTTATTCCACTGATCAGATGTAAACTCAACATGCTATATAAATATCATCTACAATAATTAGAAATAACTTAATTATTATCGATTATAAATTAAAATATAAGTTAAGAATTATATAAAATTTAATTTAAATACTTATTTAATTATTTTTTAATTTAATTTACATACTCATTTAATTATTAATCTTTTTTATAATTTAAATATTTTAATCAAAAAAAAAAAAAGAAAACGAACACAAAATCTATGTAATCTTCAAAAAAATAAAGTTAAAGAAATTGACGCAAACATAAATTGGGATAATGTATAACAATTATTTATATTTATATATTAATAGATATATCAACAACTAATAGTATTAGAGATTAATCTAATATATTAATATAATATTAATTTAATTTAAATACTCATTTAATTATTTATATGTTATAATTTAAATATTTTAATTAAAAAAAGAAAACAAAGACAAATCCATATAATCATTAAAAAATAAAGTTTAAGAAATTGACGCAAAAATAAATTGGGATAATGTAACCCTAATAAAGTCAAACATTGACTATGAGGGATTAATTTCGTCATAAAAATGAAAATCTTGATTATAGAAGGACTGAAAGTGTCAACATGCTTAAACTAAGCCTCTGAGTGACCTTATACGGTGTCCATATTCTCAAATGAGCCACTTGTTGGACGAGAGGAGTCGTTTGCGTAATTATTTGAAAGTTTGCGCAACGAAGGGTTGAAAGTGTCAACACGTTTAATATACCTCTAAAAGACCTTTTAACGAACCCGAAGCATTAAAGATAGATAATCATACGCTCGGGAATGCCTAGTATGGGCCTTAGAAGGCTTTGACATCAATAAATGATATTACGCACAACTTTGTGCGCTAAAAGGACTAAAAACGTAAACATGCGAAACTACGCTTCGAGTGACATCTTAAAGAAACCGGGAACTCCGCAATGCTTGATCGTACTCCCTGGCATGCCTAAGACTGATCACTAATGATATTGTACCTTATATTAACAATAGATATGTTTATCTGAAATTTTGGTGCCAAAAATGACAAGAAAGAAAGTTAAAGATGGCACCTAGTAAATTTCCAAACTTCGTCGCTGGACTGAGAGTGTGGCGGGCCGCGAAGGCCTGGGCCACCATCCTACGCGGGCCGCGAGGCCCAGGTCTACAGCAGAAATTTTTTTTATTTTTGTTTCTTGCTTGTTCATCACTCATATTAACTTCCAGCCAATTAGAATCGATTTATTGGGCTCCAAATCATGGTGAACAGTTGTCATAACACCTGTAGTGATCCTATGATGTCCCTCAACACTTTTCTTGATCCAAATTATATCCAAAAACTATATATAGGCCTAAGTTCATTCATTTCATGGCACCATTTTCATTCTTTCTCTATATCTCTCAAACCTGGAGCTTTCTGATCTGATTGGAAACTCTTTTTAGTAGAAAAGATAGCTAGAACCCTATGTAAGTGTCTTAGCCCCCTCATTAGTTCAGTTTCATAATTTAAAAACCGAAAAGTTAAGTTATCGTAAATTAACTTTGACCTTCGGTTTGAACTTAAATGGTACAGTCACTGTTCGAGATGAATGTGGTTATGTGACCATAGTTAGGTGGGTGGTTAACCCTTAAAAGGGTGCCTCCTAGTTACTTCGTTTGCTTAGCTAATTGTCGGGTCAAACTATTTAGTTAAAAAGTCAAACTTGGCAGAATTCTAAATAAATAACTAAACCAATAATACAGAGGTTATAAATTATATTTTAACACTCTAATAACTTGGTAATTATTATTAGAACATGTCTAAGCATGTTCAACCTGACAATTCTGAGTTTAGGGTCGGTTCGCAACCGAAAGTCGTAAAAGTTTGACTTTTGCTTCACTTTCAGTTCTGACCCAATCTAGCTTAATTCCTTTATGTTTTAAGCTTCCGTTAGGACCGTATTATGTTGCAGTATAACCCCCTAAGGTTATATTACCTGATCCTTAGTAGTTTGAATTATATGCTAATCCCCGTTAATATGCTTATAAATGCCCATTTTGTCCTTTTGACATATAAACAAGATTTTAGAAATGTGAGAGGACAAAAACCTTTGTTACTGATATATATATATATATATATATATATATATATATATATAGGGAGCCGCTAGAATGAAAACCACCTCGAGTTGTAAGAACCGCGAGAACTACACCCCATGGAGCGCCGTTCGCCATGATTTTTTTTTTACAAGTAGATGTGTATATTATAAACACAGCCGTAAAAAATCATGGCGAACGGCGCTCCGTGGGGTGTAGTTTTTTACACCACAAGTTTGGTGAAAAAAAATTAAAAACACCAAACTTGTGGTGTAAAAAACTACACCCCACGGAGCGCCGTTCGCCATGATTTTTTACGGCTGTGTTTATAATACACACATCTACTTGTAAAAAAAAAATCATGGCGAACGGCGCTCCGTGGGGTGTAGTTCTCGCGGTTCTTACAACTCGGGGTGGTTTTCATTCTAGCAGCCCCCTATATATATATATATATATATATATATATATATATATATATATATATATATATATATATATATATATATATATATATATATATATATATATATATATATATATATATATAGGGGAAGGATGTATAGAAAACCCACTTTAATTTAGAAAACCCGGGAAACTCAAAGCTCCCGATTTTTTTTTTCTTGAAAAAATTTACACATGTTATATACATGTTTTTAAGGGTTTTGAGCAAAAAAATCAAAAAAGCGCCGAGTAGATATTTTTAAAAAAAATAAACAAGTTTTGGTGTAACACATGTTACATTCATCTGACATATTTGTAACATGTGTTACAGCAAAACTTGTTTTTTTTTTAAAAAAATATCTACTCGGCGCTTTTTTGATTTTTTTTTGCCCAAAACCCTTAAAAACATGTATATAACATGTGTAAATTTTTTCAAGAAAAAAAAAACATCGGGAGCTTTGAGTTTCCCGGGTTTTCTAAATTAAAGTGGGTTTTCTATAGATACTTACATTATATATATATATATATGTTCCGAAAATTTCACATCAGTTCTTGGTCTCAAACAGGAGTTATGCTCGATATCGTAAATAGAAGCTTTTTATTTATTAAATTGCGATATCTTGCATAAGGCATTTTTAAACTTGGATTTTAACCCAAACTCATTACCTACTGCTAAGATATTATTTTTAAGGATTTTTGAGATTTTTAATCAGATTATAATCTGATCGTATCATTGAGTTCTTGTGTTATTCGGTAAATGACGATAATACCCTTTTTAAGCATAAAATGAGATTAACAAATGATATGAATGCCAAACCTTGTTCTACTGATCTTATATATTAAATAAATTATTTTAAGCATTTAATACTGATCAAAATCTCAGATTTACATAAACATCCATAATTATCGTCAATTAGCGATTTTACGCTAATTAGGTGCATAGTATGGTTTTAAACCATATTTAACACCTAAAACTTGTTACCTACTGAATTTTTAAATAAATTTTAATATTATTACAGTAAGTATAAGTCATGAACTCAGACTTCCAAAAATGTCATTGAAAGCATATGTGAAATGACCAAAATACCGTTTCGGGGCATAGTTTGGTCATAAATGGTAAACTTCACATATGTATAATATCTTACTGATGTAATGTGATAAAATTAATATTTTTACTGATTACTAAAGACCAAAACCTCAGTTTATTATAAAATCTCTTTTATAAACATTAAAATGACCAAAATGCCCTTACGGGACTTAAATTGGGTTTAAATACTTTTTGGGCATATATGCTAACACCCTACTGATGTATTAACATATTCTAAGCATAATAACATATGGGACTTATATATGGTTCATTTTGTTGCCCGTTATGCATTTACGCGTTCGGATCGGTTTATGTAACTAGTTTACGTAAGTTTGACGAAACGGGTTTAACCTTATCGTTTATACTTCAAAATTCAGAATGTACGTATTTTACCTATATTATACAAGTCTTCGTACTTGTTGGGTCTAAATTACATTCTATTCTGGTCATCGCGTAATCTAGCGTATCGTACCGCTTTAGATTCTTTAAGCTAGCCGGTCTAAGTCTATGACTTAAATAAGGCCGTTAGCATTCTGAGTTGGTTATATATTACCATCACTCCAGACTAGAGCCACCCAGTAAAAGCTACCTGCATTTAGATAGATGGATTCGACTGAGTTATTTTGCTGAGAATCAAGTATTAGCTCAGGTAAATACTTTTAACTTATTTTCCCTTATGCGGGCTTGGGATATGGTATTATAATAATACCACTTGGTTGGGTATGAAATCATTTAATCGGATTGTGATTAATAAAATTGCATAACTCGTTTTAATCTGTTTTGTTTGATAACATAAGCATTGGGGGTTAATACGACCATGTCCTAGATATCCTCGGCTCATTTCATTTGAAAATGGCCACGACCAATGCACGGGGTGTAGGCATACACCTGACATATGCAAAATGCTAAATAACCCACATGTTGGGGACAACTCCTTTGTGGGTTCTATAAGTGGTGAGTCGGTTAATCACGATCGGCTTCCAAACCGGCCCCAATTGTATGACAAACATATAAATCAATATACAAGATTATCTTAAATAATTGTCCCAAGTTATAAATGGTTTGTGCTTTATGCACTTAAATCAATTCTCATAAACTCTTTTCAAATGAGTTGGTTAATTGTATTTACCAGTGAAAACTGACGTGTTTTTCCAAAGACTAAGTGACAGGTACTACTCGCAATAGGCTGGGAGTTGCTCGGTGTCGAAATAGAGGATCTTGCAAATCCTTAAAGATGCCTTATTTTCTGCTAAACTTCATTTTATACATTCTGTAATGATCCTCATGAGGATTCGATATTACAAGCTCGTCTATAATAAATACTTTGTTGTTTTCAGACATTTGGGTTTGTAATAATATTTTATATTCCAAGACTTCCGATGTGCTATAACTGTGTTAATTGTCTATGATGATATCAACTACGTCACGATACTCCCCACCGGTAATACGTGGAAATATCAGGGTGTGAGAGATAATGTATAATAATCATTTATATTTATATATTATTAAATATGTTATATTTGTTGGTGCACTACATCTGTCGACTTCGTCTTGGATCGAGTCTTAGTTTTAGAGTGTTAGATTAGGGCGCATTATTCGAGAAAACAGGATATTGTATGTGTGCTAAGAGATAGGTTCGCTCCAAGGGACATATGAGTAGGTTCGCTTATTTGTCATATATAGTTTCGCTTATTAGTCAACTTGGAGGTTCGCTTATTCAGCATGTTCATTCAAGCGAACCTCATGGCCTATATATAGGTGCCATTTGAGCGAACCACATAGACAAGACCTGTAACTCGTACTGAAGTGCTGCCGGATCGAGATTTGGATGTAAACTGTTATAAATCAATACAGAAAGGTGTTTAAAGTGATTTGCAAGCTGTTTCTACGTTGATTACTTGTTTTCCGCACCTGTAATTGACGAAAACTCCTCTGAACGACTCGTTCGGGTCGAAACACGATCCTACAAGTGGTATCAGAGCTTCAGGAGGAGGAGTTCTGCAGAAAATAGCTGGAATTCATCAAGTTTTCTTACTTCTAAACCTTCTTTCTTCAGTTCAGAAAGTTTCACCGGTCAAAATCAGCTCAAAATCTCACGAATTGTGCGTAATAGGATATAGACAAACCGTGGAAAGTTTGATGTTAAAATTCACATTAAAAATGGTTCAAAATTGCTTCCGAGTATGTTCCGCTTTTACGGACTTCTTATAGTTCCGCTCGTGTGAATGTGTTAGGTCCGCTTATTGTTACATTTTTTCAAAAGGGTCCGCTTGTTTGAACAAAGTAGGTCCGCTCGTTTGTGCACCAAGTAGGTCCGCTCGTTTGAACACCAAGTAGGTCCGTTCGTTTGAACACCAAGTAGGTCCGCTCGGTTGAACATCACGCTTATTTGACCTTGGGTACTTTCGCTCTTGTGTCATCATACTAAAGGTTTCACTTTTACAGACAGTTGTGTTAAGTGTTTAAATTTGAAAAATGGACGAGGAATTTTTCAACGCGTTCGCTACTCCGGTTACACCGATCACTGTTGCACAAACCACAATGCTCGAGAACGAAACGGGAACAATGCAAAAACCACCCAAATTATTGAACATTGAAGAATATAAGGGATAGGAGGGTCGTTTCGAGAACTGGGTACAAGCTAACTACCTTGATGCATGGGAATGTGTGGAAACAAAGTATGTGAGACCGCTAAATGATGATGAAGAGGAAGTGGCAATCAAAGACATGAGTGCCGATGACAAGAAGAAGTATAAAAATGAGAAGATGATGTTAAGCCTGCTACAACAAGCTATGAAAGAAGATATTATGGTTTTGTTACAACACAACGGGAGTTCATATTCAATATGGAAAGCGTTGCGTTCAAAGTTTGTTGGAAGTCAGGAGATGGTGAAAAACAAGAAGTCGCTTTTGAAAAAGGAGTTTGATTTGTTTAGAGGATTGAAGAACGAGAGTACAAAACAGATCATTGAACGATATTGCAACTTGTTGGTGAACATGAAGAGGTTAAGCATTAACAAAGACAATGAAGAGTTAATTGAAAAACTTGCCGATGCTTTACCACATGAAACTTGGGGAACTTATCTGATGATGCTCAGGAACAAAAAGGGTTTTAGCACGTTAACTTTGAGCAAATTTATTGAAAAGTTGGAAGCTTAGGAAATGGAACAGAGAAAGATTGTTCGAATGAAAGATTTCGATGGTGAACAGGATATTGGGTTGTATTACAAAGCAGGGGTGAATGAGAAGTCTACAAATCTATCTCCAAAAATAGAAACTGCTTACGATGCCAAGAATTCGCCTGGAAGTTCATCATCAGGATCAAACAGCAAAACCAATTTCACATCATTTCCGTCCTTTGATCCGAATATTTCAACAACTAAAAAAAGAAGAAAACTTCAATGCAACATTGTATTAAATCTTGAGAGTGATCAAGATTATTCTGAGGAATTTGCTAAAAGCCAAATGTCTTTATTGGGAATGGTTTTAGAATCTTATAGTTGTTTTGTTGCAGGTCGTATCGGGAATCCAATGCTAACAAAGGAGGATTACGACCAGATAGATGCTGAAGAGATGGAGCCGATGGATTTAAAGTGGTGCTTGGCTAGCGTGTTAAGGAGAGCTGAGAAATTCAAGCAGATCAAGGGGAGAGATGATCTTCGTGAGGCTAATGTTTCTACTTTAGGTTTTGACAAATCTAAAGTCACTTGTTTTCGTTGCAGGGAGAAAGGACACTTCAAGAGGGAGTGCACTAACCGCGAAGCAAGTGGAGCTCAGAATCCTTTCAACAACAATAATGATTACTATCGAAAAGCCATCTACCATCAAGTTGCTCAACAACCATCTCAACAGAATCAACATCAAGCACAAACGGCACATGGAAGACCTATAATTGAAGATTCTGGAAAGAGAGCTTGTGTGGTTAATCAAGATTGTTTGAAGAGAAAGGATGGTAGTGCTTTGGTAATTGATCAAGATGATGAAAAGTTACCTGAGGGGTTTAGTTGGGAAAATTTTACTTGGGATGATTATATTCCTGATCAAGCAACAACCCACTCAGCTTTTGTTGTCAGAATTGAAGAAGACAGTGATAGCGATGATGGCACTAAGTATTATGCAAAAAGAATGGCTGAACATTTGAAACAAATGGCAGAAACTGATAGTGAAGATGAGAAAGTCAAGAAGAAAAAGAAGAAGGTGAAAACACCGGTGAGCAGTGATGATGAAACAACTCCGGTGATTCGAAAGAAAGTGAAAGTTCCAGAGTTCAAGATTGATGAAGAAGCTGTTGCTAAGAAGAGTCCAATAATTTGTGAAAACTGTGAAGTTGTAAAGAAACAAAATAGTTCTTTGATTCACAATATGAACAGATTAAAGGAATCTTATGATGTGCTCAACAAAGCGATGAACATGTACAATAACACAAGTGAAGAGCAAGCAACTGCGATGAAGACACTTCAAGGAGCATTCATGGTGAAACAAAAAGTTGTAAACAACTATATTGAGAAGTTTGCTGATCTCGAACAGAAACTTGAACTTCAAAGAATTGAAATTGAAAGAGTTAATCGTTTATTGAAAAGTTACTCATGTTCGTCTTATGTCATTGACAGGATTTATCCGATGGCTGAAAGCTTGAAGGCATTTGAAGACAATAAAGTAACTGAAGAAAAGAAAGTTTCTGAAGAGAAGGTTGAAGAAAAGACTCCAGTGAAAAAGACTAAAAAGAAGAAAGACACTGAAAAGATGCCATCTAGTAAGAACCAAGGTGTCAGTTACAACAAGTGTCCACCCCCGCTGGAAAACGGATATCTGGCTAGAAATCCAAATGATGAAAGAGTCAAAAAGGCAACAAATTTACAGTGGGAGTCGGAGTCATCAGTAAACTTGCCAGATAGTATTGATGTTGTGTTTACATCGTCTGACACTGATCAACAGTCTCAATTGATGAAGAAAGTCGTGGATCATGTGTTAGAAAACGATGAGATAGAGGAGTCAAAGTCGGAGTTCGTGTCAGAGTCACAGTCTGGGTCAAGCACTCCGTGTCAAACAGAAAAACATGGCAAAATAGTTTATAATAAAGAATTCCTGTTATCAAAATATAATTTGGATGATGGATTGTTTAAAGTTGCTTACACTTTGAATGATTTTGACAAATTATATTCTGATGAGGAATTTCCAATAAGAGGTGTCAAAAATGAATTGATAAATAAGGTTTTCAAACTCACAGAAATTAATATTTCTGAAATAAAAGACTTATGTCTTAATGAAAAACCTAAAAAATACACCTCAAGAGTACAACAAAGATTAAACAAGAAAAAGAATTACAGTTCTGGTTCAGGTTTCCAAAAGAAATCAAACCATAACGGTAATTTCAAAAGAAAGGTTTAGGTTTTACTCCTACAGAAAAACAGAAAAATGAAAAATATGTTCGTAATTTTAAATCCAAAATGACATTTGTTTCAGGAACGTCATCCGAGGAAGAAGAAAAGAAAGACTTCTGGAGACAGTCAAACAATGAATTCCTTGCAAAGAAGCAAGATGAATTGAAGAAAATGGCTGAACAGAAGAAAGATACGAAAACCTGTTTCCGATGGAACACTGTTGGACATATTGCGGGCAATACAATCAAAACAGGGAGTATTTCGTAAACTCAAAGAGAAAGTAGTTGAGTTTGAACCACCAATTGATAGAACAAAATTGTTTAAAGATTCTACATTTGAAATTGGTGAGAGTTCAAACAAGTTTTACAAGAAGAGAGCTAAATCTGACAATCAGAAATGGGTTGTTAAGAGACTTGGTGAAAGCTCTAGCGATGATTCTGATAGGTCAAAATCAGAGGAGTTATCTTCTGGCGATGAAACTGATTCCATAAAATCAGTTGAGCCACAAGTTGTTTCAAAAAGTGAAGCTGTTTTAAAAGACGAAAAATCAGTTCCGATTGTGAATGATGAGGAGTTTCCATCACTTCGGGCTGAGAATTATAAAAACAAAATTGGTAAAGTTGAAATTTCTAACCAATTTTATAATGATAAACAGGAATTTGATGCTGAAAAGGTCTTTAATCCCAAAGTTCAACATATCTTTGGTAAGATGATTGATCGAAAAGTCAAGGGGGTTAAAGAATTTTATGAGAAGAAGAGGAAAGGTAAGAAACCGAGTGCTGGTGACTCGGTGAAACCCAAGGCTGGTCAGGCTTGGGTGGATATTTTCTTCGACTTAAACCTGACTTGCCGGAGATCCCAAGTTTGTAATTGTGGATCAGGTATCGGCATCTTTCTTAATATGTGTTTGAAAAGGTTAAGCAGGAATTGCCGGAGCTCCCAGGTTGGTAAGCGTGGAGCATGAATCGGCATCTTTCTTGAGATTTATTCGGTAACGTCAATCATACAAACGGTAAAGAGGTTTGTTTATGTTTGTTGTACAAGTGGTTAGATTTTGATTGTGCATATTTGCATATGGTAAATCAAGGACATTAATTTGTACTTGTATTTTCCTACATATTGTTGAGAGACAATATGATGAACCACATCCCCGAATCTATTATTGATAATCCTACAAGTGGTAAAATCAATCAAACTTATTTTCCGGAAAAATTATTTTTTGATTAAAACAAAATTAAGTGTTTTGAAATCTAAAATAGGAAAATAGTTTGTTGATAGGGGGAGTTCTGATTGTTTATACCAAATGAATGGCGATTTGATGTGTTTTGATATCAGTTGTCATATTTATGTATAGTTTGGTTTACTTTCATGTTTCTAGTGGGTCAAGAGCTTAGATAGTTTTCAAATTTCTTTAATGTGTTTGCATTTTAGGGGGAGTAGAAAATTTTAGAAAATCCAAAAACATTAGAAAATTTGAAAAAGTCAAAAACATGATAAAATCAAAAAATGAGTTTTGTTGTGAAAAAGAGGAAATGATAGTACATCAGTGAACTGTCACAACATGCTAAAGAAATGGAAAGTAAAAATGTGATAAACAATCTTACTGCGGATATGCCAGTAGGTTTTTACACATTTAGTAAATTGTGACGAGATATAAACCTAAGCAAGTTTGAATGAAGCTTGATTCGTGGGTAACTATTCTTGGATATATGGGTAACCCCCGAAATCTTGTTTGAAAGGTCCCTCTTTCTGAGATACTAGGTTTTTATACTCAGTGATATCTGGGGTATTATTCCGGGACTTCTGCTGTATGGAAGTACTGACCTAGTCCCCGAATAATACTTTCTGCAAAAAGCTTTGAAATATAAGCTCGCCCTCAGCAATCTGATTAAACAATAAAATTGATAATCTTTGCTGTTGTAACAAAAGATCCTCTAAAGGGGACCCACCTAAAGTCGAAGCCGTCATCTCTCTGCGTATACGGAAGTATCGACCTGAGCTCTCACGGCCCTCGCACATAACCCCTTTACAGATATCATCTGTGGTATACTCACCTGTAAGACTGAACATTGGGATCTGGATACAGGAGTATATTCGAGTGGAGTGATACACAATTAAGTTTAAGTTTCTAAAACACTATTATCGTATCTCGAATCAATTGAAATTTGTGTGAAAATTTAAAGTGGACCAATATACTGACAATCTAAGTAAATTGTTTAGAACTGAGAATGTTTAAAGCTTAACGGTGTTAGTGATTTGTCACAAAACTGATATGATCCTCTTGCACAAACTCACAAAATATTGTTTGTAAATATTTCATTTCTGCAGTCTCTTGATTTACAAGTGGTGTCAGTTATTATCTTTCAGAAAATTCAAAAAGATTTTAGTGTGATTTAGCATAAATTTTGAAAAAGTCAAAAAGATTTTCGACGACTGATATTGAAAAACTGATTTTCAAAATTCTAAGTGTTAAACATGATGAACATATGGTTTGGGAAGTGTGTGGCTTTGATAAAAATGATAACAATTTCAAATGGTTCATGAGTATCTGATTGGTTGATTAGTTTGTGATTAGTGATGTTTATATGATTAAATGTTTATCATAAATCTTATGTTTGTGGTAGAGTTGTTGTGCAGAAAGAGTCAGAATGTGAGGGGGAGTGCATGTTGGAGATGAGGATCTTAAATGATGTCAACATCCAAGAGAAGAAGTTTGTTGGTGATTTAAGAGTAAGAGATGAAGATAGAGAGAGAAGCTCAGAGACTGATCAAGACTGAAGGTGCGAAGATGAGACATTGTCAAAGACTCGATGAATGACTCCGTCAACATCTGAGGGGGAGTTTGTTGGTGCACTACATCTGTCGACTTCGTCTTCGATCGAATCTTAGTTTTAGAGTGTTAGATTAGGGCGCATTATTCGAGAAAACAGGATATTGTATGTGTGTTAAGAGATAGGTTCGCTCCAAGGGACATATGAGTAGGTTCGCTTATTTGTCATATATAGTTTCGCTTATTAGTCAACTTGGAGGTTCGCATATTCGGCATGTTCATTCAAGCGAACTTCATGGCCTATAAATAGGTGCCATTTGAGCGAACCACATAGACAAGACCTGTAACTCGTACCGAAGTGCTGCCGGATCGAGATTTGGATGTAAACTGTTATAAATCAATACAGAAAGGTGTTTAAAGTGATTTGCAAGCTGTTTCTACGTTGATTACTTGTTTTCCGCACCTGTAATTGACGAAAACTCCTCTGAACGACTCGTTCGAGTCGAAACACGATCCTACAATATTATATATTAATAGTTTTAGAGATTAATTTAATACATTTATAGTATTAATCTAATATATAAATAAATTAAATAAGAGAATGCCACATGGCATTTGATACAAGTAAATGAAATGAGAGAATGCCATTTGGCATTAACTTCATTCTTTTATTAGTACTAGCGGTACGACCCGTGTGCAAACACGGGTGGTTTTTAGAAAACGTCGGGTTTTCCTTCCTGTAATACGCAGCCTTTGTGGATTCTGTTAGTTCTCACCGTAAGTTCTTTAGAAATCACAGATGACTTTTAATTTCCTTTAGGGTGATCCTCTAGAACGAAGACAAATACAAATGTTAACATCTCTGTGCGAATCTTGATGTGAAAATAGAAAGTATTAAGTATACATACTTTGGATGGATTGGCAACGAATATACGAGAAAGAAGATGTCTACAGTCTTCAGATAAGTGAACATGGTCTGGAATTTTATATTGAACAACCCTTATATGCTGCGAGTCAAAGTTAAAGTTGGTAAGTCAAAATATAGAAATCAAAGCGACTAACTTGAATCGTCTTCCTAAAATTCCTGGGATCATTTTAGTCTACAGAAAGCATTTAGTTTGGAAGCTATGTACATGAAAAGAGTTTTTGTGCATATATATGTATATATCCAACTCAACCAAATAAAGATTTAAATAATTTATTGAAGCTAATGCAATACTTACAAATATATTAGGCTCATGCTTGAGTTGAAAAGTTTAGATTGAATGGGACCTGATAACTGTTAGCAATGCTAAACATCAGATAATTAAATAAAAAATTAGCACCAGTAATATACCTTTCATTGCAATAAACATCTCCAACTGTTTCTCCCAACAAGAAACCCTAAATCTTAAAGATCTATCACACTAAAAGTTGAACAGCTCGCTTTAGAAATGATTATTGTATACTCACATTGCTTCTGCAAGATCAAGAGTGTTATGGAATTCTTTTAGGAAACCTTGCACATTTGTGGCATTCCAAAAACCGCAAGTTACAGGTGGTATTGGTGGAAACCATGGTGCAGGTGCCATCTGCTGAAACAAAGATGGAACCGTTATCTGGATGATTGGATTCATACTAACATATAAGAATAACATATAACTCAAGTAATGCCCAGATCATTGGATTCATACTAACAGGTGCCATCTGCTGAGTTACATGTGCAATACAACTGTTGAGACAAATAAGAATAACACTTTCTGTCGGGTAACATATAACTCAAATAATGCCCGACCCAAGATATCTCAAATATATCTCAAACATAGCTCAGACCCACCAAATTTTGAATGCTTGCATATATCTCAGATATCCCAAATATATTCACGTGTGGTTCAAGCATTCACTGAGATTATAATTACAGCTCTAAATATATTCACGTGTCATAAATTTTAAAAATTACATGATGGCATATATATAAATATGAATGCGGATAAGGCACTTGAGATTTGGTGGGTGGAAGATATACTTACAGCGATTTGTTCGTTTTTTTGTTATAGTAAATCTGTGATGGCTGTTTGAATTCCTTTTCGACCCGTCTTTGGTGAGACTAAATTCTATGGCAGACGTGTCTTAGAAAATAGTATGCCTAATCATCTATGAATCAATGGTGGTTATACAGAGATTGGCGTAGCTGAGAATTTGTTATTATTTCAAAACATACCCTACGCTATTACAATCATTCCTTTTATACCCTCACATTCCAACTAACAACTAACATCCTCTAACTACCTCTCAACTAACAATTAACATCCAGCCAACTGTCCAACTAACTCAACCACCTGCTAACCTCTGTTAACTAACTCTTTTAACCTTTGTTGCCTGATCCCTTTTAACCTCTGTTGACTAACTCTTTTAACCTCTGTTGACTAACCCCTTTTAACCTCTGTTGACTAACCCTTTTAACCTCTGTTGACTAACCCTCTTTTAACCTCTGTTGACTAAGCCGTTCTGACCTCTGTTGGCTAACCCTTTTAACCTCTGTTGACTAACCCCTTTTTAACCTTTATTAACTAACCCTTTTAACCTTTGTTGACTAACCCTCTTTTAACCTCTGTTGACTAACCCTTTAAACCTCTGTTGACTAACCCATTCTTAACTTCTGTTGACTAACCTTTTTAACCTCTGTTGACTAACCCTTTTAACCTCTGTTGACTAACCCATTTTTAACCTCTGTTGACTAACCTTTTTAACCTCTGTTGACTAACCCTCTTTTAACCTCTGTTGACTAATCCGTTCTAACCTCTGTTGACTAACCCTCTTTTAACCTATGTTGACTAATCTGTTCTAACCTCTGTTGACTAACCATTTTAACCTCTGTTGACTAACCCTTTTTAACCTTTGTTGACTAATTTGTTCTAACCCTTTTAACCTCTGTTGACTAACCCCTTTCTAATCTTTGTTGACTAACCTTTTTTGACTAACCCTCATTTAACCTCTGTTGACTAATCCGTTCTAACCTCTGTTAACTAACCCTTTTAACCTCTGTTGACTAACCCCTTTTTAACCTTTGTTGACTAACCCTTTTAAAAACACTGTTTTAACCCACTGTTGTTTTGTGGAGAAAACAGTGGTTGAAACCACTGTTGGGTTAAAACTATGGTTTACCACACCATAATTTTAACCTAACAGTGGTTTCAACCATTTTTTTCTCCAGAAAACACTGTTTTAACCCAACAGTGGTTTCAAACATCTGTTTTCTCCACAAAATACTGTTTTAACCCAACAGTGGTTTCAACCACTGTTTTCTCCACAAAACACTGGTTCAAACCAGAGTTTTAACCCAACAGTAGTTTCAAACCACAGTTTTAACCCAACAGTGGTAAAACCACTGTCCAATAAAAATATGGTATTTCAAACCACAAAACACGGTGCTAATTTTGACGCACAAACTCTTATGTTTTAACCCAACTGGTATTTAACCGGTCAAACAGAAAATAAGTGGATACTTTACGCAGTCGAGTTTTTATATATAAACACATGTGTAGTCCCAAATTATAGTGCAAATATAAGGTTGTTAGGATCTGAGTTTGGTTTTGATTATGTTTTATGTTTGAATTAAGATGAACAATGAACAAGCAGTGCAGCGGAATATAAATGGAAACAAACTTTTCACAATCAAACAGGAGAATTGCTTTCAACACACATTTTCAACAAAGAACCGAATGATTGAATTTATTTCATCAACGATTACAATTGCATGTATGTAACAAACTCCCCCTCAGCCTGAGCTCACAATGATTTGTTCGTACATGAAGAAAGATGGTGAAGAGCTAATAGAACAGTACATGGTACTGTTCTATTTATAGGCACAGACAAACCACTGAGGCATCTTTGCCGACGTCACCATGAAAGTGACATCTAACCTCCTAACAAACTCTAACAACTGATCTATACAAGTATTGTTATGCTAACAACTGATATACAATACATTACATGAGATAAACTAAACTACTACTGAAACCTTCTACTGATGTGAACCCAGCAGTACTTGACATATCCAACAGAGCTTGACTCATAGCAGTAGATTAAACAGCAGAGCTTTAGTCTTCATCAGTCTTTAACTTGATCAGCAGTTGTAACGATCAGTAGATTTGAGGTCATCAGATGTTGCAATCACTTTCAAGGGGAGAGACTTGAATACATAACATCTGCTTATTCTGGATCCACTGCCCTGATCCAGTTTTGGCTTTAATTATTTGTTCCTCTGATAGGGTTCAATCCCAACAATCTCCCCCTGGAATAGATAATGCCAAAACCCTTCATTATTTGTAGATCTTTATTGCCTCATCAACAGTTCCCTTATTTTCCCTTTGAGTTGTAACTCAAAGTCTAAGGCATCTGTATCATCTTCATCCCTGCACAGTGGAAGATCAAGGAGACCTGTAAATCTTCAAGACTTAGGCCAAGTGCTTGTTCCCTTGTTATTTTCTTCACTTCTCCGCTAGACTTGATCACTGTCATTACATGGGTCTGTTTGTCAGTTTTCCACTTTAGTAGTTTTGAGTCTGGTGGGTTTCTTGGGAGATTTTTATTGAATGAGGAGTTTGGTGATGCTGGCCTATTGATGACTGACTGAGCAGTGCTTGCAGGTTGATCCAATCCAAGAGTTTCTACAGTCATTCTCTTAACGCCCTCTTTTACAAGGTCATCACCTGCCATTAATTCTTTCACTGTTTCAGCATCCAACTATTTTTGTTGCCTTCTTTTATAGATGGCAACACCAGCTGGAGCAGTGGCTCTCTTGATTTGCAGCTTTGGTGGTCTTGTTGAGACCTCTGCTTCAGAGTAGTCAGGTTTTTGTGGAACTTTTGGATCTTTCTTCCTTAGTTCCTCCAACCTTTTGTAGGTGGCCCTGACTTTATCTTCTCTCCATCTCATCACTTGATTTTCAGACCCATAATCAGCAGCAATTAGTTCCTCTTTCATTCTCCTCAGTTCTACCTTTTATCAGGTACATTCTTCTTGTACTTTGCCCAATCAGGAGGAGTATGTTTGACTTTGTTTTTGATCATGTCTTGAATCCTGGCTGCTTCACTTTCCAGCTCAAGTATTGTCCAATCTTTATACATGTGTTTTTCTCCCTTGTATTTCTTGTGAGCCATGATGTTTTCAACATAATCTTTTCTCAGGGATTCATCTGCCCTTTCTGATATCTGCTGGCACACATTCTTTGCAAATTGTTCCAAAGATCTGACTTGTGTGAGCAAAAATTGGTAGTTCTGTTGAATTTCTTTGTCAGATTTCCCTTGTGAATTTCTTTTGGAGATATCCTCTGCTTGTTTGGCCTTAATTTTCAAATATTCTTCAATATTGTTAGGCTTGGGATATCCTCCAACTGATGGCAAACTCCTTTTAGCAGGGTCATCCTCATAATAGAAGGATTTAGTTTCTTCTCTGACTGCTATGAGCTCAAGAGGAAGTTGAACACTTGCTGGAGCTATTGGCTTTTGAATCTAAGCTGATGAGAGAGGAACAGGGTTTGGTATAGTAACAAGTGATAGAGATTTTGAAGATGTTGGTGGTGGTGAAGTATCATCATCTTTCAGAATTAACCTTCTCCTTTTTGGTTAAGGAGAGGATGATGATGTTTTGGGTAGATCAGTGGTGGTGATTTGAGTGGAAGTGATTTGTGGATGTGTCACACCCCGATCTCCACGTGTCACCGGTGGGCCCGGTGTGGGGTACAGTGACGTAGTTGGCATCATCATAGACAAACAACACAATAAAATAATGCACAGCGGAAGCAGAAATAGATTCATTTCAACTTTAATTAAAATGTAATAATAAATATCACAAGTAGTTGAAACGGATCCACAGGCGGATCAAATAAAATAAGATATATTGTTCAACAGTTTATTGTCGTCCGAGCTTGCGAGACTGTTGTGGACGCTCTTTAGGAAACAGTCAGCCTAGTACGTATAGTACCTGCACTTAACCTTTTGGGAAAAATACGTCAGTTTACATTGGTAAATACAAGTTAACCGACTCATTTTGAAAATAATTGAAAATTTATTTAAATGCACATGGCATAAATATTTTTATTAACTTGGGATAATTATGCAATATAAACTTGTGAACGAATTACATGTCACTCGTACGTTTGGTAGCCCGGGATCTTGTCCGGGTTAAAGATTAATAGACACACCACATTAAAAAGTTATACACGACGGGTGTACGCCTACACCCCGTGCTCTGGTCGTGGCCATCTCGTAAGATAATGCCAAGGATATCCGGGACACGGTCATTAACCCCCCAAAGGCTTTAAGTAAAACAAGACTGTTTAAACGAGCCGATCAAATTATTCCAATTGCATACCCAAGGGTGCAAGATTTGTACGCTCGATCAAGCGGTATTCTATATACCGTACCCCAAGCCCGTATAGGGAAAATAAGTTAAAATGTATTTACCTGAGTAAGTATGAATCACAATTGGCAAGTGTAGATAGCTTTTACTGGGCCTCCTATTCTGGAACAAAGGTTTATAATAACCTATTAGATTCCTAACGGGTCTTTTATTTAAGCCTAAGCTTGACCGGTTAGTTTTAAGGACGATACGGTACAAGCGCACGATTAAGCGGAGACCGGATAGAATGTGATTTAGACCCGACAAGTTTGAATACTTGTATAATATGGGTATACTAAATACACTCTGGATTTTGAGACAAAAATGATGTCGTTTGACCCGTTTCGGCCAATTTATGCAAACTAGTTACATAAACCGAACCGAACGCTAAAAGGGCGTTACGGGTAACCAAAAGAGTCATATGCAAGTTCCCTGAGATAATATGCTTTAAGTATGATATAATATCAGCAAGTTATGTTCTATTATGCCCCGAATTATTTTAAACTCAATTTATGCCTTAGAAGGGCATTTTGGTCATTTAAAAGATTATAAAAGAGTTAAATTGGAAATCTGAGTTACAGGTCTGATTTATACAGTAAATATACTTAATTTGATATGTTAAAACAGTAGGGTATGACCCGTATACGAAACTTATCATTTAAAATCAAACTATGCACCGTAGGGGTATTTTAGTAATTTCACAAGGGCTAAAAATGTCAAAACTGGAAACCTGAGTTCAAAAATTCATACTTACTGTTATTATATGAAAATATGCTAAATACATCAGTAGGTATAAGTCTTATATGTTTAATATGGGTATAACGCATACTATGCGTTAAAAACGCTTAGAAAGGCGATTTAGGGCCGTTTCCGGGTTTTTAAAAGAAAGCTGAGATTTTTATATTTCCAGAATGCTCAAAATATTTTATTTAACAAATAAAATCAGTAGAAAAAGGTTTGGGGTCAAAAGGATTTATAAAACTCATTTTATGGCTTAAAAGGTTAAAACCGGCATCAACCGAATCGACTTAGCGATCTATGATACGATCAGCCAAAAATTAAATAAAAATCTTCAAAAATCCCAAAATATTATATAACATCAGTGGGTAAAAAGTTTTATATCAAAAAGTGGCCTTAAATAGGTTATACGCTAAATGCGCCGTTTATTTAACATAAAGATATAGTTTTACGATATCGGCCATAACTCAAAATCTGGACCACCAACTGATCTCAAATTTTCGGTGCAAGTTTATAAATTAGTAATAAAGATTTCTACTCTTTCACTTTTCCAAAAATCACGTTTTATATCAAAAAGGGCAAAATAGTCAACTTTTAAGCATAATCGGAAACATGCATATGAATCGGTTAAGCATAGACTCAAGTTGTAAAAATTCCAGAGAGTTACACTTAAATAAAAATGGTCAAAAAATAAACTCTAATACATATCTCAAACATGCATGTACGGATCCGAATCGAGAGTCAACGAAAAAGTCGTTTTATAAGACTTTCGGTTCCAATCCGGGTTTATACTAAAGATTGTCGAGTTGATCATGGTAAAACATATTCTTACATTCATTATAAAGCTATTTTTGATGATCAAACTGATTGCATGTCATCTACATTACCATTTATGCTATATTTCACAAAAACAATTTCTGTTGACTTTTTAAGAACAACTTTGACTCGACAAATAGCATGCTTAGAGTGGGAATCAGAGAATACCCTTTTAAGGGTTTGTTTCCCACATAAATACCAACTTATAAGTGGTTTCAATTTGAGAAATGACAGAGTCAAATTCGTTTAATCGAAAAGTCAAACTATATGAACAATGGATTGACTTTTGGCTAATAATCAAAGCTAGAACGAATTAGAGAATGATATGAATGCTTACAAAGGTCCTAATGAAGCCTAGATAACACTTGGAGGCTGCCTTGACGACCAGTAAGGTCCTGGAATGCTTTGTGAGTTCTTGAAAGTTTGTATGTGTTCTTGTTTCTAACACATGTGCCCCCAAATGAGGAGTTTGATCAGATTATAAGGTGTTTTCAGGTGTTACAAGAGTGCAACAGGTGTCCCAACATGCATGAGGGCTGATTGGTGAGTTATGGAGGTGATGCTAACTGTTATGCACTCAAATTTCGGACCAAAATGGCCATTTTCGCGAAGTCTGCATCTGGGCAGTGGGTCACGGCCCGCATTAGGCAGCCCAGGCGGGCCGCCTGGGGTCTGCAGCACCCAAACTTTGATAAATATTGGCAGTTTTGGTCCATGTCTTCGTATACGATGTTTCGGCTATTTATCTTGACTCGTAAACCCCCAAATCTGATTTTTAAGAACCTTGGGACATTTACCAACATGGTAATGTCCTCGGTTAACTTTGCGCTCACCCGAAAAGCCATAAAATTCGACGTTGACGCTTTTAACCCCTCAAGTACGGTTTTGGCCATAACTTTCTCATACGATAACGAAACTTCATGAAATTTTTACCACATATTCTAGTGAGTATATTTTAGCATTACAAAGCTTCGGGTCTGCCAAAAGTTCACTCAGAGGTATAAATTCAACATGTTGACACTTTTAGCCCCTATAGTTTGTAATTCCTCACTTTCGGGCAATTTCCGCTTTGTATGATCCATGAACCATCCGTTTAGGGTTATAAACATTATGTAGGGTTATCATAGAGTCTATTTATCCATTGTTGACACTTTGGACCCTTACGTTCCATAGTTTTCACCGTTTGTCAACTTTAGTCCCTCTAAAGTATATTTTCACATACCGGAAGTCTATGACACGTGTCAATGCATTATTGGACGTAATTTTTCGAGGTGTTACAGGATGGCAAACAGTTGTTGAAACAACTGGTGTTTCAACCACTGTTGCCATTACAACAAATGTTGTAACATCTGTTGTCTTCTACTTTTTGGCAGGAGATGAGGGTGGATTTGATAATGTTTTTGGTGGTGAGGTGATTTTTGGTGGTGGTAAGGCAGTGGTTATGGTGTGTGTTGAAATGGTGTGTGTTGCAGTGGTGACAGGTGTTTGGCTAACAGTTGTTGAAACGACTGAAGTATCAGCAGTTGTTGATACAACAGGTGTTGCAGCAACTGTTTGGGTGAAAGATTGATGTTGGGGGCTTTTGGAAAGTGGTTTGGGAGTATGCTTTGTGAGTCTGGATGGTGTGGATTTGGGTTCCCTCACTTTTCTATTGGGATTCTTTCTTTTTGGCTCAGGATTTTTAACATCCTTTGGCTTAGAACAACCCTGCGCATTCAGCTCCATATAAGCTCTTTTCTCCTCATTCCACCTGGACATGTCCTTTGCCTCTATGTCCCTTTTTACACTTGCTTTTGCTTCAACAAGTGCATTTGTGGTAACATCAATCTTTTTACTACCATCTGGTAAGGGAATGTCTTTAGTCATGGCATCATTTTGTGGTTCAACATACAGACCATCTTCTATTCCCTTCTTCTTCCACTGCTTGATTTTCTCCCCCTTTTTGGCATTATCTGGAGGTGGATTATCAATGAAGAGAACAGTGGGAGGAGCTTTGCCAGTGGTGTGCAGGATATGGGCTTTTATATCTTTGATGTCAACTTGAGTATCTTTGAATCTTGACTCCATGAGAATTCTAAATTTTTGGATTTGAATCTCATGCTGTTGATCAACTAATTCCCTTTGTTGTTTGAGCAGTGGTTGAAATAAACTCCGTAACTCATTTGCAGCAGGTGCATGTTGTGCAGAAGCTTGAGCTGGAGCAGCAGTGGGTGATACCTTTTGAACTTTCAACACCTGTTGCAGCATGTCTTTGATTTCTGCAACAGATGTATCCAGTTTGTCAATTCTAGCCGTCAATTCCCGGTACATTAAACCATCACCCAACTTAATGGAATCATCTAATTTCCTATTAGCAGTGGTTGTAACGGTGGTTGACTCAGGGAGTGAACTCCAAAAGTCATCCATTGATGCCCCTTTGTCTTGGAATTGGGGACTTCTTCCTTAAAAAAGAGAAACACTTTTTAGTGAACCAGTGAATACTGGATATACAGGTGTTCCCAGAGAAGGAATTGCCTCCAAGGAAGTCTTATGGATGTAACCACTGTCCAAATGCAAACCAGTGGGTTCAGCACTTGTAGTGGCTGCTTCACTTGGACAACCACCAAGAGTTACTTGTAACTCAAGGGGTGTAACCTCCTCAGGTGTTGTTGGTGGGTTAGTAATGATTGGAACATCAGACCCAGTCACTTGTTGAGGTATATTCTCATTGATAGGTGAGTGAGAAGGACTGGGTTGTGCCTGGTTCAAATCAAGAACATCCAACAATAGTTTTGTTTGTGGGGGAATTGTGGAGGTGAGGTTGGGTGTAGAAAGAGAATTGGCCCCGGGCAGTGGGCTGTGGATGATGGAAGCAAGTGTTTCTAGAGCATCATATTGTGGTGTCCCTATTTGTACAACCTGTTCTTTTTGAGAAGAAGCAGGTGGAGTTTCAGGCATGGGTTGAGATATTTCTACCAACTGCTGTGAGGAAGTAGTAGTAGTGGTTTCTTGCGACTTTTGTGCTATCACTGGCAGTTGCTCTGGTATCTCATCCTCCAGAGTTGCCTTTTTGGTAGGTTTGGGGGGCTTTTGAGTTTTCTTTTGTTTTGGCTTTTTGAGGATTGTAGGTGTGGGTCTCAAAGCAGTTGTTTTGCTGCTATGATCACCTAGAGCAGTAGACTCAGCAGCAGATACCTGAGGAGCAGTGGTAGCTACTAAATTCTGCTCAGGTACCTCTGCTTGTGTTTTGCAAGGTGTTGACATTCTTGTAAAAGTTTCAGCATTTAAGCTGTTTATTTGAAAAGAGTCACCTTGTTTTATTACATGAGCATCATCCTTACCAAATTTCTTTTCAAAATAATAACTTAGAAATCTTGGAAAAAGTAAGAATGGCTTTTTATCAACATTTTTAACCAAATCATTAAAGATTTCCTGGGAATAATTGAAATTTTCATCTTGGAGAATAGCATATCCCAGGTTTTGAATCTTTAGTGGTATCTCATTAAAAGAAGTGGTTTGGGGGTTTTGAGAAATAATTGAAATTTTCATCTTGAAATTTTCATCTTGAAATTTTCATCTTGCAGATGACTTTGATTTTGTCATTTTTGAGAAAGGAATTTTTATGAATTCGAGTCGACAGTAAAACCTTGTTTGGGGGTTTTGAAAGGGGGTTTTATGGAGGAAAAAGTGAATGCTGGCGTGGTAGCGGTTACAAAAGGTCTGACCACTATGTACTGTCAACGTGCCCACCCCTGATGAAATAAAGGACAAGTACTTTATGAAAACCACTGATGAAAGAAGATCAGTGGTTGTAACGGTAACAAATGAAGGCAGCGGGTGATTTTTACTATCAGTAGATAGCATATCAGTGGATAAAACACTGATTTTGAACAACAGTGCTTATCAAGGAAATGAGAGAACAGGGGTTGACTTTCAGCAGTGGACAGTCTTTTAAGTAGAACAGACTTTTGAACAAAACAGTGGTTATGACAGACTTTTAAGGATTTAATGAAAAAAATTCATTTTTAGCTATTTTTAAGGACGGATTTTTGATTTTCTGAAAATATTTTAATGCTTTTATTTATAGAAAAACAGGATTTTGCCTGTTATTCCATGTTTAGCATGCCAATCCGAGAGATCAAGCTTTCAAAGGTGGATGTGTCTAATGCTTTGGTTAGCACATTTGCCAGCTGATCTTTAGTTGGAACATGGTGCAGAGAAATCAAACCTTTTTCATAGCAATCCCTCACAAAGTGATGTCTGATGTCAATGTGCTTGGTGGTTGAATGGGAAACTGGATTTTTGATGATATTTTCTGCTGCCTGGCTGTCCAACATGAGTGGTGTCTTTAAGGCAGTGATACCAAAATCCAGCAACTGATTTTGAAGCCAAAGCAGTTGGGCTGTACAGCTTGCAGCAGCTATATATTCTGCCTCAGAAGTGGATGTGGAAATAGTTGCTTGCTTTTTTGCTTTGCCAGGACACTAAGCAATTGCCTAGGAATTGACACCCTCCTCAAGTGGACTTCCTTGTCTTGTCACATCCAGCAAAGTCACTATCTGAGAAACCTGGAAGCTCAATTTTACCAAGTGTGGGAGCACCTTTGAGGTATCTGAATATCCTTTTTACAGCAATCAGGTTTGACTTTCTAGGGGTTGATTGGGATCTTGCACAAACACATGTTGCAAACATGATGGCTGGCCTAGATGCAGTTAGGTATAATAAAGACCCAATCAGGCTTCTATATAAAGTTTGATCAACCAAATCATCCTTCTCATCAGACATGACAATTTTATTAGTTGCAATGGGTGTACTGCATGGCTTACAATCATCCATATCAAATTTCTTCAGAAGCTCTTTTGCATATTTGCCTTGATGGATGAAAGTGCCATTTTGCAGTTGCCTTACTTGGAGACCAAGAAAGCACTGGAGTTCACCCATTGCACTCATTTCAAACTCAGCTGTCATGAGTTGCCTGAACTCTTCACACATTTTATTACATGTGCTTCCAAAGATGATGTCATCCACATAGATTTGGACAATCATCAAATCCTTTCCTCTCCATTTTAAAAACAGTGTTTTATCTATTTTACCTCTTGTGAAACCAATGGAAAGTAAAAAGGTGGAAAGAGTTTCATACCAGGCCCTTGGTGCTTGTTTCAGGCCATACAAAGCTTTATTCAGCTTGTAGACATGATTTGGATTAAATGGATCCTCAAAGCATGGAGGTTGATAAACATAAACCTCCTCTTGAATCTTACCATAGAGGAATGCACATTTGATATCCATTTGGTACACCTTGATGTTGTGGTTGACAGCAATGGCCAGAAATAGTCTGATTACTTCAAGTCTTGCTACAGGGGCAAATGTTTCATCATAATCAATGCCCTCTTCTTGTCTGAACCCTTGAACCACAAGCCTGACTTTATTCTTGACAACAATACCCCTTTCATCAGTTTTATTTTTGAAGACCCATTTTGTGCCAATAGGACTTACACCCTCTGGCAATGGTACAAGCTCCCAAACTTGTTGTCTTCTAAACTGTTGGAGCTCCTCTTGCATGGCTTTTACCCAGCTGTTGTCTTTTAGTGCCTCTTGGTACTTGACTGGCTGATGGAGAGATAGAAAACCAGCAAAAAGACAAATGTTTTGGGATTGACTTCTTGTGAGCACCCCTTCATTGATGTTACCAATGATTTGGTCTGGTGGATGAGATTTCAAGAAGATGAGCTCTCCTTGGTATGGAACTATGGCATTAAGTGGGGAGGGCTGCAGATGTGAATCATCTGAGCTAACCACTGCTGGTGACTTTGATGATCTAGCAGTGGCTTCAAAAGGTGGTGGAATAGGTGGTAATGGTGTGTGTTAGAACTTTTAAGATCGTTGATACTTGTGCTGGATTAGTTTAGTTATAGTTTGTAGCTATTTTGAATGTAAAAGGGTTTATTTTGTAATTCTCTAGAATTAAGGTTCCTGACCTAGTGTAGATAAGATTCCAGCAAATTTATAAATTTGCTGGCTAGTCAGGAACACTATATATAGCTCTCTCATTGTAACCTTGGCAAGCTTTTGGCTCTTGAATGAATATTGGTGTTGTTACATTCTATCTTTGATCTTGTGCTCAAATCTGATATCCAAGGTGTTCTATTGATTTATCTTATTGCTTGGATTCAATACAACACTTATTGTATTCATTAATCCATTAGCTTCACCTTCATCTTTGATCATTCTTAACTTTTCATAGCTCAAACACTTAATCAATAGGTGTTTTGGGTTCAAACAACCAACCACTGCGATCCGGATTGATTTTGGGATCTACAATTTGGTATCAGAGCCTTAGTGCTCTTGGTTGTTGTGTTCTTGTTGAGATTTTTCACAGTTTTGAAGGTTTTTCAAGAGTTTCAAAGTTTTCAAATTTTTGGACTTAAAATAGATTGATTTGGTGTGTTTAATCGATAGGTTGGTGTTAATACTTGATTAGGGAGTCATTTTGGACATTTTGATGCATCAAAACATGGTTTTTGAGTTGTTTTTGAGTGATTAGAGGGTTTTAGTTCGTGTTAAATCCTCTGTCCAGCGAAATTAACATGAATGCAGCGAACAATTTTTTAAGGCAGCGAAATTAATTTTTGAATATAGCGAACGTAGCGTTGAATATAACGAACATAATCAAATCGTTGAGAAACTCATCGCAGGATCATTAATTTCGACGATCATCATTCGAGCGAAATTACTGATCATCCGCGAAATAGTGTCCGGTGACCCTTGAGCGAAATTATCGAAGGCGACTTCGAGAACTGTGATATTGAACCACAGCGTTCTTATCACGGTAATTGGCGGAATTAATCCAACTAACGTCTGTGTTGTGTTTGTCAGCGGAATTAGCTTGTTCGCCCGTGCAGGACAACCTAGAGTACCAGCGAAGGTTGAAGATCAGCAATATCTGTCAGCGAAAGTGAGCGAGCTTCCCTTGTCATCGGCGAAATTAACTAGGTCACTGGTCTTCTGTGACTTGTCGGCGAAATTAGCTTCTGATCAGCCCTATTTTGTCAAAATCAAGCAAAGATGTCGTTGAATCAACTAAGTCCAATTGCTCAAGCGGAACTTGAGACTGGAACCACTACTCGGCCACCGAAGTTGAAAGGGGCTGAAGACTTTAGCACTTGGAAGACTTTAGCACTTGGAAGACTCGCATTCAATCGTTCTTCGAGTACACGGACTACAATCTGTGGCTCTCTGTCACTGCTGGACCCCACATTCCAACGGTTGTTCGAGGAGATGCGGTAGTTGCCAACAATGATGCAACTACCTTCACTGATGAAGACAAGGCTCTAATCCAACGTGATCGTCGTGCTCATGCTGCCTTAACCATGGCATTATCAACTGACGACTGCAACATGTTTGAAGAACACCAAACTGCAAATGCACTCTGGAATGCATTGATTGAATACTATGAGGGAAATGAAGAGTTGATCGAAAGCAAGAGAGATATGGTGCTGAAACAATATGACATGTTTTGTGGAGTTCGTGGAGAAAGTCTTTCCAATCACATCAGTCGCTTTCTGAATATGATGACCAAAATGAAGAAGGTGGGAAATCCTGTCACAAATCGTGCTGCAATCAAGAAGTTGCTAGATTCACTTCCCAAGGAATGGAGCCTACAATGCATGATGATCAAGAAGGATTTCCTCAACAATCCAAACCCTGTCACTCTGTCCGACTTGATCAATACCCTAAGAGCCTTTGAAATGGATGTCAACAAAAGAGAGATGAACACTGCCAGCTACCCTCCAAAGTCAACTCAAACTTCTGCTGGATTGGAAAATGTTGCATTTCTTGCTTCAGGGGGCACCACTCCACAAGCTTCTGACTTAATCTATGCCAATGCTTCCGCAAACGCATCGAAAGCTCCACAACTTGTTGAGAAGACTATCACTGTTGACACTCAAGCGTTGAAAGTGTCCACTGAAAACGTGGCACTTTTCAACACATTTCTGAGCAGCTATGAAGCCCTGATGCCTGGGGAACTAAAGAAGGAGATGTTCACTGCTGAAGACATGTATCAGGTTGATCCAGATGACATGGAGGAAATGGATCTGAAATGGCAAATGGCCATGATCACCTTGAGGCTAAAGAAATTTCAAGACAAAACAGGAAAGCGTTTGGGTCTTGGAAAAGCTGGTTTTGACAAATCTAAACTTAGGTGCTACAACTGCAAGAATCTGGGCCATTTCAAGCGTGATTGTCCTCTGTTGAAAGAAGGAAACAGTGAAACCACTCCTGCTGTAAATCGATTCCGTTGTTCAAAAAAAGTCTATCGATTCCGTGATTTGTGTCGATATCGAGAAGGGTCGTTGTGACCGGTAGCTCTTCCGTTTAATCCAAAAGATGGCTTGAATTTTTGAATGTGAGAAGGGTTTGCAGAGAGAGAAAGATGGCTTGAATTTCTGAATGTGAAACCAAAATTATGTATCTTATATACGTATATGATTTGAATTTTAAACATGGAGCCATAATTTTGAATTTTGAATTGATTAGAGAGACTAATTGATTGAAGATGATATGTTATATATCTGGAGCCATAATTTTGAATTTTGAATTGATTAGAGAGACTAATTGATTGAAGATGATATGTTATATATCTGGAGCCATAATTTTGAATTTTGAATTTGGAGCCATAATATTGAATCGTCAGAGGTTTTGAAGTTTGAAATTTGAATCATCAGTGGTTTGATTACAGTGGTTTGATTACATTCGTTTGAATGGGCAGACCTTTGAATGGACAATGGTTTTGATTACAGTGGCTTGAATGGACAATGGTTTTTTATTACAGAGGTTTTGAATGGGGAGTGGTTTGAATGGGTAGACTTTTGGAATCTAAATGTGGGCCACCTTTGAATTTTAAGGCTTTTAATATTAGGCTTTAGGATGTAATAATGACATAAGAAAAGCGTTGTTGGACATGCTCTCAAGTTGACACATCAGCTTTTCTTATGTCACTTGGATTTCTACTTTTATAGAAAGTATAGATTAGATTATGAAAATTTAAACTAATTTATAATATAATGGTTTGTATAGGTTAGTAATTAAGATTAGGTAAAAGATGGGAAACACCATAGTGGTAAACTAAGACTGTAGGGTATGGGGAGGGGAGGATGGGCCGCCACGTTACCCGCCATGTCACCGGGAGTAAGGATGAGCCTAAAGGGGATGGACCAAGGGGGTGAAGGATGGAGCTATATGTATGTATGTATGTATGTATGTGTGTGTGTGTGTGTGTGTGTGTGTGTGTGTGTGTGTATGTATGTATGTATGTATGTATGTATGTATGTATGTATGTATGTATGTATGTATGTATGTATGTATGTATGTATGTATGTATGTATGTATGTATGTATGTATGTATGTATGTATGTATGTATGTATGTATGTATGTATGTATGTATGTATGTATGTATGTATGTATGTATGTATGTATGTATGTATGTATGTATGTATGTATGTATGTATGTATGTATGTATGTATGTATGTATGTATGTATGTATGTATGTATGTATGTATGTATGTATGTATGTATGTATGTATGTATGTATGTATGTATGTATGTATGTATGTATGTATGTATGTATGTATGTATGTATGTATGTATGTATGTATAGGTATGTGTGTGAAAAGATGGCACGTCGAGCATGTCGTTGGGGAGCCGGGGTTGACGGGCCGTTCCTAAGGGGGGGGTGTGGGGGTGCGGCGTCGGGCCTAAGCCGGCCCCCATATCCTCCGGTCTAAGACTACATGGTATGGGGATGATCCTCCAAGGGAGGATGATCCTCCACGTCATCGTCACATCACCATCCTTGGGAGGATGGTCCATCCCACAATTTTAGTGGTAATAGGAGGATGATCCTAGATGATCCTACCCCACCACTTTTTTTTTTTAATTTTTTTTAATCTTTCACTATTTTTAACATTTAACAAATAAATTAAGAAAATATTTTCATTAATATTGAAACACAATACATAAACTTAAAAAAACATAAACTTAACATTTATGAAATAAACACTAAACTTGTTACAAAATCAAAAACTACAAAACCTTTGTACCCATAAATGTTTGGTGGTGAAATAGAAGGACCATTCTGTAAATACCTCTAAATTAAATAAAGGAAGCTTCAAGGAACCTGCAATCGATCATTCTGTACAACTTTTTTTCTTCATATGTCCCTTTCCTTTCCTTTCCTGGTTCTCACTTCAAATCTCCATATTCTCAACAACAAAATTCCGACCGTCAACATCAAATCTCCATTTCTTTCCAAATGGTCCAAATCACAAACGGTCAAATTTGGTTTTTGTCTTTTAGCGACCGTCGATAACGTCTGGAAGAGGACGACGAGGACGCTGACGGAGGGGGCGGGATGGTGTACGAATCGGCGCCGATCCAGGACGCAAGGGGGACGGCCCCCATACCGTCTAGCCTAAAACTAATATGGTACAGGTGCAGGCAGTGAACCGGTACATTCAGTACGGTATTCGATATCGACTTCTCATCAATTTCAATGTTGGTTTACTCCGTACCACTTTCGGGACGGTACCTGTCGCATCCCTAATATATGCGAAAGAAAAAATAAATAATAAATTAGAAAAATCAGCTTTATTATTCTAATTGGATAGTCAATAGTCCTTGTTCTGCTCCTGCGCAACTAAGAGAACAAAACCATCTCACAAAAGAAATCCCGGAGATCACGCTGGTGAACCTCAAATAGTCGTTTTCATCGTTCAGCTATAAAACCGAAGCTTAGTCCTCCTAAACACCTCCTTCACTCCATCAGATTTTCTGGTTTGAGTCTTACATGGTAACCGAGGGATCCTATTAACCTTATTTGATGTTAACGATTGTATCTATGCTTATTTGAGTCTTAAGGGTTGTAAGTCTTACATGGTAACCGAGTTATCCTTCACTCCTTTGTTTCTCTTATTTTTGAAAATTTGAAATTCTTACATACACAATTTCAACAAACTATCATTATTGCATACAATTTCATCTAATACTCTGTTTACATACAATTTCACAACCCTTTTTTTCACTTATCATCGACAAATGATAACAGATCTTGAGATAGAATTGTTGGGTTATATTTTATTTATACGGGTTTCTATTACTTTATTTTTAGGATGTAAAAAATAAAAAAATTAACAATAAGGGAAAATGGAAAAGAAGAAAATTTACTTTTAAGTATTTCGAGCTTTTACTCACAATTAAATTAACAATAGCAGTTTAATTATAAATAAGATATATGGTTAGTCAAATTATTTTGAGTTCTCGTAATCAATTAATCAAATAATTTATATATGGTGTTCGGATCAAATATAAATAAAAATTAACATGCGAAATATAAGTTAAAGAAAATCCACTAGGTAGCATTTTCCTATTTATTGTAAATCATGTTTTGTCATTTCTGTCCAAATATTTTCTTTTGAATCTTGAGTCTTTGATATATGTTTACTCCTGGATCCAAATATTTTCTTTTGACTCTTGAGTCTTTGATATATGTTTACTCCTGGATGTTTATTTTGCTTGCATATATATATTTTTTTATAATTGTTCATACTTTACAACCATTAACACACATTCGGAAGATTCTTTAAATTTCGAGCCAATACTAAGTCTAAACAGCCAATATGCCTTTTTTATTTGAGACATAACATAGAAACCTTCATGACATTTGATTTTCCTCATATTTCGTTCTTCCTTACTTCCACTTGTATCTATCATCAGGAATATTACATTGGTAGCATGCACGACGTTTTTCTAAGCTTTAATTAAATTCGGAAATACAAGTGGTAATCAACAATCAAGGTATGCACAATGTTTATGTTTATAACTTGTGTGTTATTGAACTTATTAATCTCAAAATGATGTAATAAATTAATTCAATAGTGTACAATTGACAAGCTGTCTACTTAATAAAATTAAATAAGTCAACTATAGTGTTTATAATTTCTAAATCATCATTACTAGTTGTTTAATATATGATTTCTTTTAACTTGTGTAATACAAGGGTTTCTAACTTAGTGTCTTTGATTTCTACGTACACCACTACTAATAGGTGTTCATTTTCTCTATATGTTTTACTTTACCTGTTGTGATTTATGCTTTCCAATGCAATTGCCTACTTGGTTTAATGATACTATTGAAAAATATTTGGCAACGTGCTTTGATTTTTTCCGTTTGTCATCCTACTTTTAAATACTAACAAATTTCTCTTTTATTCGAGAATGTAGTTAGCCAATCCATACCACATCAAAAGAGAATACGTGTTACAGCTAAAAGACGTATGTAAACATAAATTTAACTATTTAAGACAATATATATTTGGTCTAGATTTCGAGCCCGGGGTCTCACTGGAAGCAGCCTCTCTATTCCTACGAGATAAAGGTAAGACTGTCTACATCTACCCTTCTCAGACCCTACATTAGCTTTGCTATTGGTAAGATTTACTGAGTATGATGATGATGTCTAGATTCTACTGAACTTTTGTGTTGTTTTCTTGTTTTTTATAGATCTAGTGGGTGATAAGCTTTAATTGATCCACGTGAATCCAGTGGCCATGGTTTGTTTGAAACCATGAACCCCCTAATTCGGTCATCGCTTTGCTTTCGCGATCTATTTTTAAATCTTATTTTTGGTCGGTTTGTTAATAAGTTTTCAAACTATACATTCGCTTTCAGTTTGATTTAATAAAATAAAGTGAGTCTAAAATTACCATTGTTGCTGAAATTATTTTGATAAAGAAAGTCCACTCATTTGAGCATTAGTTATGTTTCATGATGATTAAAAAAACCTTTACTAATGGTTTGATCTAAAAACCCGTCAAGACCTGACCGTTAACAGGGTATGTATCTTGTGTCGTAATTGTGTGTGCTAAATATCTTTGGAGCACTTGCGTTTGCTTTACTTGTTCTAATGCAAATTCTTAGTTCATCTGATGAATACACACACATTTTTCTTTTATCTTTTGCCATCTTACTTTCTAATTACAAACACATTTTTCTTGTATTAGGCGATCAACAATTTGGGGATGTTGTTGGTGCCAATGCCCTTCCAAACCATATCAGAAGAGAATTTCTGGTGCAACTCAAAGATGTAAGTAAATCTACATTTAACTGTTTAATACAACAATTATTTAATTTGAATTCCATTGATCATTATGTGGCTTCTATGCTTTGTTTATAGGTACGGAGCTTGCTCGTGGGTGAATGGCTACCGATTTTGAGCATGGGTTCAGGGGCCACCATTGTTATTGTCTCTACGCCTAATACTAGGCCTCACAAGCAAGCGTGCCTTGAGCTTTGGGGTACACCTGAGGCAGTTGATAACGCAAACTGTGCAATTTCGAATAAAATAAGTTGGGTGAGTTTCTAATTTCAAGTGCTAGTGTTGTTAAACGGTCGTGTTCACTGGTTGATATTCATGAGTCAACTTGAACACGACCAATTTTGGGATGACAATGAAACCCGAACCCGGTGGGAATATCCAAAACAACCGGAACAAATATAGGGTCGGTTAATTGGGTATGGGATTATCTTTAATTTTGAACCAAACTTTTTGTTTTTCTCATATTCATAATTTAAATATACATTTTTACAACAAAAATACATATGTATAAAAACACTTACATGTTAATTATAAAAACTTATGTTAGTAAATATTTTATAACTAGGATTACGACCCGCCGCAATGCGGCGGGGATGCTTTATTTATAACTAAGTCGATCTACGACCCACACGTTGTGTTAAACCTGTCAAACGGGTAAAAATAGACGATGTAAAAACGTTTACCCACACACGCACGTTGCGTCGTGTTAACTCGCAAAATTTAGAACGAAACGTAAAAACGTTAAACCAAAGACGCACGCTGTGATGTGTTAAGTCACAAAATTTAGAACCAAGCATAGAGCGCAAAATTTGCGGAAAATGAAAACTATAAAGGACCAAAGTTGAAAGTAAAAAAAGTTATGAGGATAGATTGTAAAAGATAAAAAGTTTTGGGTTAAAAGTAAAAAAACAAATAGTTTTGGGTTAAAAGTAATTTATGAAATACTTTTGGGTGAAAAGTAAAAAAAATCAAATTTTTTTTGGAAAACCCCCAAAGCCAACGTTACGACAACCATATGCATAACAATTTTTTCTTTGAAAAATCCCCAAAGCACACCCCGCGTTGCGGCGGGGCGTAAAACGGTGTCAAATAGTACTAATGTCACACAACCGTCATCGACAACCAACACTGACTCGACCTATAATATGCATATTGCGACGAACCTGTCAAACATGGAAAAATAGAAGTAAAAACGTTGAACCACACATGTACGTTGCGTCGTATTAACTCGAAAATTTTAGAACTATACGTAAAACGAAAATTAGCGAAAGATGAAAAGTATAAGTGATAAAGTTTGTTAAGTTAAATTGCAAATAATGAAAAGTTTTGGGTTAAAGTTAAAAAAAAATAAATTATGTAGTGTTAAAATTGGAAAATGTACAAACCTTTGGGTTAAAACAAAAAAAATCAAGTTTTTTTTTGAAAAACACCCAAAGCACAACTTACAAGTCCTAATGCACAAAAACTTTGCTAATTTATATAGGTTTTAATGTAAATTTTGGCATAAGATACCCAATCAATTTTACTATTGGCATTAAACTCATTTTAAAATAAAAAAAAGAGCAAATTACTATTTTGGCCCCCGTGTTTGACCCATTTAACCCTTTCAACCTAAAAAAAATCTTTTGACATTTCAACCTCTGACATTTAAATTTGTAACAATTTTAGCCCCTACCTCTACTTTGTTAACTTTTTCTAGTTAAGTCTTGGTGTATTTGAGTCATTTACACATATGGACAATTTAAATAATATTTTATCATTTAGTAGTTTACGGTCATGTTAATTTTTATTGTTCTTTTTTTATTTTGTAATTTTGTTATTTAATAAAACAAGTAATAAATATACATATATATACATACATATATATATATAGTAAAGATAGTGTAAAAAGGGCCTAAAGTGTGAGAAGTGTATTATAACACTATATATAATACTATATAACACCATATAAACACCGTATAACAATATGTAACACCATATAATACCATATAACACTACGTAACACTATATAACATTATATAACAAATATAACACTATACGTCTATCATAGACATGCTATCAGACAAACTATAGTGTTATATTTGTTATATAATGATATATAGTGTTACATAGTGTTATATGGTATTATATGGTGTTACATATTGTTATACGGTGTTTATATGGTGTTATATAGTATTATATATAGTGTTATAATACACTTCTCACACTTCTCACACTTTGAACACTTTTTACAGGATCCTCTACCTATATATATATATATATATATATATATATATATATATATATATATATATATATATATATATATATATATATATATATGGGGACCGCTAAAATGAGAACCACCTCGAGTTGTAAGAACCGTGAGAATGACACCGTGCGGGGCGAGGTGGACCAAAATTTTTTTTCAAAAACGTAGTTGCGTGTATTATAAACACATTTGTAAAAAAAAAATTCAGAAAAAAAAAATGTCGTGTGTGTAGTTTTGAGCACCACAAGTTTGTGTTTACGGGTACCGTAAATCTAACCGGAAAATTTACGGGTACCGTAAACACAAACTTGTGGTGCTCAAAATTACACACACAACATTTTTTTTTGATTTTTTTACAAATGTGTTTATAATACATGTATCTACGTTTATGAAAAAAAAATTGGTCCACCTCGGTCCGGATCAAAAAGTTCTCGCGGTTCTCACAACTCGAGGTGGTTCTTATTTTAGCGCAATTCTATATATGTATGTGTATATATATATATATATATATATATATATATATAACTTGTTTTATTAAATAATAAAACTAAAAAAAAAAATTTAACATGACCCTAAATTATTAAATGATGTTGATAATATATTTCTTAAATCGTCCAATTGTGTAAATGACTAACAAAGTTAGTGTCAGAGGTTAAAACTGTTATAGATTTAAATGTCGGGGTTGAATGATAAAAGATTCCTTTTTGGATTAAAAGTGTTAAAGGGGTCAAACCAGAGGGGCCAAAATAGTAATTTACTCAAATAAAATTTAAAAAAAGTGAGTTAAACGGATCAACCCTTGAAACGAAACTGACCTGAACACGACTTGTTTGGCTAAACAGGTTCACGGGCTTGACCCGAAACTGACCCGAACCTGTATATAATAAACTCAAATCTGTGAATTTCTTGTTAAATTCTTGTCGTATATTCGTGTCGTGTCATAAATTCTCATCCTATTGATGTATTCAATGATTCGAAAACAAGTGTTAATACTGTTAGAAGTTTCAATTTGTACATTGTAGGGATATCCGGAATCAGTCCAGCACCCATATCCATCATTGTTGCTTTTAGATGTTGCAATTCTTAAAAGATTTGTTCCCTTACGCCAGGTGATAAAAAAACTTGTTTTGACAAAAAAAAAAAAACCCAATAAGTTGTTATATTATTCTCACAAAATTGTTGTTTTTGTCTATGTTTAATAGGTTGGGGCTCTGTTTGGCATACTTGACATGCGGGTTATGCATTTGGTATGTTGTATTGGTGCATGAATTAAGGTTTGCGGTTCAACTTTTTAACCCGTTTATGTTTTATTTAAACCTTTTTAGTTTGAGTCGTTTAAACCTTTTGTTTGACCCGTTAACAATAAACATAGCCCACTTACATTGTGAAAGTGAATATGTGAAACATCCACCAATAAAATTTAAATATAATAAGTCACCGTCAGTTAATACCTAATAAATTTGTTGTTCCTCAGTCTATTATACACATAATCAATTATCAGTCTAATACCAACCATCTATTATTTATGAAGAGTACTCCTACACACAATTTTATTATTTAATTTTATTATTCAATTTTAATTATGCTTAGTGATGTTGTACTTGTGTCATGTTAATGGTTTCCTATTCCCATAAAAATCACAAAAGCAACTTTTACCCACGATAATTTTTTGGTACTAATGTTGTGTTGATAATATCCAGGTGACCCCATTTGACATCTATCACATTAAAGGGGGGAATATGTCCGATACTATACAGTTTATTGTGAACCACATCGTGTGCAAGAAGTACGGGATTTACTTGATGGTTACTTGGCACCGCATATTCCTTAAACAACAAACTGAGATTGTGGCAACATATGTAGTTTGTGGTGATTTATATACTATTTAACAAATGAGCTGGCTTTACATTGCACTAACATTTAAACAAGTCAACCTATCATTTTGTTTAATTTTTGTCCATCTATTTATAACTATTTTACAAATTGTTTGACGCATTTACAATGTGATAACTTTTCAAAACATGTAAATCTAAGACTACAAGCCCTTTGGTCGTTGGCTACGTTTTATGGAAAAGATGAAACATACAAACCAAAAGTTATAAGATTCTATGAAACCTTAGAACCATATTTAAAATTCATGTCAACCCCTTGTAAAGATTTGAAGATTCATTTGAGTTTATCAAAAAGACTTTACCACTTTGCGAGTACAAATTATGTCAAAACTTATAAAGAACGTAGAGATTAAAATGATTTCATAAACAAAAAGACTTTTACAATTTTACATAAAATTTGAATCACAAGGCTCAAAACCATAGTCTGATAACAGAGAGAATCACATGATACTACATGAGAGTTAAACATTTTACAACCAAAACAATTTTATGACTGAACAAACAAACCAAGAATAACCATACGATTTCACAACTAGAAAATATCTCACTGGAGAAAACAAAGGAGCAATAATAATCTTGACTATACATTAGACCTGACAAAATAAGCCCATCCATTCCATTTTGGGTTGATATGGGTATTTTAAATTTTAAGATGGGTTAAGGTGGGCCAAACAAAATTAGTCACTAGGTTAGGATGGGTTACGAAGTAGTGGGTAAAAAAAGAGTAGGTCAGAATGATTATGAGATAAAACCCAATCGGGTCCGGATGGGTATGAGGTAAAATCACTAAACTATTTACTACTCGTAGATACCTTTCAAAAAAAAAAATTACTACTCGTAGATATCTCTTCACAACTGTGACTTCACCAATCGCCGCCATGGTACTCTCCCGTCGTTTTTCGTTTAAATATAATGAAAAATTTAAAAATAATAAAAAACAAAAACATAATAAAAAATCTAAAAAATAAAAAAAAATCAAAAAAATTGTAAAAACTTCAAAAAAATCAAAAAATTTCTACAAAAATAAATAAAAAATATAAAAAATCCATAAAAGTATAAGATAATCTTTTTTAAATATTTTTAATCTTAACTCGCTGAAACAATGATATGGATTTGGTACCTCAAGAATTGTGATTCCCGTCTATATTATTGTACTTAGATTTTTTATTAGAAAATGTCAAACTGACCATATATCTATGGTATATTTAAAAACAAATTTATAAAACAAAATTCAATTTAGGTGTTATTTTAAACAAGCCACAGGCTGAGCCAATGAGTCAAGCCACGAGCCTAAATCACATTGCCTAAATTTAGACCATCATTGGTGGATTCTTTAATAGTTGATGCTTGATTGAGTTACATTATTATCTTCAAAATTTTTTCACTGAAATCCCATTGCCTAAATTTTGACATGCTCATTTTTTTGTAAGCGAAACGTTTATGTGAAACTTGAAGAATTGATATTCTTTTTTTTTTTGGGCAAAATTCGCATCTGTTTTTTAAGTGGGTTGCACTTTCTTTGTATTACAAAGAAGTGGTTGATCATTTTATAATCGTTTGTTTTTTTAAACTTCACCTTATTGTTCCATTTAATAGGAAAAAAGATCGTCAAAAAATATGTTTAAAGCAATGGGCAGAGCGATCAATACTGATACATGCGAACCACTAGAATATCATAGAGGAGAGTTGTTGGTCTTCATCAAATTACAACCATTGGATCAACAGACATAACTGATACATGGGAACCATCAGAGGAGGGCTTACTACGGTAAGATCATCTTGAGCTTCTATAGAAAATATGATCAAAATATGATTACTGTTTAAATTTATATATATTTTGTATTTTTGCAGTATAGAAATCACAAGGCATGTTTCAATGATCACTGTAACTCTCTCTACAAAGGAACTGAATACATCGTCTATTGGGTGAGTTGGTTTATGATTTGCAAAATTCTTGTTTAGTTAAACACAGGTTCTTCTAGTAGGTGCTAATTTGATAATTTACATATGAATGGGTCTAATTTGGTTAAGTTTTATGTCAAATAGGTCAAATAAAAAGGTTAGTAAGAAGGGACAAATGGGTAACAAGTTCAATGTTTGCTCAAAGCCAATATTTATCTCAAAGGAACAATTGCATATTTTCCCTTAAAAAACTGTTTAATTGCGTATTTACCCAGCTTAAAATTAAAATTGCATATATCCCCTTCCTTAACTATTAAAATTACATATATCCCCTTCCTTAACTAATATAATTGCAAATTTACCCATTTTGATTTATTTTATTAAAAACAAGTTATATAACGACTTTTTTACCCTTATTTTTACCAAAACGTAAAAAAATACAAATTTATTCATTTTTACTAGTCTTTGTGGATTTTTCACAATTTAAAAAAAACATATATATTTATTCATTTTTACTACTTTTACTAAAACTTAAACACATTGAAATAAACCGCTAAACTGGTAAAAATCTACAAAAACTAGTAAAAATGAATAAATATTTATTTTTTTTAAGTTTTAGTAAAAATAAGGGTAAAAAAGTCATTATATAACTTGTTTGTAATGAAATAAATCAAAATGGGTAAATTTGCAATTTTATTAGTTAAGGAAGAGGATATATGCAATTTTAATTTTAAGTTGGGTAAATACGCAATTAAGCAGTTTTTTAAGAGGAAATATGCAATTGTCTCTATCTCAAATGGGTTGGATAAAAATATATCAAGGGCAACGATTGAAATGGGCCGAATGGGTTGAAACTTGAAAGTAGCTGAAAGTCTGTTTTTAATTCATGCAGTCTTTTTAATTGTTTAGTTCAAAGATATAGATTATCATTGTAATTATATTGAAATAATTGTTTTCAGATATCAGCCCCCGTTGCCAGGTGATCAAGTGAAGGTGACAACTGAATTCTAGTATGGAGGAGGTATGCCATTCTAGGCATCCTATATATGTTGACTTTTTGATGGATCCATTGACTTTCTTGCTTATGCAGGGGGGTTACCAATTGCAAGGGGCAGGGGCCATGGTAAAAGGGGAAGATGAAGAGGTATTGCCATCTAATATTCTAAAAATCATGGTATGAAATTTGGTAGTATTAATGGTTACAGGGTTAGGCTTTATCTGAAATTGGTCAATCATATAAACGAAACAAGCCAATAGTGTCAATCATGTGAGAAGTCCCTTGAGTATATATTCAAAATCCATACAACCTAGTTCCAAATCGTTTTATTTGGAAACTCAGATTCTTATTGAAATATGATAGCTTTGTAATATGTTATATACTAAAAATATCTGAAGGCCCACAAATGTTTAGACCTGAACACATAACCTGCCTACTAGTACTAGCCCTACTGGTATAGGTGAAAATCGACATATTTTGCTTTGATGAATTTTACAGGATGTGGATGTGGAAGGGGAACCTATGGCACTGGCAGGGGTCGTGGTTTCAGATCAAATGGGTCGGGTCAGGCTGCAGCGGCAGATGGAATGTAAAGAAAGGCTTGTTTCACCGGTTTGCTTGTGGCCTATGTTTCGTGTATTTCAGCAGCAGCTTTGCACATGAGTTTGTAAGAGTTTCACTTTATTTTTACTAGCTTTTAATCGTCATATGTCATGGCAGCCATTTTATAGTGAGCTTGAGCTTCTTTTTCATCTTGGATTTTTTTTTCTTTTTCTAAAAGATATTTAAAATAAACACATGTTGTGAAATCATGCATTTAGTGCATGTTCTTGGGTGACAAGTAATGGTCCGCCCTTGGCTCTAGTTATCGGAAACAAAAAAGCTTTGGTGACTGGAGATCATGGTGGCAACTTTTGTATCCAACCCAGAACCCCATTAACATGATAGAACCAACTTAAAAATGTACACAGGCTTTTGTTTGCTAACCTTCACTTTATTTTGAAATGTTCAGGTATATTTATGTTTAGCACACAGTATCTCGATACTAGGAGTTAGACTTTGAGTGGGAGCCTTGATGAAATGGATGACTATTAGTAAATTTTGGATGTTCTATATAAGTTGTATATTTTTTGTGGATTTGTAAACTTTATTTAACAGTATTAGCAGGTTTAAAATAAACAATTGCCGAAATAAGAATAAAAGAACATTTTGGTGCGGTCGCAATTTGTAAAAAGACAGGTAGTCGCAAAACGATTGCAATTTGTGAAAAGACAGGCAGTCGCAAAACGATTGCAATTTGTGAAAAGACAAGCAGTCGCAAAACGGTCGCAACAAACCCAAGTAAAACCAAACTATATGTGGTCGCAACATTTGCGACTTTTTTTACGGTCACAAACTATGGTTGCAGAATATAGATGTGGTTGTAACTAGGTCGCAATAGAGCAAATGCGATGAGTGTTTTTCTCACCGCAGTTTCGGTCGCAAAACAGTCGCAACAAGGCAATTGAGACCTTTTTGCGACCAAAAATATAGTCGCTAAAACCCAGTTTTCTAGTATATATATTTTCTTTTTTGCAGGCTTATAAGGTGAATCAAGTTTAGAATACTATAAAAAAGTAATAAACTGAATTATTTTGCATGAAAAAAATCAAAAGTAAAACTAAAATTTATAAGTTTGTTTAAATATATTACACTAATCCAATATCAAGTTACCCGAGTTGATCGTTTCTGTTTATTTGAATTTTATAATTTTGAAGCTTAATCTGAACTTATTTGGATATGTTATCCGACCGGACCCACATAGCATTACAAATTGGTTGGGGCGACTAGATCAAAAGCAAACAAACGTAGCTAGTAAAATTCCACTCATAACAAATGCTGCTCATAGTAGGATGAAGGCAAACATTTGAAGCAGGAAGTTATTTCTCTTGTATGTGAGTTTTTCCAAGTGTGTTTGAAGCTTGAAAGCCAAATAAAAACATAGTAAATGTTGTCTGAACACAAAAAGCAACTCATAGAGTAGTACTAGCTTCAAATTCAGAGACAATATCTTAAACACAAATTAGCAACACTCATAAATAAACAAAGTTATAAGTTTAAGGACGATCATTTGAAAGAAATAATTAAAAGCAACAATGTCAAGAGGTTGAATGGTTACTTACACTCTAGTCGTACACCGCGTGAACTCACTCTTATCCAATTAGTTATGGAGCTTAACAAAGCTAGGACGATAAGTCATTATCCTATATATCTGGCAGCCTGGCCATTGTAGGTGTAGAATCGTATTTGTGTTAAGACAGTACGCCACGAGTTGGTTTGTTGCTTTATCAAGGAGTATCAATACACTAATACCATTTAAACCATCCATGAGACACAAGGGTAGTGATTTAGGAGTTTCCTGAATTATAGCTATCTACTTATACCAAGAATCCCCCTTCATCACCCAGAGGTCTAATCCTAATGAACACCAAGAAATTCGACTTAACCTACCTTTCAGGACTCCCCACATTTTCTTCGATTCGAGTTTTTCCCGGCCTGGAGGGGATGGAAATAACTCAAATATTTCTGTAGTCCAGTCGAAATCGTAAATTTAGCCGTAAATTCCAAGCCAATACACATGACTACTTAAAAATACACCAGGACCGCACTCCATCAAGTTATGGTGGTCAAGGGTTTGTCCCAGAACTCTCCATTCGCGCCAAGGGTGTAGACGTGGACTTCATATACATAAGGCGTATAGTCGGGTTTCCTCCTGCCGCGAAGTATCACTTTGTATTCCCCATCTATTGAGACTCCGAAACCGTAACTCATACATCCTTCAATCTTCAATTGTGGTTTAGGAAGGAGCATATCTTCTTCCAAGACAGGATTGAATATGTGGATGGAATTATCATATGGGCCACAACAACAGATCAGACCATTGACCGAACCCACCGGGAAACTATCATGATCAAGGGTCTTCACAGGGTCAAGGTTGTCGTGTTCGATCTCTACCCACTCTAAATTTCCTGGTAAATCTGAAGTCTTGCCTTCATGAATCATTAGGCACTTACGCGATCTCGAGAGATGAAGACGGACAAAGTAAGGATCGGAAACAAGATCACGCCACTTTTTGCACACGCACTTGCAGCGGATTATTGTTTTCACCAGAAGTCTTGATAAAACGTCCAGGATGAGATTTTCAGGTAATACTTCTTCCATTGATGGAGAAAACATAACTAGGGTTTTGGTGTTTGTGCAATGCAGAATATATATTATACGCAAAAAAATTAGGCTGAATCATCTAAATCAAAGCAAAAGCCAAATAAAAACATACTTAAAATGGTGTCTTAACAAACACTACAACTCAATGGTCTCTTCAACACAGATTAACCAAACTTCCCTGTCTGTATGTTTGCATTCAAGCCTTCTTTTCTGAAGAAGTTTTATGGTAGATTAGTCGCGACCAACCAAAACTTTCTTCAACTCCTCGGCCGAAAGATAATAAGAATGTTGATGCAGATTTTGTGTCCGATGCTTGTCGAATAGATTAGTTATTATTTTACGCTGAATTTGTAATAGTTAGTGAAACGGTCTATCGAACGTGTATAGACCCGCTCGTTTGAAGTGGTCAAACGAGAGGGTTATTCGGTTGACCGTGTGTGTTTGCTAGACAGTTTATGGTTGTATAATGTTGGTGTCGAAGGATAAGGCATCGAAGGATTGTGTATCCTTCGATGAGCTCGAAAGATATCCATCGAAGGTTGAAGATGGACCTCGAAGGATATGGCATCCTTCGAGGTATGTGTGTATCTTTCGAAAGCTGGATGGTCGACAGATGATCTATCGACCAGTCAGTTTAATCCTTCGACCGTGCAACCTGTGTTTGGTATAAATACCAACACCTTGTCATTTGCAACACAAGAGAGAGAGCACAAGTGTGTGCAAGAGAGTGATAGGAGGTTTGAGTCCTCACCGGGAGAAATCACCACTTGATTTCTCCCTGGATGTATACTTCTTTGGTATTAGTTCGGTTATCATGTAATCGGGCCGACTTGTAATGTTTTACTACCGGATTAATACAAAGTTTGTTTGTTTATCCTCTCTATCTTCTTCCATCTATGAACATGAACATGAAAATCACGGAATCGATCCCGAAACACGGACCTACAATTGGTATCAGAGCCATGGTGCCCGATTTAGTAAAACTAACCGTTTACTAAGTCACATGTGCTCTAGATCTGTGATTTTTGTGGGTTTTTGTTCAAGATGTAAAAATGGTGAAAATGAGAAAAACTCAGATCTGGACCCGAATATTCAGATCTGTGATAAAACGAGTGTTGGGTTTTATGTTTTTCTCCTAAATCTTCAAGTTTCCTTCATCAAAAATCGTTTACGAAGTGTTTTCATAAATCTGCAGATTTACACAGTAGCTGTGTTCATAATGTTCTTGACATCTTCATATTTCGAAAGATGAACAGGCTGCTCGAAAGACCAAATAATTTTCGAAAGGTCAACTTTACCCCAACTGACTTCGAAAGGTCATCTTGAGATCTTTGAAAGATCACCTTTATCCCTCACAGCCTCGAAAGATCAAGAAAATTTTCGAAGGGTCAGATCAAAAAAAAAAAAAAAAAAAAAAAAAAAAAAATTTCGAAAGATCATCAACAACCTCGAAGGGTCATCCTTCCTTTCGATGGATCAAACTGTTTTTCGAAAGATTATCTAATTGTTTCGAAGGGTCACCTGAACAGAATCAAGGATCATCTTTAGCCCTCAAACAAGAAATTTCGAAAGATCAAACACTTATTTCGAAAGATCAAACAAGAAATTTCGAAAGATCAACAGTTTTTCTTCGAAGGATCATTTACTTCATTCTTCGAAAGATGTAATCTGCTAATCATCTTTCGTTTGTATCACGAAAGATCATCTTTCGAGGCCTGAAGTTGCTGTTGTCTGTTCATGGTTGCTGCTGTTGATTGTATCGAAGATGAAGAAGAGGTCAGACAAGGTTGCTGGGTATCAAAGAAAATGAACAGCAAAGTGAGATTGTCGGCTGATAAAGTTATTAGGTTTGGGTCATATTGGATACTTTTTAAATGGGTTATGATTACATGACTATTTCACAATTGGGCCAATTTTTTTTTGCTGGGTATGTTGACGACCATTCTAGGTGGACCTTTATTGTTCGTAAGGTCCATAATGCAATCTCCAGGCCCATAGTCTTCATGAAAAATCTGTGCATTCTCCACCTTTGACCAGTCTGGATGTCTTTTTGTAGAAAATTAAGTCTTAGTGGAGAACAATTGATATTTGGGCCATTCCTTTTTAAAAAAAATGATGGAATAATAATAATAATAATAATAATAATAATAATAATAATAATAATAATAATAATAATAATATCTAGACCCACATAAAAAAAAATGATAATGGTGGTTGACTCGTTGATGGAAGCTGGGTTATTTGCGGAGTGGGATCGGGTGTTCGCGAAGATTATTTGAACCGTGCTTCTATTTTTCAACGCCAAATTCGTACAAATTTGGGAGCGCACGGGATGATGCGGCATGATGAAAACAAAAGATGATGAAAACTTGATCTTTGAAAATTGTGGGGTAGTCACGGTTACCGATGCAAATGGCAAAAATGGTGACGCGACTATTATGGGCCAAAAACAACACGATATGTTCGCTTCCGCGCATCAGTATTTATGATTGTTACCGGTTATTCGGAAATGTTCGAAAGGATTTTGTTTATTGTCATATTCTCGCATTTGAAGACGAACGTATGAACCTGGAACGTCTATACCGGTCCTAACGAGTTCACAAAGTCTTTGGTCTTTGGGGGGATACAAGTCAGATCCTACGGGGGTACCAGGGGACGTTCTTATTCAACTAGATTATGCAAAGAAGAAAGTCATGTTCGTGAATTTTCGGAACCGAGAACATTCAATGAAGATTGATGACAGTTTCGCTCAGTGGAGGGAATTGGTGAACATTTGACGACAGTTTCTTTGAAGTGGAAAGAATCTGTTAAGGTTTAGAGATCTTACCAAAGAAATGGGGGGATAAAAATTTTCATTTGTTGGATTTCTTCGGTAAAATTCTAAACGCAATCACAGGTGGTAGAGTTTGTGATTTTCTGGTGAGACAAGGGGGTTCTGCGTGGAATGTTTTGCACAGAAAAGTGCATTACTTGGTCGATTCCACAAAGACGGTTTACAGAAGATAGTTTACCAGAAATCTCTATCAATGTAGTATGCTTGAAGATCAAGACTTGATGCAGTTGTTATAGAATGGAACCCTTATCAAATGCCGGTTGGAGTATTGGAAGATCAGCGGAAGATCGGTCAATTGAGTCCTTTGAGGAAATTGCACAACACTCAACACGGATGCGCGTACTCTGAGGGGGAAGTTTTATACAATGAGCATCAAGATACTACTTACCTGGATCATCGGTCAAGGGGGAATTTGTTTACACAGAGAAGATGATTACTTGACTGAAGATCGATGATTGCAGTTGCATTTTCAGCATTCGACAGCAACGGACAAGGGGGAATTTGTTGATGCAGATTTTGTGTCCGATGCTTGTCGAATAGATTAGTTATTATTTTACGCTGAATTTGTAATAGTTAGTGAAACGGTCTATCGAACGTGTATAGACCCGCTCGTTTGAAGTGGTCAAACGAGAGGGTTATTCGGTTGACCGTGTGTGTTTGCTAGACAGTTTATGGTTGTATAATGTTGGTGTCGAAGGATAAGGCATCGAAGGATTGTGTATCCTTCGATGAGCTCGAAAGATATCCATCGAAGGTTGAAGATGGACCTCGAAGGATATGGCATCCTTCGAGGTATGTGTGTATCTTTCGAAAGCTGGATGGTCGACAGATGATCTATCGACCAGTCAGTTTAATCCTTCGACCGTGCAACCTGTGTTTGGTATAAATACCAACACCTTGTCATTTGCAACACAAGAGAGAGAGCACAAGTGTGTGCAAGAGAGTGATAGGAGGTTTGAGTCCTCACCGGGAGAAATCACCACTTGATTTCTCCCTGGATGTATACTTCTTTGGTATTAGTTCGGTTATCATGTAATCGGGCCGACTTGTAATGTTTTACTACCGGATTAATACAAAGTTTGTTTGTTTATCCTCTCTATCTTCTTCCATCTATGAACATGAACATGAAAATCACGGAATCGATCCCGAAACACGGACCTACAAAGAAATACAAACAGAAATTTCAATAAAAATAACAATGTTGTTTTGTTACCTTGTCATACACCGAACAGGTTCTCTGAAAGCTGTGGAGTTTAACAAAGCTAGGACGATAAGTCATTACAGTAAAGGAGTTGGCCTGATAATTTAGGTGTAGAGTAGCATTAGTGTTAAGACAATAGGCCCGAAGCTCGTTTGTTGCTTCATCATGGACTATCAAAATACTAGTACCTTTTAAACCATCTATGAGACACAAGGGTTGTGAGTGAAGAACAGGGCTTATATTTTCTCGGATAGTTCTCTCTTTATACCAAGATGTTTCCTTCATCACCCAAATATCTAATCCTAATGAGCACCAAGAAATTCGACTTAACCTACCTTTTAGGACTCCCAACATTTCCTTAGATTCGGCGTTGTTATCTCCTGGAGGGGACGGAAATAACTCTAGTGTCTCTCTATTCAAATCGAAACCATAAATTTGGCCATCACCAAGCCAATGCACATGACTATTTAGAAATACTCCAGGACCTTTCTGTATTGGGATTGGGCAGGGTCCCAAAACTCTCCATTGGTTAGTGCCAATGGTGTGAACCAAAATATTATTTTGAATCCCGTAACCCTTTTTTTGGACAAACCTTAAACTCCCGTTGTAAAGTATCACTTTGTATTCCCCTGCTGCTGAAACACCGAAACCACAAGTAAATATTACATTCTCCAATTGTAGTTTAAGAAGGATCATATATTCTTCCAAAACAGGATTAACTATGTAAACGACGGTGGTGAAACTATATGAACGATAACAGCAGATTAAACCATTGACGGAACCTGGGAAAAGAAAGAGGGGAAGACCATAACAAAGCTTAATGCTCTTCACCGGGTGGAGGTGGTAATCATCTTCGTGTTCCATCTCTACCCAATCTAAACTTACAGCCCTCTCGGCTTGCGAATCAACAGAGCCTCACCCGATCTCGAGAGATGAAGACGGACAAAGTAAGGATCGGAAACAAGATCACGCCCCACTTTTTGCACACGCACTTGCAGCGGATTATTGTTTTCACCGGAAGTCTTGATAAAACGTCCAGGATGAGATTTTCAGGTAATACTTCTTCCATCGATGGAGAAAACATCACTAGGGTTTTGAATTTTGATGCTTGTGCAATGGTTTCCATGCAGAATATATAAGAAAGTGTTTTAGGGCTAGGCCCAATAATGTATTTTGAGCTTTTAAAAATATATTTAAATGTTCGTTACTAATAAATAATTAAAATCATATCGGTTGTTATGGCACCAAATCAATTTCTTTTTTATATAGTAAGAATTAGGTTAGAACCCAGTGTAATACACGGGTTGAATAAATGTAATTTTATATACTAAATAGTATAAAATATATCTTTAAAACCTCGTTTATTACACGTGTTGAATAAATGTAATTTTATATTCCAAATAATAAAACAATATATCTTTTAAAACCTCGTTTATTACATGGGTTGAATAAATATAATTTTATATATTAAATAATAAAAAAGTTATATCATTAAGAACCCCGTGTATTGTACGGGTTGAGTAAATTTAATTTTATATATTAAATATTGAAAAAGTTACATTTTTAAGAAACTCATGTATTGTATGAGTTGAGCACATGTAATTTTATATATCAATCAATAAAAAGTTATATCTTGTTGTATCTTTATAAACCCTATGTATTATGCGGATTGAATAAATATAATTTTATATACCACATAATAAAAAAGTTATATTTTTAAAAACCCGGTGTATTACACGAGTTGCATAAATGCAATTTTGTATAGTAAATAATAAAAATATTATATCTTTAAAAAACCTCTTTTATTACACGGGTTGAATGAATCTAATAAAAAATTATATCTTTAAAAAACGAACGAATATACTCGATATATGATGGATGGGGTGATTGCGGTGATGGTTCTTATAAATGCCACATAAACATAGTGAATATCGTATTTGAGTTGAGAGTTGAACACAAAAATAAAAGTATAAAACCAATAAACATTTGATTAATGTTTTTGTTTACCCTTTATAAACATTTTTGAAATAAGTTCTACCCTTAACTACTTTAGTTTAATAAAATAAATCAATCATTTACATTATATTAATTTATATTTAGTGTACCTCTTTTTTTAATTTCAGGATAAATAATTTTGAAATCTAATAAATATTTCAAAATATTATATTATCTCCTATACGAATTATTAAATTTATACTAAATTTAATTTTATAATTATTTTTTAATTAATATTAATTATCTATAATTAACTAGGAGAGAAAAATTAGATGACTCCAATGAATGACATGTGTCCCTAAATTGGTTTCTTTTATTATATAGTATAGATTGATTCATTTAATCCATTACTTCGATATCAACTTAGTTGAAATTCATTAGTTTTTTCTATATATACTTTGGGAGCAAGTTATTTCTACGTTGATCTTTGGAGGGTTAAATGTAACTTTGGGAGCAAGTTTGAAGAAGAATAGACCTGTGCAGGTCGGTACTTCTACGATGATGGATATGAACATGGTCACACCTCGTCTTCTCCGACTTATCCTAGACCTGCAAATAAGAGGAAGAGAGTAAAACAGCGATGTAGAGACGGCTGGTAGGGGAAGAATCCCCTATTTCCAGCTTCAAAAGAGTTTGCCCCATATTGCTGCCCTAATAAGGTGGTGGAGACCTACTTATATAGGAGATATGGGAAAACCCTAACCTCAATGGGCCAGGCCCAGTTAGGGGTTGTCTCTACAAGCCCACAACCTAGTGTAGTATAAACTATAACGCGCTGGGTTTCGCGGGTTAGTTCGCAATTATAATAAATAATTAATATAAAAGTGATAAATAGGAGGAAGGTCCGACCGCTCGGGTCGGGTCCAGTACCATACCTCGTCATGTCCCCCAGTCTAGTGTTGCTCCCGCGTGAAAGCGTGGAGGAGCACTTATACTTATTAGGAGCTCGGGAGTGAAGATCACTAATTTTAGGCTTACATGTCGTCTGGACGCGAGAAAGTTGTTGGCCACGTTTGTTGTGGTTGTCGTTAGCTGTGAGTGGAGACAATGGAGCAACGAATAGTACACGATTGTTCATCGTGGAAATTGGTTGGGCGAACCTGGCGCATATTGATTGGTTGTTGACAATCCTCGTTTGCATTACTACGAGCTTGTTAAGGTTGCGCGTATGCGGTTAGGTCTCATGCATGAGTCTTGGAACAGGCTGAGTTTTGGCGGTTAAGTACCTCGCCTTTGGATAATTTTTTCAGGTGTGACCCTACTTTAGCGATGCGCCCATAGTCATGTGGGCTACTGTAGAATATCCACACTGTGGTATGACTTTTGTTGGTTAGCATATGGTGCGCTAACAACGTTCAACCTATTGAAAGGGTTGATGTTAATGTGACGATGATCCCTACCACGTGTCCGTGTTACTAGGATCTCCTTTGTCGTAATGAGCGACCATCAGTGGCCGTAGACGCATATGCGGGTGTTATGCCGCCTTAGGCGAATGTAGAACCGCTAGTTGTTGTAGCAGTCGTTGTTATTAATGATCCGGTTATAGCAATTATCGTTGCAATCAAAAAGAATGATATACAATGCACCCCTGCAGAAGTGCTTGTTATGCTCAGTGACCTCGGAAGGGTGTTCAGAGCGTTATTTATGTTTCCCACAATGTTTGTATAATTGTGGGACAAGTACTTGGTTTTTCATCAGTGGTTGTGCATTTATTACCAAGATACCCACTGGAGTAGTAGTGGTTGAAGACATCTATTACCAAGATGCCCACTCTTAGCGCTGTATAATTTGATTATCTGACCTTGTTATTATGAAAAATATTTCGTGTCAGAGTTGTTTTTTACCATGATATGCAGTTCAAATGCGGTGGTAATATTTTGTATCGTAATATGCAATTTAAATGCGGTGGTATGTTGTGTTTACAAATGTTTATATGAACATTTGTTGATATCAGAAAGTGTTTTATAATGCGCGTGGCATTAATGAACACTTGGATAACAAAGTGCTTTCTACGCGCTTGGCGCGAGTGAACACTTAGTGAGATAATAAAATGTTTTATACACGTTAGGCGTGAATGAGCACTTTATGTAGGCCACTACGTGCTTTTCCCGGACGCGCATTGGCGTGTGGAATGCTTATAGTAGGTGGTGTGTCTGTTTAAACTACCTCGCCGACTATGGCGTGAGGGTTTTATGTTATCCCTGTCGCGTATGGGCGTGGAGAATACACATCCGAATAAGTATTTTTCCTATCGCATAGCGTGTGGAATACTTGTAAGTATATTGGTTTTGTCGTGCGTTTGTCTTGACTACCAAATTGCATATGTTGTGTCGAGTGGTATAGCCGTAGGCCCAATGATGTGAGAAGTGTAAATATCGTCTGGCGTATTGAAACACCCACATTATATAAGAACCGATGCGGTATAATGTGCAGTGGATATCACTTAAATGGGCAACCTGAGAGAAGATGATCACCTTTAAGGCGTAATGGCGCCATACCCTGCTAGTCCCCCAGTTCAATGCTGCTAAAGTATGTTAGTAGCTTTGAACTTGATAGGTAATAAAAAGAAATCGATAACTAAACATGAAGTATAACATGCTAAGAAAACTCCGACATGCTTACTAGTCGATCTAAATGTATTGTAGATAAGTCTGTGTAAAATAGAGGTGAGACCTTTATCGACACTTTTTGTTTAGTGGGCAATTCTGATAGGCGCTCTTTTAATATATGACTTATGGAGTATTCCGTCAAGCTATCGACTTATGTGAGAGTACCATATTTAAGGATAAGATTAAGAACCTGTCACCCATGAGTCTTGCGCGTAGATGTCTAGCTAAGCCCGCATGCTTGAATAAGGATTATTCAATGTATAGTTTAGCATGTGTAAATATTATGACCATGTCCGCCCATAGTCGTGTTGTTCCGAGCAGATTACCCAGTTCGATGATGCTAAGCATGTTAGGACATAAGTATTGAAAGTAATTATATAGGCGCATGCTGTAACATCCCGTGTTTTCCGAAAGTCAAAGTCAATGACTGACCGCGCGACTTGACTGGTAACCTATCTTGTTTTCTTGTTGAACGTTAGTTGTATTATGTGGAGTATTGTTAATACTCGTGGACTAATCGACTTATATCTAACCAACATTAATCGACTTACGACTTTGAACGTTATCATACCATCTAGATCAAAGTTTCAAACTTAACAAGTTTTCCAAACGAACCCATCTCTGAACGGACAGCCGTCCGATTAGATTACCATCCGACCGGATAGCCATCCGATCGGATGACAAGTGGCAGAAGGCTTGATGTCACGGCCCCCGACCCGGTTTGACCCGTTTAAGGAGCCGCGGGACAGAAATCCCGTGATATTTATTTATGTGATTTTAGCAGCGGAAATTTTAACATCAGGATCGTTTTAAAGCTAAAACTTTTCCCGATTATTTTATTTCACAATTCGGGATAAACCCCGATAATTTACAATACATAAGTTTTAGTGATAAATCCTTATTTCAAAACATATTTCTTTATTTTATACTGAGCCACTATTTTAAGCTTGAAATGCTCCTCAGCACTTTTCCTGATTTACAGTAGATCACCTGAAACATGTTTGAAAAAGGTTTTGTCAGCGGGGAAATACTGAGTGAATCATTCTATTTACTGAAAACGACACATTTGTTATAATTTACAGTATCAAGAGTTTTTACATATGTTTATTATCAACCAACTTTCAAGAATAGGTATTTGTCACAGACCAGCTCTGTGACTGTGGTCATATCACCATTGGCTGTCCCAATGAGTGGCGTATATTACTTACTTTTAGGCTCGCCCACCTAATGTGATTAAAACAATAGTAATACTGTGCACAATACCCCACATACCAGCTGTAATTTGGTGATTACATAAACTTAATCACTGTAATTATAACTTTGAAAAATGATTTGGAGTATTGTAAAATATTTGATAAAAAGAGAATGACTCACATTACAGATTTAGTATGGATAGAATATGATTTTAGCCCTGTTAACCTAATTTCAACAATAATGCACACAAAACAGGGCTAGTGATCAATACAGCAGTTACGATAACTCACGAGATCAAATTCTCACAATGAACGACAAAGTGCGATACTTAAACTCATTCATCGAATTAACGACGAACGACAAAGTATAACCCTAATGTGGGCGGCACTTAAACATTCTTTGGATATATTGATCTCGGAAAATGAATTGTAATAGCGATTGAGTAATTACCCTGTTCCGCGGCAGCGATTCGAGTGCGGTGTGTGTTTATTTTGTAGTATACTGACTCTAATTCGACGCACAGACAGCAATTGAACGTCGCTTTCATTCCAAAATTCAAGTCCCAATGTCGGCTATTTATAGCCAGAAAATAGCATCTCTTACGGACCATATGACTTAACCCTTACGGTCCGTAAAGGATGTGGTTAGGCTTACGGTCCGTATGGACCTACCCTTACGGTTCGTAAAGGGTGCAGTATATTTCCCTAGCCTAGCTGATTTCGGGACTAGCTTAGCTGAATCATCAAACTTTCATTTTTTAATTGTGACAACGAATTAAATAGATAAATATCAATTAGGGTTTAACCCCCCCTGAGTTTTAGGGGCCCTGATCCTGATTCCGATTGTTCCGGAAATTTTAGGGTTAGTGCGGAATTACTTGGGTGTCTCAATTAGGGTTTCCTTATTGACTAATTATCATTCTAATTATTAATTTTAATGAGAGTTGTTACATCCTCCTCACCTTAAGAAAAATAAATCTCGTCCTCGAGATTCACTGAAACAGATGAGGATACTTGCGCTTCATTTCTGATTCCAGTTCCCAAGTGTATTCCGGTCCTCTCTTTGAATTCCATTTGACTTTCACCAGTACTAGTCGCTTGTGTTTGAGAAACTTGACTTTTCGGTCTTCTATTTGTAAAGGTTTTTCTATAAATTTCAGCTTTTCATTTACCTCTATGTCTTGAAGAGGTACTACCAGGGATTCGTCTGATAAACATTTCTTGAGGTTGGATACATGAAATACATCATGTACTCCAGCTAGTTCTTCTGGTAGTTGTAAGCGATAAGCAACTGGTCCGATTCGTTGAATCACTGGGAATGGTCCAACATATCTTGGACTCAGTTTTCTTTTCTTACCGAATCGTACTACTCCTTTCCAAGGAGATACTTTCAAAAGTACTTTGTCTCCTATCTGGAATTCGAGTGGCTTGTGATGATTGTCTGCATAGCTTTTCTGGCGATCTCTGGCTGTTTTCAATCTTTCCTTAATTTGAGTTATCTTGTCTGTGGTTTCTTGCACAATTTCCGGACCTGATAATTGACTTTCTCCTATTTCCGCCCAACATACGGGTGTTCTGCACTTGCGTCCATACAGTGCTTCGAATGGAGCGACTTCGATACTTGAGTGATAACTATTGTTATAGGAGAATTCAATTAATGGTAAATGATTATCCCAATTACCTCCAAAGTCAATTACACATGCACGGAGCATGTCTTCCAGAGTTCGGATCGTCCTTTCACTTTGTCCGTCTGTCTGTGGATGATATGCAGTACTTAGATTGAGTCGGGTTCCCATTGATTCTTGGAAACTTGTCCAGAAACGGGAAGTGAAACGACTATCTCTATCCGATACAATGGAGAGTGGAACTCCATGTAAGGATACTATTTCATCTACATACAATTTGGCTAACCTTTCCATACTAAAGGTTTCCTTTATTGGTAGAAAATGAGCTGATTTGGTTAATCGATCCACGATTACCCAAATGGCATCATTACCTTTTCTGGTCTTGGGTAACTTAGTAACAAAGTCCATTGTTATGAGTTCCCATTTCCATACAGGCATTTCTAACTGTTATAGTAAACCTGAGGGTTTCTGATGTTCGGCTTTAACTTGTGAACAAGTTAAACACTTAGATACGTATTCGGCTATATCCTTTTTCATTCCGATCCACCAAAAATTCTTTCGTAAATCTTGGTACATCTTATTGTTTCCTGGGTGTATAGTATACCTAGATTTATGAGCTTCTTCTAAAATCTTTAATCTTAAATTTCCCTGTTTAGGTACCCAAATTCTGCTATTATGGAATTTCCAGATTCCATCCTTTCCTTGTTCTAATTCTTTTAGGTAACCTTTCATTCCTTCGGCATCGTTCTTGATTGCCGTTTCCTGAACTTCCTTTACTTGTTCCATTAAATCTACTTGTAGATTTATTTTAAGAGCACGGATTCGCTTTTGCTTTTCATGGAACTTACGACTTAAGGCGTCAGCGACTACGTTTGCCTTTCCTTCGTGATATTGAATATCACAATCGTAATCACTCAAGATTTCCATCCATCTTCTTTGTCTCATGTTTAACTCTTTTTGCCCAAATATATATCTTAAACTCTTATGATCTGTATAAATAGTAAACTTACTTCCATACAGATAGTGTCTCCATATCTTAAGGACAAAAACTATAGCTCCTAATTCTAAATCATGAGTTGTATAGTTTTCTTCGTGCTTTTTCAATTGTATGGAAGCATACGCAATTACCTTTTTGCGTTGCATCAACACACATCCGTATCCTAATTTTGAAGCATCACAATACACCTCAAAATCTTCTGTTCCTTCTGGTAAAGCTAAGATTGGAGCATTGGTTAATTTCTGCTTCAAGATTCTAAAGGCCTCTTCTTGTTTGGTCCCCATTCAAACTTAGTGGCTTTACAGGTTAGCTTAGTTAATGGTACAGCTATTTTGGAAAAATCCTTAATAAACCGTCTATAATAACCGGCTAAACCTATAAAACTTCTAATTTCCATTGCAGTTTGCGGAACCTTACAATTGGTAATTGCTTCTATCTTAGCAGGATCTACGTGAATACCTTCGTGATTCACCATGTGTCCTAAGAATTGCACTTCTTGTAGCCAAAATTCACACTTTGAGAATTTAGCGTACAACTTTTCTTTTCTTAACAAAGTTAAGAGTGCATGCAAGTGCTGGCAATGTTCGACCTGACTTTTTGAATAAATAAGTATATCGTCTATGAAAACAATTACAAATTTATCCAAATATGGTTTACAGATCCTGTTCATCATGTCCATAAATGCTGCGGGTGCATTAGTTAATCCAAAGGGCATGACTGTAAACTCATAATGTCCATACCTAGTCCTAAAAGCAGTTTTAGGTATGTCTTCTTCTTGAACCTTTAATTGATGATATCCGGAGCGCAAGTCTATCTTAGAAAAATATTTAGCGCCTTGTAATTGATCAAAAAGATCATCAATCCTAGGTAATGGGTATCGATTCTTAATTGTAACCTTATTCAATTCTCTATAATCGATACACATTCTCATCGATCCATCTTTCTTTTTCACAAACAACACCGGTGCACCCCAAGGGGATGAACTAGGTTGTATAAATCCTTTGCTTAGTAATTCATCTAATTGCTTCTTTAATTCTAACATTTCGGTAGGAGCTAATCGATAGGGTGCCTTGGCTATCGGTGTAGTTCCTGAAATTAGATGAATCCTAAATTCTACCTCCCTATCTGGTGGTAACCCAGGTAAATCTTCTGGAAATACATCTGGGTATTCTGAGACTACAGGGATTTCCTTAAGTTCTTTTCCTTTAGTACAAATGATTACTGAAATCATATATACTATTCCCTGCTTCCGTTCATAATTAGCAACTTTCATTACTGATATGAACTTCAGTGGCTTCCGAGGTTTATCTCCTGAAATCTTAATTATCTCTCCAGTAGGTGCTTGAATTTCTATAGAGTTTCTATCACAAATGATTTGAGCATGGTTGGCTATTAACCAATCCATTCCTAACACAACGTCAAACTCAGCTAATTTTATAGGAAATAAGTTTGCAACAAATTTATGACCTGAGAGTTCTACTTCTACTTTTTGTAAAATCTGATTGACATTTACCGAATTCCCATCCGCAGTTTCGACTGTAAAGATCTGCCTAACAGTAGTTAAGGGTAACTTAAGAGCTTGACAGAATGAAGTATTTATAAAACTTTGGTTTGCACCAGAGTCAAATAATACTTTTGCATAAACGTTGTGAACTAGAAACGTACCGGCGATCACATCCGGAATGAGTTCTGCTTCTTGAGTAGTTAGCTGGAATGCTCTAGCATTCTTCTTAGTAGCTCCTTCAGCTGCCTTGGGTTTGTTATCTACTAGGTTAACTAATTTAGGACATTCTGGTTTGATATGTCCAGCTTCCCCACAATTGTAACAAATTATGGATTTCTTTCTGCAGTTTTCTTCCCGATGTCCTGTTGTTTTGCAAAAATTGCAAAGTTTGTTACATTTTCCAAAATGTTTCTTTTTGCAAATTTTGCAAAATGGCACAGTTGAAGATTGCCCTGTTCCTCTTTTCTTGAAATTACTACTATTACCCATCCTAAATCCTTGGGTAATTTTCTGAGCTAATTCCTTCTTCCTATCTTCGTCTCGTGTGCGTATCAGTTCATCAGTTAAGGTGTTAGCTAATTCTACTGCATCGTCAATAGTGCGAGGTCTCGCAGCCTTAACGATATTGTGAATTTCGCTAATTAATCCCCAAATATAACGAGAAATAAATACCGGTTCTGGCGAAGCCAGTGTTGGCACCACTCTAGCATATTCAAAGAATGTCGAAGTGTAACCACGACAATCTACCCCTAACATCCGATGGTTTAAGAACTTATTTGCCATTTGTTCCTTTTCATACTCAGGACAAAATTTTCTTTCTACCAGACTCTTGAATTCTTCCCAAGTCATAGCATACGCCCTAGTTCTTCCTTTAGCTTGTAACACAGTGTTCCACCATTCGAGTGCTCCTTCTTTAAACAGATTTGAGGCGTACATGACCTGATCATCTTTGGCACACTTGCTTATTGCAATCACTGCTTCGGTTTTCTCTAACCAACGCAGCGATGCAGTTGCCCCTTCATTGCCTGCAAATTCAGTGGGTTTACAAGCAAGAAATTCTTTGAAAGTGCAACCAGGTGTTGCAGCCTTTCGCTTCTTAGGGAGCGGCATGTGCTGGGTTTCGTTATCATGATTAGTATGATTATTACCCCCGTTTATACTATTACTGGAGTTATCCTCAATAGTATGTTTACTAGGAATAATTTGTTGTGGTTCGATTGGATTTTTCACAGCAGCAACAAATGCTGGAATAGCATTAGCTATTCCTTGAGCAACAATGGTTTCAATATCTTGTCTGGTCATATATTGATCTCCTGGATGATGTCCGATTGATTAATCTCATTTATTGGTTCATTACCACTATTTGCCATCTGATAATAACAATTTTTATTAGTATTTGATAATTAGCAAATTATACACAAACAATCAGACAATTCATAATGCACGTAAAGTCAAAACTATTGATTTCTCAATTCCATTTTATATAGGTATAGTATGCATCAATACACACCAATATTTTACAACGTTTTATTCGTTATGTAACAACGGGTTTCACTATTACTTTTACTATTATACAACTAGAGTTTTACCATCCTCCTATCTTTCGTCACTTGTCACCCTAAAAACGAAGTTCCCTTTCGTCATACTTCCAGGCAATCTGTCCCCCTATTTCCCTGATTCTATTCCCGGCATCCATCAATTCTTCATCAAAATGGCGCAGTTCAGCCATATTCTCGTGGCTCATTGGTGGATTAGGTAGGGGTTCTGGGTCGAATTGTGGGAGGAAGGAATAAGGGTCGTTGACAATATTTTGAAATTGCCAATCATTCGTCCACCATTCTTCCATTTCTACAGGTTGAGTATGGATTATTGGTTCAGGGATTGTTGGTGCAAAATTCATAGGGATTGGATTTTCGATAGGATAGGTAAAAATATTCGTATTGACAGGCTGCATAGTCTCACAGTTTGCCAATAGAGTATCTATCTCTTCCTGAAAAGTAATTCTTTTGTTTTGATTAGAGCTTTCTCCGATTTCTACCTGAGTTGGTCTAGAACCTTGCCCTACTTCCATTTCTATTTCTTGAGAATATTCCTCAAACTGTATTCCCATTTGCCTAGTATCTTCCTCGAATTCTATTACTATTTCTGGCTGTTTACCACGTTCTTTTGCTATTTCTACAGGATGGTTTATTTTAGGAAGTTTCGGGACTGGCTTTTTCCTACGGATACGACTCCCCCATACATAATTCTTCTTTTTCTTTCGTTTTGGTTTCGTCAAAGGTTGGTCTACATCAGCAAAGTATCCAGTAAATTCTTGGGAAACTTCTATCTTTACTGGGTAAAGATTGAGGTTCTGAAAAGCTTCAGATATCTCGTTCATGCTGTGTAGCATATATGCAAAATGCACAAAATGCTAAGTTAAAACTTTGGAACAAAGTTTAACAAATAAATATCAAAGTTTTATTGTACACTATTTGTACAAAATACAAGAAAGAACACACACTCAGCTTTATTTATCTACTTACTGAGAAGTACTAGTACTAGATTTAGAGTACTTTAAAGATTTGCATTTTCCGCTACAGTAGCTAGCATATACAAATTTGTCCATTTTTCATCTAACTTATCTTCCCACGGTGATTTATTAATTATCTCCTGGGTTTCCTTTTTAATCCTCTTTTCTCGGATTTGCCCCTTACTTTTCTTAATAATCATACTCCTTTTTCTAGGAGAAAGTGGGTTTTCATACTGTGCTTTACGCACAAATATTCCTTCTTCAGGAATTGTAGGGAGCTTTGAAAATTTAGTTTTGGATGAACTTCCCTCTTCGTAAACTGACTTATCTAATTTAAGATAGATATCTTGCAACTTTTGCTTACCCATACTGTAATTAACAAATAACCAGTTTAAATAAAACATATAATCACAGAATAGTAACCAGGAAAAATTTAAGTATCGTTTAAATACTTAATTAGCTTAACTCAGTGGCTCTGATACCACCTTATTTCTGTCACGGCCCCCGACCCGGTTTGACCCGTTTCAGGAGCCGCGGGACAGAAATCCCATGATATTTATTTATGTGATTTTAGCAGCGGAAATTTTAACATCAGGACCGTTGTAAAGCTAAAACTTTTCCCGATTATTTTATTTCACAATTCGGGATAAACCCTGATAATTTACAATACATAAGTTTTAGTGATAAATCCTTATTTCAAAACATATTTCTTTATTTTATACTGAGCCACTATTTTAAGCTTGAAATGCTCCTCAGCACTTTTCCTGATTTACAGTAGATCACCTGAAACATGTTTGAAAAAGGTTTTGTCAGCGGGGAAATACTGAGTGAATCATTCTATTTACTGAAAACGACACATTTGTTATAATTTACAGTATCAAGAGTTTTTACATATGTTTATTATCAACCATCTTTCAAGAATAGGTATTTGTCACAGACCAGCTCTGTGACTGTGGTCATATCACCATTGGCTGTCCCAATGAGTGACGTATATTACTTACTTTTAGGCTCGCCCACCTAATGTGATTAAAACAATAGTAATACTGTGCACAATACCCCACATACCAGCTGTAATTTGGTGATTACATAAACTTAATCACTGTAATTATAACTTTGAAAAATGATTTGGAGTATTGTAAAATATTTGATAAAAAGAGAATGACTCACATTGCAGATTTAGTATGGATAGAATATGATTTTAGCCCTGTTAACCTAATTTCAACAATAATGCACACAAAACAGGGTTAGTGATCAATACAGCAGTTACGATAACTGTAACACCTCGAAAAATTTCGTCCAATAATGTATTGACACGTGTCATAAGGTTCCAGTATGTGAAAATATACTTTAGAGGGACTAAAAGTGACAAACAGTGAAAACTATGGAACGTAAGGTTCCAAAGTGTCAACAATGGATAAATAGACTCTATGATAACCCTACATAATGTTTATAACCTTAAATGGATGGATCATGGATCATACGACGCGGAAATTGCACAAAAGTGAGGAATTACAAACTATAGGGGCCAAAAGTGTCAACATGTTGAATTTATACCTCTGAGTGAACTTTTGGCAGACCCGAAGCATTGTAATGCTAAAATATACTCACTAGAATATGTGGTAAAAATTTCATGAAGTTTCGATAACGTATGAGAAAGTTATGGCCAAAACCGTACTTGAGGGGTTAAAAGCGTCAACGTCGAATTTCATGGCTTTTCGGCTGAGCGCAAAGTTATCCGAGGACATTACCATGTTGGTAAATGTCCCAAGGTCTTAGAAACCAAGTTTGGGGGTTTACGAGTCAAAATAACTAGCCAAAACATCGCGTGCAAGGACAGGGACCAAAGCTGCCAAGTATGGAAATTGTTTGGCTGATCAGCAGTCCAGGCGACCCGCCTGGACAGGCCCAAGCGGGCCGCGTGCCCCTATCAGATGCTGAGTTCGCGAATTGTTTGCATTCTGGTCCATTTTTGAAGTGGTAAACAGCTTGCAACACCTCCTAAACTCACCAATGAGAATGCTTGCATGTTGGGACACCTGTGAAGCTCTGGAGACACCTGATTTCATCATAAATTAGATCAAAAGCTCTCATTTTTGGGCACATGCATTGTGAACAAGATCACTAGCAATTGCAAGAACTCTCAAGACTTCTCCAGGAGCTTTCTGATCATCAAGACAGACTCCAAGTGCTTGCTAGGCTTCATTAGGACCTTGGTAATCCTTTATATCATCCCATAATTCGTTCTAGCATAGATTAATTGCTAAAAGTCAAACCGTTGTTCTTATAATTTTACTTTTCGATTAAACGAGTTTGGCTCTGTCATTTCTCAAATTGAAACCACTTAAATGTTGGTATTTATGTGGGAAACAAACCCTCAAAAGGGTATTCTCTGATTCCCACTCTAAGCATGCTATTTGTCGAGTCAAAGTTGTTTCTAAAAAGTCAACAGAAATCGTTTTTGCGAAAAATAGCTTAAATGGTAATGTAGATGACATGCAATCAGTTTGATCATCAAAAAATAACTTATAATGAATATAAGAATGTGTTTTATCATAATCAACTCGACAATCTTAAGTATAAATACGAATCGGAACCGAAAGTCTTGTAAAACGACTTTTTCGTAGACTATCAATTCGGATCCGTGCATGCATGTTTGAGATCTGTATTAGAGCATATTTTGAACCACTTTTATTTTGGTTAAACTTTCTGGAATTTTTATATCTCGAGTCTATACTTAGCCGATTCATTTGCATGTTTCCGATTTATGCTTAAAGTTGACTATTTTGCCCTTTTTGATATAAAACGTGATTTTTGGAAAAGTGAAAGAGTAGAAATCTTTATTTCTAATATATAAACTTGCACCGAAAATTTGAGATCAGTTAGTGGTCCAGATTTTGAGTTATGGCCGATATCGTAAAACTATATCTTAAAGTTACATAAACGGCGCATTTAGCGTATAACCTATTTCAGGCCACGTTTTGATATAAAACTTTTTACCCACTGATGTTATATATTATTTTGGGATTTTTGATGATTTTTATTTAATTTTTGGCTGATCGTATCATAGATCGCTTAGTCGATTCGGTTAATGCCGGTTTTGACCATTTAAGCCATAAAATGAGTTTTACACATTCTTTTGACCCCAAATCTTTTTCTACTGATTTTATATGTTAAATAAATTATTTTGAGCATTCTGGAAATATAAAAATCTCAGCTTTCTTTTAAAAATCCGGAAACGGCTCTAAATCGCATTTTTAAGCGTTTCTAGCGTATAGTAGGCGTTATACTCATTTTAAACATATAAGACTCATACCTACTGATGTAATTAGTATATTTTCATATAATAACAGTAAGTATAAATGTTTGAACTCAGATTTCCAGTTTTGGCAGTTTTAGCCCTTGTGAAATTACTAAAATACCCCTACGGTGCATAGTTTGATTTTAAAGGATAAGTTTTGTATACGGGTCATACTCTACTGTTATAATATATCAAATGAAGTATATTTACTGTATAAATCAGACCCGTAACTCAGATTTCCAATTTGACTCTTTTATAATCTTTTAAATGACCAAAATGCCCTTAGGAGGTGTAAATTGAGTTTAAAATCATTCGGGGCATAATAGAACATAACTTACTGATATTATATCATATTTAAAGCATATTATCTCAGGGAACTTGCATTTGAGTCTTTTGGCTACCCGTAACGCCCTTTTAGCGTTCGGTTCGGTTTACGTAACTAGTTTGCGTAAATTGACCGAAACGGGTCAAACGTTATCATTTTTATCTCAAAATCCAGAATGTATTTAGTATACCCATATTATACAAGTATTCAAACTTTTCGGGTCTAAATCACATTCTATCCGGTCTTTCGCTTAATCGTGCGCTTGTACCGTATCGTCCTTAAAACTAACCGGTCAAAGCTTAGGCTTAAATAAAAGACCCGTTATGAATCTAATAGGTTATTATAAACCTTTGTTCCAGATTAGGAGGCCCAGTAAAAGCTATCTACACTTACCAATTGTGATTCATACTTGCTCAGGTAAATACATTTTGACTTATTTTCCCTATACGGGCTTGGGGTACGGTATATAGAATACCGCTTGATCGAGCGCACAAATCCTGCGCCCTTGGGGTGTACAGTCTTGAATAGTTTGTTCGACTCGTTTAAACAGTTTTGTTTTACTTTAAGGGTTTGGGGGGTTATTGACCGTGTCCCGGATATCCTTGGCATTATCTTACGAGATGGCCACGACCAGAGCACAGGGTGTAGGCGTACACCCGACGTGTATAACTCTTTAATGTGGTGTGTCATTTAATCTTTAGCCCGGACAGCAGATCCCGGGCCACCAAATGTACGAGTAGCATGTAATCCGTTCACAAGTTTATATTGCATAATTATCCCAAGTTAATAAAAATATTTATGCCTTGTGCATTTAAAATTTTTTTTAATCATTTTCAAAATGAGTCAGTTGATTTGTATTTACCAGTGTAAACTGACGTATTTTCCCAAAAGGTTAAGTGCAGGTACTATACGAACTAGGCTGGCTGTTTTCCTAAGAGCGTCCACTATAGTCTCGCAAGCTCGGACGACAAATAAACTGTTGAACAATTTATCTTATTTTATTGATCCGCCTGTGGATCCGTTTCAACTACTTATGATGTTTATTATTACATTTTAAATAAAGTTGAAATGAATCTATTTCTGCTTCCGCTGTGCATTATTATATTGTGTTGTTTGTCTATGACGATGCCAACCACGTCACTGTACCCCACACCGAGCCCACCGGTGACACGTGGAGATCGGGGTGTGACAGGTTGGTATCAGAGCCAACGCTGAGTGAATTAAACACTAGTCTTTTGTGTTTAATCTCAGTTACACAATTGCACATTCCTCGATTTTCGAGTCTAGACAAAGAACTTAGGAAATGTTCGAATTTCTTTTATTTTTCTAACTTTGTCTTATATATATTTGTTGTGCCACTTGTTTGATTTTTGACAGGTTCAAGATGCCGCCACGTGTACGAGGAAGAGGACGAGGAGCATTCGCAACCTCGCATGACCATGAGGCAGGGCCTTCGCATAGGCGAGCCCCATCAGCATCCCATAACACTGATGCCCGAGATCTTTGGAGATCGTTCGCTGAACCCGCTAGGCACTCACTGAGTACCTCACCTTCCCTACCTCACTCTTTTGGGCCCCACTCTAAAAATGGGCCCCACAACTCCACCGGTTCCTTCATTCCTCTACCCCAGTCACCTTATGACTACCCAGCACCCGTCTATCAGGGCCTGTACAACCCTGATGCCTACTTGGAAGAACCAGTGGGTCCTAACCCACTTGGACCTGAAGACCACTTCTCTGGTGGCAATGAGATGGAGGTCGATGAGGACACCGATCCCTCCATGCCACCGTCCGGCACGCCGAACCACCCCATTGAGATATCTAATGGGTCACCGTTCAGGGGATCACCCTACAATGGTGTTGACAGCTACGAGGAGAGGTTTAAGCAGCACAACTGGGTTTTTACCCCTAGCTACCATAACTCCCCCATGCACCAGTCCTACCACAACTCTCCCGTGCACTCCCAGCATCACTCCCAGCAGCAGCTTCAGCAGCAGCCTCAGCAGCAGGATCCTTCTGAGGGATTCTGGCGCGACGTGGTCACTCCGTCGCCGCCACCACCTCCGGTTTTGCCCCCTCCGCCTCAGAGGCAAAGGAGGAACGCCCGTATGTCTACGCGAGGAGGGATACGCATTGGCACCCCTCGACATTCAGGTAGCAGCCGCTACTCGCCGCTCTACGAGGAGTCAGAGATGGGAGAGTCTCCGCATCCCGTCTCAGAGGTTTCTTCTGCGCCTATTGCGCCACTACCGCCGCAGAACTTTGGAGAGCCCATCCCTGCGTATGCTAGCGCAGCACAGTTCAACCCTTTCGAGCCGACTTTTCCTCCCAGATATGATTATACGGGAGATCCCTACTGGTTAGCTTCAGGCCACAACCCTCTCAACCAGGAGAGTGCTTTTGGAGGTCCCTGGGCTACGGGACAATCAGCTTTTGGGTACTTACCGCAAGGGTACCAGCAGCCGCAGCCTCCACAGCCACCGCAGTATCAGCCACCGCCGCCGGCGCCGATGATGTCGCCACCGCAAGTCCAAGAAATCCTGCAAGGGATACACGACGTGCGACGGGAATTGCAAAAGGAAATGCGACAAGATCGCCGACACAACCGTGGTATGTTCAAGAAAATGGTTGACTTAATCAAGGGTAAGAGTAAGAAGGATTATTAAATCCTGTGTTGTTAGCTCTTTTACTCATGTCCCTGCGTGGACATTTATTCCTGTATCCTACCCCTGCGTGGGTATATTTCCCTTATTTTACCCCTGCGTGGGTATGTTGTTTCTGTTAGCCCCTGCGTGGGTTTGTTTTGTTGTTGTTGTTTGGTTTAGCCCCTGCATGGGCATGCTATTTGAGAAAAGTCCCGTTTAGGGCAAAAGTTGTACTAGTTTACTTTAATTTAAATGGTTAATTTAAATTTTTCATTTTATCTATGTGCATGAATATAATATTCAAATAAATGGAAAATATCAATTTTTATTTGATTTGCCATTTTAATAAGAATCTTAGTAAGGTAGAACCTAGCTTGAATGTCTTATTAACAGGCCTGGCCAGTATGGTAAAACCTGGTTGAAAAGATTCAATTCCCTGTTAACATATGTAAACATGTTAACATTCTTGGCCAAGCGTGATCTGTAAAATCACACAAGCCACCCTTTTTTAAATTATCTACAGATTATATCTGTATACAAGTCTGATTGTGACTTGATACCTACGGGTTATGACTATATCGTATAAAGCAAAAAGGCAGTTGTGGTCTATAACTCCCTGCCAAGTAAAGGATTATTTGTTTAATTATACAATGCTAATCCTATAAAAATCTAAATTTATAATTTAGAAGTTGTCCGAAGTGACTAGGCCTATTGTGCGAATATATATATATTTCATTCCATAATATAGTTGCTGATAAAAGCCCTGAATGAAATTAAATAAATTAACTATTATGGTTCTTAATATCATGGTTAATAAATCGTCTAGAACGATAATACTGTTAGGTTTCTAAATAAGACCTTGTCCTTTTATGTAGCTTAAAGCTACATGGCCAAATCGGAGGAGACCAACAGTCATTCTGGAGAACACCCAGATGATACAAAGATTCACGTCACTGGTGCGGAACTGCAAGCACTGGTTGAAAACGCTGTTGCCAAAGCTATGGATAGGCAATTCAGGGAATCTAGCGGGACTCGGAGTAGAACCCGAACCGTATCGCACGTCAAGCCCAAGACTCATTCAGAGGCTCATAGTAAGCCGCCTTCTAAGAAGAATGAGCCGAAGAAGGATGAGGGGGATAATCACTCCTCCAACCACAGCAGTATTCCTAAGCAAGAAATCAAGCTGAAGCATGATACGCACAGCAAGTCCTGTACGTACAAGTATTTCGTATCTTGCAAACCTAGAGATTTTACGGGGGAAAAGGGGCAGTTGACTGCATGACATGGATTGATGAGATGGACACTGTTGTTGATATCAGCGGGTGTGCTGATAGGGACGTCGTGAAGTACGTGTCCCAGTCGTTAGAAGGAGATGCTCTAGCATGGTGGAAGTCACTCCTACAAGCGGCCGGTAAAGCCACACTGTACAGCATGACATGGGAACAGTTTGTGGCCCTAATCAAAGAGAATTTCTGCCCGCAGCATGAGGTCGAAAGGATTGAGTCGGATTTCGTATCTCTGGTAATGAAGAACCTCGATTGTCAGGCATATCTCACCACGTTCAACACCTTATCTCGATTAGTGCCGTATTTGGTGACCCCGGAGCCGCGAAGGATTGCTCGATTTATTGGGGGTCTGGAACCAGAAATCAAAGCGAGCGTTAATGCATCAAAGCCTACGACATTCAGATCCGTGGCTGATCTATCCCTCTCCCTCACTCAAGATGTGGTCAGATTGAGAGCTATTAAGAGCTCGGAGGAAAACAAAAGGAAACGTGAGGACGACACCTCGCGAAGATCGGAGAAACGACACAGAGGGAACAACGACCATAGGAAAGGGTCGGGATCCAAGAAAGGAGATCATCAGTCGGGTGAGAAACCCAGATGCAAGACCTGCAAGAGACACCATTTTGGGAAATGTCGTTTGGAAGCGAAATCCCAGTCTCACGAAAAGCAATGTGGAATCTGTAAGTCCACAGACCATAAAGCCTTGGATTGCAAGAGGATTAAGGATGCAACTTGTTTTGGTTGCAACGAAAAAGGGCACATCCGGCCAAACTGCCCAAAGAATGCAAAGAAAGCTGATGAAGGAAAGAAGACTAATGCGAGAGTCTTCAGAATGGACGCCAAGGAGGCAGTTCTTGACGACAACGTCATTACAGGTACGTTTCTTGTAAATGATGTTTTTGCTATAGTCTTGTTTGATTCAGGAGCTGATAAGTCATTTGTAGATGATAAGTTTTGTAAGTTGTTAAACCTTCCTGTTAAAACCTTAAGTGTGAAATATGAGGTGGAATTAGCTGATGGAACCATAGAAACCGCCTCGACTGTTCTAGATGGATGTGTTATATCCATTAGGAATCATTCTTTCCCGTTATCCTTGCTTCCCTTTAAGCTAGCTGGATTTGATATAGTGATAGGCATGGATTGGTTATCGAGTAACCAAGCCCAGATTCTGTGCAACAGAAAGCAAGTAGTAGTGAAGACTCCGTCTGGTGAGTCACTTACTATCCAGGGAGATACCCAACATGGATTGCCTGAGCAAGTGTCCATGCTCAAGGCATCCAGATGCCTGCAGAAGGGATGTGTCATTTATATGGCACAAGTTACCATTGATGAGCCGAAGCCGAAGATTGAAGATATCCCTGTTATCTCAGAATACCCAGAAGTATTTCCTGAGAAACTCCCCGGTTTGCCACCGGATAGGCAAGTGGAGTTTCGTATAGACATCATTCCAGGTGCAGCGCCTGTAGCGAGAGCACCATATAGATTGGCACCAACGGAGATGAAGGAGTTGAGGACGCAGTTGGATGATCTGTTAGCGATAGGTTTTATTAGGCCTAGCTCATCTCCTTGGGGAGCGCCAATCTTGTTCGTTAAAAAGAAGGATGGGTCGATGCGTCTGTGCATCGATTACCGTGAGCTTAACAAGGTCACTATCAAGAATAGGTACCCGTTACCCAGGATCGACGATCTGTTCGATCAGTTGCAAGGAGCAAGCTATTTCTCCAAGATCGACCTGAGGTCAGGTTATCATCAGCTGAAGGTCAAAGACGAAGATGTGCACAAGACAACGTTTAGGACTCGTTATGGACATTACGAGTTCCTAGTGATGCCGTTTGGGCCCACCAACGCACCAGCCGCATTCATGGATCTCATGAATCGTGTCTGCAAGCCCTATCTAGATAAATTCGTTATCATCTTTATTGACGACATCCTTATCTTCTCGAAGAGCCAAACTGACCATGAGAAACACCTTCGTTGTATTCTCAAACTTCTGCATCAAGAGAAGCTTTATGCCAAATTTTCGAAGTGTGAATTTTGGCTTCGAGAAGTCCAATTCCTTGGACATGTAGTAAGCGAGCGTGGTATCCAAGTAGATCCCGCTAAAGTAGAAGCAGTCATGAACTGGCAGGAGCCGAAGACTCCTACCGAGATTCGCAGTTTCCTCGGATTGGCAGGATATTATAGGCGATTTATCGAGAACTTTTCAAGAATTGTTGCGCCCCTAACTTCGTTGACTCGTAAGAAGATTAAGTTCGATTGGGGCCCTAAGCAGCAGGAGTCCTTCGATATTTTGAAGAAGAAGTTGAGCAATGCTCCAGTGTTGACATTGCCCGATGGCGTAGAAGAATTTGTGGTGTACTGTGATGCGTCACACACTGGCATAGGCTGTGTACTCATGCAGAAAGGCAAAGTCATTGCCTACGCTTCTCGACAGCTAAAGGTGCACGAGAAGAACTACACCACCCACGATTTGGAATTGGGTGCAGTTGTATTTGCTTTGAAGCTATGGAGACATTACTTGTATGGAACCAAGTGTATAATATATTCAGATCACAAGAGTCTTCAGCATCTGTTCAATCAGAAGGAATTGAACATGCGTCAAAGGCGATGGATGGAAACCTTAAATGATTATGACTGCGAGATAAGATACCATCCAGGCAAGGCAAATGTAGTTGCCGACCCCTTAAGCAGAAAGGAAAGGGTGAAACCAATCAGAATCAATGCCAAGCGCATTGAAATAAGAAATAGTTTGAATGAAAGGGTGTTAGCTGCACAGAAGGAAGCTGTGTTGGAAGCTAACTATCCTGCAGAGAAGTTAGGAGTAACTGAGGAGCAGTTATCCTACGACAAAGATGGAATGCTACGACTAAACGGACGAATATGGGTTCCAGTTTATGGAGGACTTCGGGATGTTATCCTCCAGGAAGCCCACAGCTCTAAATATTCCGTTCATCCTGGAGCTGATAAGATGTACCAGGATTTGAAAGCAAACTACTGGTGGATTGGTTTGAAAAAGTCAGTAGCTGAGCATGTAGCTAAATGTTTGACTTGTGCGCAAGTCAAGGCTGAGCATCAGAAGCCGTAAGGTTTGCTTCAACAACCTGAAATTCCCAAGTGGAAATGGGAAATGGTGACAATGGATTTCATCACCAAGTTGCCGAAGACGAAAAAGGGAAATGATACCATATGGGTCATAGTAGATAGACTGACTAAGTCAGCTCATTTTCTACCCATCAAGGAGACGTATAGCTCCGATATGTTAGCTCAATTATACGTCGATAAGATTGTAGCGTTGCATGGTATACCTGTATCTATTATCTCCGATAGAGATACTAGATATACGTCGCATTTTTGGAAGAGTTTCCAGCAATCGTTGGGCACTCGTTTGAATTTTAGTACGGCCTATCATCCTCAGACTGATGGTCAGAGTGAGCGTACTATTCAAACCTTGGAAGACATGCTTCGTGCATGTGCGATCGATTTGGGTGGTAGTTGGGATAAGAACCTACCACTGATTGAATTCTCCTACAACAATAGCTACCATTCCAGCATAAAAGCTGCGCCTTTTGAGGCCTTATACGGTAGAAAGTGTAGATCGCCCATCTGTTGGGCAGAAGTTGGAGATGTCCAGCTGTCAGGACCTGATATCGTTTTTGAGACGACGGACAAGATCGTGCAGATACGCGATCGTTTGAAAGCTGCCAGGGATAGGCAGAAAAGTTATGCGGATCCTAAGCGCAAAGATTTTCACTTCGAGGTAGGTGATAAAGTATTGCTTAAAGTATCGCCCTGGAAGGGTGTGATGCGATTTGGAAAGAAAGGCAAGCTAAGCCCGAGATATATAGGACCTTTCGAGATTATCGAACGTGTCGGGTCAGTTGCTTATAAGTTAAACTTGCCTGAAGAAGTTAGCGCTATTCATAATGTGTTCCACATCTGTAATTTGAAGAAGTGTTTCGCTGACGAATCACTGGTTATACCGCATGCGGATATACACATAGATGAGAGTTTGAAGTTCGTGGAAAAACCTTTGTCGATTGAGGATCGACAGGTGAAAAAGCTTCGAAGGAAGTACATACCTATTGTAAAGGTCAAATGGGATGCCCGTAGAGGTCCCGAATACACGTGGGAAGTGGAATCCACGATAAAAGAGAAATATCCTCATTTGTTTCAGTAAATCTCGAGGGCGAGATTTCTTTTAAGGGGGTGAGGATGTAACACCTCGAAAAATTTCGTCCAATAATGTATTGACACGTGTCATAAGGTTCCGGTATGTGAAAATATACTTTAGAGGGACTAAAAGTGACAAACAGTGAAAACTATGGAACGTAAGGTTCCAAAGTGTCAACAATGGATAAATAGACTCTATGATAACCCTACATAATGTTTATAACCTTAAATGGATGGATCATGGATCATACGACGCGGAAATTGCACAAAAGTGAGGAATTACAAACTATAGGGGCCAAAAGTGTCAACATGTTGAATTTATACCTCTGAGTGAACTTTTGGCAGACCCGAAGCATTGTAATGCTAAAATATACTCACTAGAATATGTGGTAAAAATTTCGTGAAGTTTCGATAACGTATGAGAAAGTTATAGCCAAAACCGTACTTGAGGGGTTAAAAGCGTCAACGTCGAATTTCATGGCTTTTCGGTTGAGCGCAAAGTTATCCGAGGACATTACCATGTTGGTAAATGTCCCAAGGTCTTAGAAACCAAGTTTGGGGGTTTACGAGTCAAAATAACTAGCCAAAACATCGCGTGCAAGGACAGGGACCAAAGCTGCCAAGTATGGAAATTGTTTGGCTGATCAGCAGTCCAGGCGACCCGCCTGGACAGGCCCAAGCGGGCCGCGTGCCCCTATCAGATGCTGAGTTCGCGAATTGTTTGCATTCTGGTCCATTTTTGAAGTGGTAAACAGCTTGCAACACCTCCTAAACTCACCAATGAGAATGCTTGCATGTTGGGACACCTGTGAAGCTCTGGAGACACCTGATTTCATCATAAATTAGATCAAAAGCTCTCATTTTTGGGCACATGCATTGTAAACAAGATCACTAGCAATTGCAAGAACTCTCAAGACTTCTCCAGGAGCTTTCTGATCATCAAGACAAACTCCAAGTGCTTGCTAGGCTTCATTAGGACCTTGGTAATCCTTTATCTCATCCCATAATTCGTTCTAGCATAGATTAATTGCTAAAAGTCAAACCGTTCTTATAATTTGACTTTTCGATTAAACGAGTTTGGCTCTGTCATTTCTCAAATTGAAACCACTTAAATGTTGGTATTTATGTGGGAAACAAACCCTCAAAAGGGTATTCTCTGATTCCCACTCTAAGCATGCTATTTGTCGAGTCAAAGTTGTTTCTAAAAAGTCAACAGAAATCGTTTTTGCGAAAAATAGCTTAAATGGTAATGTAGATGACATGCAATCAGTTTGATCATCAAAAAATAACTTATAATGAATATAAGAATGTGTTTCATCATAATCAACTCGACAATCTTTAGTATAAATACGAATCGGAACCGAAAGTCTTGTAAAACGACTTTTTCGTAGACTATCAATTCGGATCCGTGCATGCATGTTTGAGATCTGTATTAGAGCATATTTTGAACCACTTTTATTTTGGTTAAACTTTCTGGAATTTTTATATCTCGAGTCTATACTTAGCCGATTCATTTGCATGTTTCCGATTTATGCTTAAAGTTGACTATTTTGCCCTTTTTGATATAAAACGTGATTTTTGGAAAAGTGAAAAAGTAGAAATCTTTATTTCTAATATATAAACTTGCACCGAAAATTTGAGATCAGTTAGTGGTCCAGATTTTGAGTTATGGCCGATATCGTAAAACTATATCTTAAAGTTACATAAACGGCGCATTTAGCGTATAACCTATTTCAGGCCACGTTTTGATATAAAACTTTTTACCCACTGATGTTATATATTATTTTGGGATTTTTGATGATTTTTATTTAATTTTTGGATGATCGTATCATAGATCGCTTAGTCGATTCGGTTAATGCCGGTTTTGACCATTTAAGCCATAAAATGAGTTTTACACATTCTTTTGACCCCAAATCTTTTTCTACTGATTTTATATGTTAAATAAATTATTTTGAGCATTCTGGAAATATAAAAATCTCAGCTTTCTTTTAAAAACCCGGAAACGGCTCTAAATCGCATTTTTAAGCGTTTCTAGCGTATAGTAGGCGTTATACTCATTTTAAACATATAAGACTCATACCTACTGATGTAATTAGTATATTTTCATATAATAACAGTAAGTATAAATGTTTGAACTCAGATTTCCAGTTTTGGCAGTTTTAGCCCTTGTGAAATTACTAAAATACCCCTACGGTGCATAGTTTGATTTTAAAGGATAAGTTTTGTATACGGGTCATACTCTACTGTTATAATATATCAAATGAAGTATATTTACTGTATAAATCAGACCCGTAACTCAGATTTCCAATTTGACTCTTTTATAATCTTTTAAATGACCAAAATGCCCTTAGGAGGTGTAAATTGAGTTTAAAATCATTCGGGGCATAATAGAACATAACTTACTGATATTATATCATATTTAAAGCATATTATCTCAGGGAACTTGCATTTGACTCTTTTGGCTACCCGTAACGCCGTTTTAGCGTTCGGTTCGGTTTACGTAACTAGTTTGCGTAAATTGACCGAAACGGGTCAAACGTTATCATTTCTATCTCAAAATCCAGAATGTATTTAGTATACCCATATTATACAAGTATTCAAACTTGTCGGGTCTAAATCACATTCTATCCGGTCTTTTGCTTAATCGTGCGCTTGTACCGTATCGTCCTTAAAACTAACCGGTCAAAGCTTATGCTTAAATAAAAGACCAATTATGAATCTAATAGGTTATTATAAACCTTTGTTCCAGATTAGGAGGCCCAGTAAAAGCTATCTACACTTACCAATTGTGATTCATACTTGCTCAGGTAAATACATTTTGACTTATTTTCCCTATACGGGCTTGGGGTACGGTATATAGAATACCGCTTGATCGAGCGCACAAATCCTGCGCCCTTGGGGTGTACAGTCTTGAATAGTTTGTTCGACTCGTTTAAACAGTTTTGTTTTACTTTAAGGGTTTGGGGGGTTATTGACCGTGTCCCGGATATCATTGGCATTATCTTACGAGATGGCCACGACCAGAGCACGGGGTGTAGGCGTACACCCGACGTGTATAACTCTTTAATCTGGTGTGTCATTTAATCTTTAGCCCGGACAGCAGATCCCGGGCCACCAAATGTACGAGTAGCATGTAATCCGTTCACAAGTTTATATTGCATAGTTATCCCAAGTTAATAAAAATATTTATGCCTTGTGCATTTAAAAAAATTTTCAATCATTTTCAAAATGAGTCAGTTGATTTGTATTTACCAGTGTAAACTGACGTATTTTCCCAAAAGGTTAAGTGCAGGTACTATACGAACTAGGCTGGCTGTTTTCCTAAGAGCGTCCACTATAGTCTCGCAAGCTCGGACGACAAATAAACTGTTGAACAATTTATCTTATTTTATTGATCCGCCTGTGGATCCGTTTCAACTACTTACGATGTTTATTATTACATTTTAAATAAAGTTGAAATGAATCTATTTCTGCTTCCGCTGTGCATTATTATATTGTGTTGTTTGTCTATGACGATGCCAACCACGTCACTGTACCCCACACCGGGCCCACCGGTGACACGTGGAGATCGGGGTGTGACAATAACTCACGAGATCAAATTCTCACAATGAACGACAAAGTGCGATACTTAAACTCATTCATCGAATTAACGACGAACGACAAAGTATAACCCTAATGTGGGCGGCACTTAAACATTCTTTGGATATATTGATCTCGGAAAATGAATCGTAATAGCGATCGAGTAATTACCCTGTTCCGCGGCAGCGATTCGAGTGCGGTGTGTGTTTATTTTGTAGTATACTGACTCTAATTCGACGCACAGACAGCAATTGAATGTCGCTTTCATTCCAAAATTCAAGTCCCAATGTCGGCTATTTATAGCCAGAAAATAGCATCTCTTACGGACCGTATGACTTAACCCTTACGGTCCGTAAAGGATGTGGTTAGGCTTACGGTCCGTATGGACCTACCCTTACGATCCGTAAAGGGTGCAGTCTATTTCCCTAGCCTAGCTAATTTCGGGACTAGCTTAGCTGAATCATCAAACTTTCGTTTTTTAATTGTGACAACGAATTAAATAGATAAATATCAATTAGGGTTTAACCCCCCCGAGTTTTAGGGGCCCTGATCCTGATTCCGATTGTTCCAGAAATTTTAGGGTTAGTGCGGAATTACTTGGGTGTCTCAATTAGGGTTTCCTTATTGACTAATTATCATTCTAATTATTAATTTTAATGAGAGTTGTTACACTTGAGGTAATGCTACGTGGACGGATCGTCATCCGATCGAACCGCGATTCGATCGAACGACCTGAAAGGTAGAGATACTTCCTTGTTTTCAAATGCTACAACAAAAACTTTAAAAGTCAAGCCATCATAAACAAACAGCTCATATCCAAACGAGTGACAATCCGAACGAGTGGCCGACCGATCGGATGATCGCCCAAACGGATTGACACCCGATCGAGTGACCATCCGACCGGATTTCCACCCAATCGGATTACCACCCGACACTTGGTAATTTGCATCGTTAGACGCGTCGACCTTTCGCTTATGCTATCATTTTTTATCAGGCTTACCCCTACTCTAGTGCACTGTGAGTGTACTCGAACCCTTTTTGCTTATCACACTTTTTGGGTGTTACATACGTTATGTACTCAAATCACACCAACACACTACTCAATACTTTTAACGCTAACCGTTACTGCATGTTATACTGACTCGATGAATGTCTGTATGTTATGTTAACACGTGGATTTCTGTCTACCTGCCTTAGCAACAATAGTACTATATGTTTGGACTCAGCACCTGTTTACTCGGGGGTTGTTAAGGAACCTTTACTTGCATTAACACAGTGGTGAACATGTATTGCGAACTGCCCTACGCGGTCAACCCGCAGTCATTGGTATTGATAGTGCCATGTCGATAACTTACGTGCTTCACATTATACGTAGTATGTGCTGGTTATGCGTAAACAATTTCGAACTCTACTTATACTATTAAACTTGTATGCTCACCTTTACACTATGTGTATTGACTTTTACTTTAACGTATGTGACAGGTGTTTAGCATGCTAGGACTCAGGCTTTGCTGTGATGAAATCGAAGCTAGGAAAGAGTCTAGCAACAAATAAATAATTTAACTATTCGAAATCTGAGTTGTCGGATCAGTACTTGTTTATGAGACAATTATCTGTAATAACTGTTTTATTTGATATATTATGGTATGGGACATGATGTTTAAATATCCTGTAATTAATAGTTGTTGTGGATACTCATGAACAATCTGTTTCGCTCAGTCCCGCGCCCCGATGATTCCGCCATCGGTTGGGGTGTGACAGATTGGTATCAGAGCCATAACCATAGGGAACTAGGGTAGACACAACCTAGTCCGGGTTGTTGTCTTAGTTTGACCTAGACTATAGTTTAAGTACCAATGCGACCTCTATTTGCTTATACTCTATCGCTTATACTACACTACAGATACCAGTACGAAATGAGACAACTCGCACGAGGTGAGTTACTTCGCTCGAGTGAAACACCTCGTATGAAGTAGGTCACATTGCACGAGTTGTGCCTTTTTGTGCAAATATTCCGGCTTAATCTCCAAACGCTCAACAATCTTTCCTAAGATTATAAGAGTCATTTTGGTCGTTTTTATACTACCTCTACACGCAAACAGATGATTTGGGTCGAGAAAAGGTGTGAAAACCGCAAACTCTCGATCAAATCACTCGCACGACGCACGATTCTCCTATTAAACACGGGAATTCGCGTTGAATCAGGAGTGAAATCCATACTTCGACGCGAAACTCCCACTTTACAAACAAGAATAAGAGCCGTCGAACTAGGGGTGAAATCCGAACTTCGACGACCTGTTCCTTTTATTTTGGTTTTACAAAACTCTCACCAAAGACTCAACGGACTCCAACGACAATTTACACGAACTAGCCGGTAGGATGTGTGCCAGACACTGTGATGCAGTGTAAGGGCACAGTCTCAAAGGATAAGACGTGTACTCGAGGTTGCTGTGAATAGTTGAACCACTTGGGTAGTCGATGTCTATACACCTAAGGCAATCTACATCGTTGATTTTATATGATTATGTGTTCGATTCTGAGTTTGCTTTTGCCGACTCTGTGATTTTGTGTGTTTTATGTGTTTACCTGCTTATGTTTTGGTCATTTTACGCTATTCGACACACACGACTCGCACTGTGTTTTACCTCAAAAACGCCGACAAATCGCTGATGCTACGCTATACTACTCGCAATCATTACCCGACTTACGCTACCGCTATTTTCGATCAAACTCGCAACTTGAAGCATAGGTGAATACGTGCAAAATATGCAGGAATACACGCGCAAAATATAGCCAGGATGCGATTACATGGATTATGTGCTTGCGTGGACTACGTGCTTATGTGGACTACTTGCTCTACGTGTTTACATGGACTACTTGCCCTACATGATTATTTGCTTACGTGTTTAAATGTATACTCAGACTGCATGTTAGTATGGGATGACGTGTGACCGTGTAACTATGTGCTCTTGTGGTAGACTTAGTAGTATATCTAGGACGTTAGGCTACACTAGACTTAATCGTACCGCGTTTGAATCCTATGACGATGTCTGTTGCAGACAATGTCGTCATCTCGATCGCATCACTCTCGCATGACTCGCCGTCACCAGGAAGATAAACGACTCGCTGCTCTCGTCACTAAGCAGATCATCAAGGCTATTCCCCAGATCTTTAGTGAAATTCAAGAGAATGCCAGCAAATCTTCCGAGGAGTCAAGGACTGAGACTCCTAAAGCTGCCTTCACTTTCAAGCAGTTTAAAGCTTGTGGACCAAAAGAATTCACTGGAACTGAAGGACCTACTGTGATGTTCCAATGGTTCGATTCTGTTGAAGTTACCTTGCGATAAAGCGGATGCCCAGATAACCTCCGTACCTTTAGTGCTACCGGGGTCTTCCAGTCCAGGGCACTGGATTGGTGGACTGCCGAACGAAACAAGAGGGGAAACGATGCAGTCTATGGGCTAACGTGGGATGAGTTGAAGAACCTGATGATTCGCGAGTTCTGCCCTCCCCACGAGCTTCAAAAGCTGGAAGACGAATTCTAGCATATTAAGCAGAACGAATGTGACAACGCTGGTTTAACTGCTCGCTTCAAGCAGCTAAGTCTCATCTGCCCCTTTTAAGTTACTACTTCGGAGATTACGATCAAGAAGTACATTCGAGCTCTGCCTGACTGCGTTGCAGAGTTTATACAAGCTGCGAAGACGACAACTATCGAAGAAACCTACCTGCTCACCGCAGAGATTAAAGACAAGCGAGTCAGGTCTGGTTATTTTGATAAAGCTTCCAAGAGTCTACATCAAATCACTGCTGCAACCACCACCGATGCAACCACCGCAACTCCATCATCAAAGTCCTCTCGTCGCAAGAGGAAGAACAACAACTCCAGCAACAAGAACTGTGCACTCACTGCCGCACCTCTTCAAACCGTACCAGCTCAACAACAACCGTAACAACGTCAAGTGGCGGCTACTGCGGCCAATGCACTGTTTGCTAAACGTGCATACACAGGCCCGCACTCTCTCTGCCCTACTTGTACGTATCATCATCCGACTAGCATTTCTTGCCGATTTTGTACTCTCTGCATCATGTATGGTCATTTCACGACCAATTGCCGCGCTGGTCAACGTCAGACTCTCGCTCTAGCTCCGATTCAAGCTCCTTCTCTTCCTGCTCCTCAACAACAACAAGCAGCTCATGCAATCGCTGCTCAAGTGAGGGCTTGTTTTGCGTGTAGTGATCCCAACCACTTCGCAAACGTTTGCCCCAACAGGGTGGTCAAGCAAGAACCGCAACAGCAACAGCAGCCAGCACCACAGCAACAACAACAACAGCAGCAGCAACAGCAACAAGCACAACAAGCCCGAGGGCGCGTTTTCAACATCAACGCTCGTCAGGCTCAAGCCAACAACAACGTGGTTAACGGTACGTTTCTCGTGAATGGTGTTTATGCTTCGTGTTTATTTGATACTTGAGCCGATAACTGTTTTGTGTCGTTCGAATTCGAAAAGCTCCTTAATCGTAAGCGCGCTCATCTCCCCTCGACGTTTGATGTTGAAGTTGCCACTGGTAGAACGATCACCGTCAACTCCGTTTTACGTGACTGTACCCTCGATCTCAAAGGTCATGTTGTTCCGATTGATCTTATACCGATGCAACTTGGTAGTTTTGATGTCATAGTAGGTATGGATTTCCTTCGGGAGAACCATGTTGAAGTTGTTTGCTTCGATAAGATGATTCGTTTCTCGCTCGCTAACGGCTATCTTTTGTGTGTTTATGGTGAAGTCGCTTCGAAGAAGCTCCAACTCATGTCATGTGTCCAGGCTAGCAAGTATCTCCGCAAGGAATACCAAGCTTTCTTGGCACATATCGTAGCAGCGGAGGAGAAAAAGAAAGATAAAGCAGTAGGAGAAGTACCCGTGGTTCGTGATTTTCTTGTTGTGTTCCCTGAGGAGTTACCTGGATTACCTCCCAGTTGTGATATCGACTTTCGCATCGACCTCGTTCCTGGAGCCAACCCTGTCGCTAAAGCTCCTTATCGACTCGCTCCCTCAGAAATGTGGGAACTATCAAGTCAACTCTAGGAATTACTTGACAAAGGCTTTATTCGCCCGAGCACCTCTCCTTGGGGCGCGCCTGTCCTTTTTGTCAAAAAGAAGGATGGATCGTTCCGGATGTGCATCGACTACAGGGAGTTGAATAAGCTACCCGTCAAGAATCGTTATCCATTGCCCCGTATCGATGATTTGTTTGATCAACTTCAAGGTGCTACGTGTTTCTCAAAAATCGATCTACGCTCTGTTATCATCAGCTACGAATCTTGGAAGAGGATATACCTAAAACCGTTTTTTGAACCCATTATGGTCACTTCGAATTTGTTGTCATGCCCTTTGGTCTTACCAATGCGCCAACAGTTTTCATGGATCTGATGAATCGCGTGTGTAAACCCTATCTTAACCGTTTCGTCATCGTGTTCATCGATGATATCCAGATCTATTCCAAAACAAAAACCGAACACATGAAACATCTAAGTTTGGTTCTTGAGTTACTCCAGGGGAACCGTCTCTATGCCAAGTTCTCCAAGTGCGAATTCTGGTTGGAGGAGGTCCAATTCCCGGGTCACGTTGTCAATAGTCAAGGAATTCATGTCGACCCTGCGAAGATAGAAGTTGTTAAGAGCTGGGTTACACCAAAGAACCCGTCCAAAGTTCGTTCTTTTCTCGGACTGGCAGGTTACTATCGCCGATTCATTGTTGATTTCTTGAAAGTCGCTGTGCCACTCACCTCTCTCACGCATAAGGACAAGCCTTTTGTTTGGGGAACTGAACAAGAGAAAGCCTTTCAGACTCTCAAGTGTATGCTTTGTAACGCTCCTATACTCTCGTTACCCGACGGAGACGACGACTTCATAGTCTATTGCGATGCCTCTAACCTCGGTCTCGGTTGTGTTCTCATGCAACGAGGCAAGGTTATCGCTTGCGCGTCTCGTCAGCTCAAGTCCATGAGAAGAACTATACCACGCACGACCTCGAACTAGGTGAAGTTGTTTTTGCGCTAAAGATTTGGTGACACTACCTTTGTGGTACCAAGTGTACAATTTTCACAGATCATAGGAGCCTACAACACATCTTAAGCCAGAAAGAACTTAATATGCGCCAACGACGATGGGCAGAACTTCTTAACGACTATGACTGTGAGATTCGTTATCACCCAGGCAAAGCAAATGTCGTCGCCGATGCTCTCAGCCGACGAAGCTATCTGCATAGCGTTCGCAACACTCAAGCCCGATACCATCTTAAGACTCTTATTTGCGATGCCCAACATGCTTGTTTTAACGAGCGTACCTTGAAAAAGGAGAGAATTACGCATGATGGTGCTCAACTCGTGAATAAATCCAATGGTATATTCCATTATGTTGATCGAATCTGGATCCCTAAGCGTACCATGTCACACCCCCAAAATCCACCTGCGGATGACACCCGCTTCGAGGGCGTGACTGACCAGGACCCAGCCACCAATTATACTGAATAATTAAGTTGATAACAAAAGTAATACTTACTAACCATAAGATTAGCAAATATCAAGTTCAGAGTTTAAGGTTTTAAGTTCAAACAGTTAATAAGTAGCGGAAGCATAAGTAAGGCAGTTTAAACAAAGTTCATAATTCAAAATAAGGTAACACCCAACACAAGGGTGAACAGACACTACACGTTCCCAAGCAGCAAGCTCCATCGTCACGGGTTACCTGCAAAGCATGCAGTAAGGGGGTCAACAATAATGCTGAGTGAGTTCACTAGTTGTCCAGTTTTAATTACCAAAAACTTGTTTCACCGGTTAATTTATCCGTTTATACATGCCATGGGGAGCTACCCCAAAAGTTAGCGACTAAACTGTTTTTCCAATACCGAACACTAGGTAACCGTTGCGTTTCCGCAGGATGCCCCGATGTCAATGTTCTATCATCATTGACGGATGCCTGAGTACATTAGTTCACGACCGATCCCAAACCAGGGCACGGTGTGAGGCTGGTAAACACCTAAATAGCGCTATCAACTAATAACCCGTTCGCCTGAACCCGGCAACTAATCGGTATTTGTAGTAGGGACTTGAGTGATAGAGTTTCGTTTAGTGCCGTTAGTTGCAATCCGTATAAACAGTAATTAACCAAAAGGTTTCCCAATACCAGGGAAGGAAAAGTAAGTTTTGTTCCCAATAACTAGGGAAGGTATGTAAATGGTATCCCCTTTTCAAGGGGATAGGGTTGTTTTAGTCTCGTGTCCCAAACCACCGGGACGCATGCTTTTAAGTTGTGAACTCACCTTGGGTTGCTCGGTAGATTTAGGTTACTTGTCAAACACGTTGGTCACCACGTCCTAACATGGTTACCGGTATAGGTCAGGTTCGGTATACAAGCATTCACGTAAAACACATACTGGCACGTAACATACATACAAATAAACAGTCGTGGGGTTACTGGGCCGGCCTAAACATTTAAGCAGTCAACAGCAACACATAATCCAGTCAACAGATAGCCCAAGTTAAACACATATTGGCCCAATAACCAAAATGGACAGCCCAGTCGCAACCAGCTGGTCCCGAGTCGCAACCAGGTGGTTTCGGCTTGTCACGTTATGGTTGCGAGTCGCAACCGCATGGTCTCGAGTCATCACGCTGTGGTTGCGAGTCGCCACGGTCGTAGTCTCGAGTCGCAATCTCGTGGTTTCGAGTTGTCCTGCTATGGTTGCGAGTCGCAACCGTGTGGTTTCGAGTTGCCATGCCATGGTTGCGAGTCGTAATATGTCCCTTTCATGCACACGTGATGATGCAGATATGACAGTCCAATTTGTACCAAGAAATCAGACCCAGATTAGGAAACAACCAATGAGGTTTCACTAACACTTTTTCCTAATCTGAATACTAGTAAGCTTAGATCAAACTTTGCCATTTTTAAACCTTCAAGCCACATTCAAGAAGTTCATCTTATGTTCATAGTTTTCTAGGGTTTTCATGCCAACATAATCACACATTTATGAACCAAAAATCGCATATTTATAACAAGATCATGATGCAAAAACAAGAAAACATACATTATATATCCGAAATCTTAAGTTTAGCATCATTATTTTGCAAGGAAACAATGAAGCATAGTATGGTTAGCCATTATCATTCTTAGATCATTATTTGTTAGTCATTTAAACATGTTATCAAGCTTTGTACACAAGGGTTTTCACATATAGTCAAGTTTCACAAATCATCCTAAAAATCATACAAAAACTACTAACCAAGCATTTCTTAGTTCATAAACATTTTATTCATCAAGCATTCAAAGCATCTTCCACACAAAATAGGACACTAACCGGTTAGAAGAAGAAGCCGAAAACAAGGAGAAAGGAACCGAGAGGATGGAGTGTCCGAGTGATGATCTTGACCGAGTCCTTGTCCGAGATCCTTGCTTGAACCGAGATTTTGGAGAAGGGAAGTGGTGTTTGTAGAGGGTTTTCTAGTTGAGAGAATAGGAGGAGTGTGTGTTTGTATGTTTGTGTAAAGTGAAGGAAAGTGGGGAAGGTTAGGATTATATACCAAGTATCAACAAGGCTAAGGGGTTTCGGCCCAAACCGGTTACGGCCCAAAGGCCCACTCGAAACCGAGTGGCCCACTCGCAACCGAGTGGTTGCGAGTCGTGGTCTCGGCTCTTATATCTATATATATATAATACATACAACACATAAAATGCATAAAGGATCACGTTTTCATTTAATAATAATTATGTACACAAAATATTACAAGGTGTTCGTTCGGAAAAACCTAGAGTGTCACATTATCCCCAAGTTTTAAGAACTTTCGTCCCGAAAGTTAGGGCAGCCACTGCCAAGCTAGCGTGTTTCAACGGGGTGTCACATACCAATTTGCGTTAGATCATACTGGATGAAGCCCACAAATCGCGCTATTCTATTCATCCAGGCGCCGACAAAATGTACCACGACCTGCGTAGCCAGTACTGGTGGCCCGGGATGAAGCGGGATATTGCTATCTATGTTTCGAAGTGCCTGACTTGCTCTAAGGTCAAGGCTGAACAACAAAAGCCCTCTGGCTTACTCGTCCAACCCAAGATCCCTATGTGGAAATGGGAGAGTATAGCTATGGACTTCATAACGAAACTCCCGCGCACGCCATCAAGTCACGAAAGCATCTGGGTTGTCGTTGACCGTTTGACTAAATCAGCTCACTTTATGCCGATACGAGAAGACTATAAGGTGGAATGATTAGCCCGAATCTACACCGACGAAATTATCTGTCGACATGGGACACCTCCTGACATCATCTCTGACCGCGATGGTCGGTTTACCTCCCGTCTTTGGGAAACATTTCAATCTGCTCTCAGTACTACTCTTAATCTAAGTACCGCTTTCCATCCCCAAACCGACTGTCAGACTGAAAGAACGATTCGTACCCTTGAAGACAAGCTTCGCTCGTGTGTCATAGACTTCGGTGGTAATTGGGAAACGCACTTACCTTTAGTCGAATTCTCGTACAATAACAGTTATCATTCTAGCATTCAAATGGGACCTTTTGAGGCATTATACGGAAGAAAATGTCGGTCGCCTATTGTATGGCGCGAGATCGGAGACGCTAAAATTACCGGTCCTGAGCTTTTGCAAGAAAAGACTAACAAGATCCTCCAAATCCGAGATAATCTACTGAAAGCTCGAGTCGTTCGAAAAGTTACGCCGATAGATGCCGCAAGCCCCTTGAATTTGCTGTTGGCAATCACGTACTCCTAAAGGTTGCACCTTGGAAGGGTGTGATCTGATTCGGAAAGAAAGGAAAGCTCGCGCCTCGTTATGTGGGACCCTTTAAGATACTGGAAAGGATCGGCAAAGTGGCCTATAGACTCGAACTACCGAAAGAACTGAGTAATGTTCACCCGACTTTCCACGTTTCGAACCTTAGAAAATGCCTAGCTGACAAGGAGTTACATGTACCTCTTGAGGATCTATAAGTGGACGAAACATTACACTTCGTGGAAAATCCTATCGAGATCACGGGACGAGAAACCAAGGTACTCAGACGCTCACGCATTCACGTTGTGAAAGTTCGTTGGGAAGGCAAACGCGGCGCCGAGTTCACTTGGGAACTTGAAAGTGACATGAAGGCGAAGTACTGTTGGGATTGAACCCTGCCAGAGGAACAGATAATGAAAGCCAAAACTGGATCAGAGTAGTGGATCCAGAATAAGCAGATGTTTGCATGCAAGTCTCTCCCCTTGAAAGTGGTTTCAACATCTGCTGACCTCCTATCTGCTGATCATGCAAACTACTGACCTACAACTGCTGATCAAGTCAAAGACTGTTGAAGCACTAAAGCTCTGCTGCTCAATCTACTGCCTTGTTTCAGGCACTGTTGATCATGACAAGTACTGCTGGGTTCACAGCAGTGGAAGGATGCAACAGTTGTTTATATTTACTCTATGTAATGAATTGTAACATCAGTAGTTAGTATAGCAGTGTTTGTATTGGTCAGTTGTTAAGAGTTTGTTAGGAGGTTAGATGTCACTTTCATGATGACGTCAGCTTAGATGCTCAGTAGTTTGCCAGTGCCTATAAATAGAACAGTGCTCTGTACTGTTCTGTTTAGCTCTTTCACCATCTTCTTCCTGCACGAACAAATACTGAGCTCGGGCTGAGGGGGAGTTTGCGAATCATACATGCATTGTAATCAAAGTTTGAAATAAATTTAATCATTTGATTCTGTGTTGAAAATGTATGATTGAAAGCATTTCTTCTGTTTGATTGTGAAAAGTTTGCCTCCATTTAATTTCCGCTGCACTACTCTTTCATTGTTCATCTAAATTCAAACACAAATCACAATCAATCCAAACTCAGATCCTAACAAGTACCCGCAACTGTTTGATACGTCTACATCTTAAATTTCGGGACGAAATTTCCTCAACTAGGGGTGGCTGTAACACCCCGTGTTTTCCGAAAGTCAAAGTCAACGCCAACGCCAAGGTCAAAGTCAACGACCGACCGCGCGACTTGACTGGTAACCTATCTTGTTTTCTTGTTGAACGTTAGTTGTATTATGTGGAGTATTGTTAATAATCGGGGTTTAATCGACTTATATCTAACCAACATTAATCGACTTATGACTTTGAACGATAGGAAGTGATTGATAGGAAGTAACAATGCGATAAAGATAACCAACATTAATCTACCTAATTGCATGCTAATCAACTCTACGCTAATCGACTTAATCGAATCGCAATACGAATCGCAGTGATCTACAGGTTCTGGATATTGTTTTAAGTGTGTGTGCTATTTATGTATTATCTGTGCATGTTATTTATGTTTGTGTGGTGATCAATCGAAACGATGTCGAACATTCTATCACATCGAACTCTCAATCAAAACTCGAGACGATAAGTGTTTTGTTTAGGTTTATGTATTAGTTAGTTATTATGTTATTCTATCGCACCGCTTACTCGAAACGCATCGCAACGCTCAACACGTGAATCGAAACGACAAACGCGAAATGCCAAGCATCGGATCTAGTGACCGATCGATCGAGTGGCCGACCGATCGGGTCTCCAACCTGCCCTTGTGCACCCCTTTCCATTTCGGGAAACTCTATAAATAGCCTCCTTGTCCTCTCATTTGAGTAGTGTCAGTCCTCTCTTACCCAAAATAGAAGTTTCAGCTCTCTTGCTCTGATTTCTCTTCAATCTTGTAAGTTTCTCCTCAAATCTTTGTACTTCTGTGATCTACACAACATTCTTCATCTTCTTCGCCAAACAATCTTCATTTGTAACCATGAAATCCATGGATTCGAGGTGTTCTAGGATGATGTCACCATGGAGTTCTTATGAACTTCAAGGATGATGTCATTCCTCTGAGAATAGCTCGAATGTGAACGATTTCCACATGAATAGACAATGTTTTCACACGAATCTAAACATTTTCAGAGATTGAAAGGATTGGAAGAAGGTTTCTAACGTTCTTTCAACTCTTTTATACTCAATGATGTCTAAACCGGTAGAGACGGAACTTGCTCTGACCTTCTACTCATACTTAGTGTGTGTCGGTTCAAGATCTGCAACCTACCGAAGAGGCAACGATTTTGGGTTGAACATGAACTACCGTCGAGGATAACTGACTGGTCAGGTTGGGGTGGTTCCCATCCGATCGGACAACCTAGACTTGATGGGGTTCCTATTGTTCAATACGTTATCATACCGTCCTGATCAAAGTTTCAAACTTAACAAGTTTTCCAAACGAACCCGTTTCTTAACGAACAGTCATCCGATCGGATTACCATTCGATCGGCCATCTGATCGGATGACAAGTGGCAGAAGGCTTGAGGTAATGCTACTCGGACGGATTGTCATCCGATCGAACCGCGATTCGATCGAATGACCTGAAAGGTAGAGACAGTTCCTTGCTTTCAATGCTACAACAAAAACTTCAAAAGTCAAGCCATCATACACAAACAGCTCATATCCAAACGAGTGACAATCCGAACGAGTGGTTGTCCGATCGGATGACCGCTTAAACGGATTGACACCCGATCGAGTGACCATCCGACCGGATTGCCACCCGATCGGATTACCACCCGACAATTGGTAATTTGCATCGTTTGACGCGCCGAGCTTTCGCTTATGCTATCATTTTGTATCAGGCTTACCCGTACTCTAGTGCTCCCTTCAATCCATCATCACTGTGAGTGTACTCGAACCCTTTTTGCTTATCACACTTTTTGGATGTTACATACGTTACGTACTTAAATCACATCAACACACTACTCAATACTTTTAACGCTAACCGTTACTGCATGTTATACGTGACTCGATGAATGCCTTCATGTTATGTTAACACGTGGATTTCTGTCTACCTGCCTTAGCAACGATAGTACTATATGTTTGGACTCAGCACCTGTTTACTCGGGGGTTGTTAAGGAACCTTTACTTGAATGAACACAGTGGTGAACATGTATTGCGAACTGCCCTACGCAGTCAACCCGCAGTCATTGGTATTGATAGTGCCATGCCGATAACTTACGTGCTTCACATTATACGTAACATGTGCTGGTTATGCGTAAACGATTTCGAACTCTACTTATACTATTAAACTTGTATGCTCACCTTTACACTATGTGTATTGACTTTTACTTTAACGTATGTGACAGGTGTTTAGCATGCTAGGACTTAGGCTTTGCTGTGATGAAATCGAAGCTAGGAAAGAGTCTAGCAACAAATAAATAATTTAACTATTTGAAATCTGAGTTGTCGGATCAGTACTTGTTTTTGAGACAATTATCTGTAATAACTGTTTTATTTGATATATAATGGTATGGGACATGATGTTTAAATATCCGGTAATTAACAGATGTTGTGGATACTCATGAACAATCTGTTTCGCTCAGTGCCGCGGCCCGATGATTCCGCCATCGGTTGGGTTGTGACACATGCAACATGTTAGATGGCCAATCGAGTGTGGCCCCATGCAAGTGTGGGCACTGAAATCTTCCATTCATGTGTTTAGAATTTTGTAATTTGAGGTTGCATCGCCATGTGAGGTTATGTATGGACCAATATATATATATATATATATATATACACACACACACACATATAGTCAAGTGGACCAAGGGCGTGCAATGAGATGCCAAGCGCGTTTGAACAAGTAAAAGTGTATCGCGCAACTAAATAAAGCAATAAAATAGGATTGTACCTGGAATTGCGTTCCGAAATATGTAGCTTCACATAATGCATTCTGGCTTAGGTCTATCCTTACCAAAGTTGTACCTGGGTTTGACAAGAAGTTGTCCAACCAAAATTATGTTATTGAAGAATGGTTATCAGGTGTGCAAATCGAATGTCCGAACCAGGACCTTTGGCTTCGGTGACTACATTCTGTAGCGTTTGTAGTGTTACACCGTTCCCGTCCCTTATTTTAATGTTGCTAGATAATGTTAGCAGGAGAATTATGTGCTCGATGTGCCATGATGGAGACGCCGAGAACATTATCAGGAAGACTATCTAGTTTGAGGATGTCAATTCCTACCGATGTGCCGCTCGGTTTTACTAAGTGTCAGCTTTCAAGACCTAATTGTAGCTGGGGCGTGAGTGATTAGCCCGCTATGCTAGTCTCCCGTTCTATTGCTGCTCAAATAATGATTAGTTGTATTGCAATAATAAGGTAGAAAATTGCATTATGTGTATAGCATTGACATGTATAAATAAGTTTTGCCAAAACGCGTCCTACTTACACAAGGACTATTTTATGTACAATTCGAAATGATCAAGCTTGGTTGTTTTTTAACATATCTCGCCCACTGCAATATTATACTATGATATAAATATTTATGTATTTTCGATCATTTTGAAGAAAATGACTTTCGCGTGCCCTTTTTGATGGTGGAGATGATCCGTGCCACCAAATTTCAAGTATCGGCTCATGTTAGTTAACATAAATGCATGTCCATGCCGTGGAAGATGATGTGCATGTTGGGGAGGTTACCAAACACCCCTAGTCTTAATTAAATGAACACATGCTCATATATGTTTAAATGTGATGCAATAGCGGTTGTACGATCTCGTGCTATAAAGCCTCGACACATAAAATGTGGTGTAATATAAAGAGGAAAGTATTGAACCATTATAAGTGACCTGGTTCCGTAAAAAGCTCTAGTAACACGGATTAATGCGACACGCTGGTGTATGTGTGACATACATGGGTGGAGCGACTTAGGCGCTACAGCGGTGGCGTGACTAAATGCGCCACAACCCCATTTATAATAATAGGCAAGAAGGTTGAAAGGTATATCTTTCTGCATGACTGCTGAGAATTTCCAACAGGTACTCTCGTGTTTTGTCATATATTAAAATAAATTTATAAGCGTGACCAAAGTCGTGGCTTACGATGGTGCTCACCGGTGATGGCGCGGGCATGGAAGGTATCCGCCAGAGAAGGTGGGAGAGAACTAAAAAACTCCGCAAGAGTGGCGGGTAGAATGAAATCTTCTACCAGACGTGTGGGTGGATAAAAAGCAACCGCCTGAGTTGCGGGGCGGATAAAAGCATTCGCTAAGGTCGCACGGGTGAACCGAGAGTATCCGTCGGAGGTGGCGGAGTGGATAAGTAATCGTCCGGAAGCGACGCAGGTGGATAAAACGTCTATTAGAAACGTTCCTGGGTGAATAAAAGCTTCCACCGGTGGTGGCGGGTTGAATAAAAGCTTCAGCCGGTAGTGGCTGTTGAATAAAAGCTTTCACCGGTAGCAGCGGGTTAGATAAAAGCTTCCGCCGGTAATGGCGGGTTGAATAAACGCTTCAGTCGGTAGTGGCACGAGCGAGAACACAAGCCAACCGGTAATGCGTCTAAGAGTGTGCTGGTTAAACAACGAATCATGCTGGAGTGTGCCATATAGTAAGGCATTTCGAGTTTCGAACAATGCTTGAAAAGGGATTATCAGGCCAAAAATGGCAAAATAAGTGCGCGCCAAAAATAACTGGTTGTATGTGAGCTTTACATGCCTTTTATATGCAGATGCACAATAACCTTTTTGTAACACCTCGTAAAATCACGTCCAATGAAGTATTGACATGTGTAATAAACCCTAATGAAGTCAAACATTGAAATTAAGGGACTAATTTTTCGAAAAATCAAAAACTTTGATTATGAAAGGACTGGAAGTGTTAGCATACTTAAAATAAGTTTCTAAATAACCTCTCATGATATTTATATTCACAAATGAGCCACTGGTTGATCGAGTGTAGCCGTTTGAGTAATTAATTGAAAGTTTGCGCAATAAAGGGTTAAAAGCGTCAACATGTTAATTCTAACCTCTGAGTGATCTTTTAACAAACCGGGAGCTTCATGATAATTGATTATACTCTCGGGAATGCCAAATAATGGCCATCTAAGGTTTTTATGCCTATAAGTAAAGTTACGCGCAACTTTGCAAGTTAGAGGGACTAAAAGTGTCAATATGTTTAATTATACCTCTGAATGACCTTTTAGCGAACCCGAAGCATCGTGATGTTTAATAATACTTTCATGAATGCCTCATATGGATTAAATAAGGCTTCAATGGTATTAAATGATGAGATGCGCAAGTTTGCGCAATAAAGGGGCCTAAAGCGTCAACTTTTAAATCTACGCCTTTCGGTGATCATTTAAGCGAACGGGAGTGTAGTAATATTTAAGTATATGCTTGGGAATGCCTATTATGGGCTATGGAAGGCTTGGATATCATTAAACGACATTTCGCGCTACTTTGCGCAATTAAAGGACTATTTGCGTCAAACTCCAAAAGTATGTCAATTCGTAGGATATCGGACCTTCCGGAATATGACCATGAGTTAAACATACCCTATTTATCCTTTATATAGCTTAGATATAGGCTTAGAGGTGTTTGGTGCGCAAAAATAAACTTTTACGTCATGCAGGGACTAAAAGTGTCAAAAAGTGCACAAGTTTGCATTTTCGCGCATATCTTGCATTCTGAATATATCCGGACACCCAGAAATTTATGTAAGCACTAAAATATTCTATTTTAGTGTATTTCTTGATAAAATATCATTCATCGCGTAATTTGGATCGTTTTTCGCGTCCGTTCATGTTTCGTCGTAATTAGACGAACAACGTGACCGTACGGCCAAACGAACCGACATCCGACATGTTTTTGAGCATGTTTCATGTTCCCTATGTTTAGGCATCATTGTAGAGCCTTGAAAATGGCTTAACGGGCTTTAAACATGTCAAAATGGGCCTTAAACACTTGCAGGGACCAAAGTTGTAAATAAGCAAACTGTTTGCTGAACTAAACTGCATCAGATCTGCAGAAAACAGCTGATTTCAATTCAGCAGCTGGGTTTCTGGTTTGCAAATGGTTTTTGATCATTCTAGGGGCTATTTTTGGGGCACCCATGGTATTCTAAAACCATGGGCACACATGTAAGGCCCAGATCGAAGCACGTTTATCAATAAACGATCCTAACGGTCTTGAAGAACCTATAAATACCCTTCCCCACTTCATTTCAACTTGCACCTTTCTTCCATTTCTGCTCTTATCTCTGAATTCAGAGGATCTTGAACCCTTTTGAGAACCTCCTTCAGTCCTTTGGACTCTTGTAAGTAATCCCTTCATTCTTAATTTAATTATTTAGCATTTTAAACCGAAAAGTCAAGCGTTTTTGATAAACGCTTTGACTTTTAAACGGTTGAGCCTTGGTTCACAACGAACATGGCTACGTGATGGTAATTAGGCAGGTGTTTAACCCTCAAAAGGGCACCTCCTAATTACCACGTTTACTTAGTTAAATTGTCGGTTCAAATGAAAGTCAAACGGGTTAGTTTTAAATAAATTCATAAATATTAACATAAGGAACCATAAGATCAGTTTTCTCACTTTAATAACTTGGTAAATATTAGTTGAACAAGCCTAAGCATGATTCAACCCGACAATTCTAAGTATAGGCTCGGTTCGGCACTGAAAGTCGCAAAAGTTGACTTTTGCTTTGACTTTCAGTTCTGACCCGATTTAGCTTAGTTTAGATATGCCTTAGGATTCCATTAGGACCATATTATAGGTTAGTATAACCCTCCGAGGTTATACAGCTTGGTTCCATAGAAATCCTAGTTCATGCGTGTTTCCGTTATATGCCTAAATGTTGACCGTTATGCCCTTTTGACCCTAAAACGAGAATTTTGAAAATGTGAGAGGACAATAATCTTTATTACTGATATATAAACTTGTCCTTAAAATTTGACATCAGTTTGAGGTCTAGATTAGGAGTTATGCTCAATAGCGTAATTAGAAAGCTTTTTATTAATTAAACGGCTTAATTAGCATAAAGACTATCTAAACCCAATTTTTGGAACCAAACTTTTTACCTACTGATATAAAATAATATTTTGGGATTTTTGAAGATTTTTATTTATTTTTAGGCTAAGCATAACACAGGGTTCTAGCTATAATTCGGTAATTACCGGTTTTGCCCTTTTGGGCTATAAAATGAGTTTTACAAATCCTTTTGATGCCAAACCTTTTTCTACTGATCTAATATGATGAATAAAAGATTTTGAGCCTTCTGGAATAATAAAAACATCAACTTTCCTTTGAAAACCCGGAAATGGCTCCAAATCGCCTTTTTAAGCGTTTTTAACGCATAGTATGTATCAAAACTATTTTAAACATATAAGGGTTGATGCCTACTGATATATTCAGTAAATTTTTATATTTTAATAGTAAGGAAAAGTTTTAAACTCAGGTTTTCAATTTTGACCTTTTAAGCCTATGTGAAATTACCAAAATGCCCCTACGGTGCATAGTATGGTTATAATTAATAAATTTCACATATATATGATACCCTACTGTTATAACTTATTAAATTAAGTACTTTTACTGATCATATCAGACCTGAAACTCAGATTAATATTTAATCTCTTTTATAACCTTTAAAATGACCAAAATACCCCTACGGGGCATAAATTGGTCTTAAACTCGTTTTGGGCATAATGGAAGGTATCCTACTGATATCACAACATAGTTAAGGCATATTAACTTAGGAAACCTATTCATGACTCTTGTGGTTACCCGTTACGCCCCTTTCGCTTTCGGATCGGCTTTTGTAGCTAGTTTGCATAAATTAGCCGAAACGGGTCAAACCTTATCATTTTTATCTCAAAATCTAGAATGTGTTTAGTTTACCCATATTAAACAAGTATACAAGCTTGTCGGGTCTATAACCACATTCTAATGTGGTCTTCGCTTAATCATGCGTTTTGAACCGTATATTCCTTTAAAACTAGCCGGTCTAAGCTTAGGCTAAATTAAAGACCCGTTATGTAACGCCCGGCTCTTTTGTACTTTCCATTTATAGAAAGTTTTGTTCGTATTTCTATTTTTGGAAATTTTGTATTCTTGTAATCATTCCTTTCTTTGTAATCATTATCAAACCGAGACTTGGATCATTAATGAAGCTTGTATTTTGTTACATTTATGTTATACACACTCTATGTATGCTCGTATGTTCGACTTCATAAGAACCAACCAACCTCAACGTATGTAAATTTTTCTTTTTTTTTTAAAACAAGAGTAGCATTTCCTTTCTTTCACAAAGTATAACACACATAACCAATAGATATTTTATACTCTCTTTACATTTATGAACTAGATTCTATATTTCACGTCAACTCAATCTATTTTGATTTTAATTAAATTTCACGCTTGCTCAAACAACTATAATTGTATATCATTTTACGTGCTTTAGTTTATATCTCACGACAATTTCACCTATACACTCATTTTACCTTCATACTCAAAACTTCTTGGCCTTTCTTTTCATGTTTAAATTCGTATATTACGATTCATATCATAAACAAAATCATTACGTATTACACTCATATCCATATTCGTATTTCTACACCTTATGTCTACACCTATATTTATATTTACACATTTATGTTAATTTTCATAATCATATCTATATCCATACGTTTTATATTATACTCGTGTTCCCAAATTATACATTTACACTACACTTATATCTAAGTTTATATTCATGTAATACGATTATACTTACACTCACAATTACGTTGCGCTAATATTCATATTCGTGTTTATACTCATATATCCTACTTGTACCTGTACCTATACAACTATGCTTAAACTTATATTCACATCCATATATTTTCCTCATACCAATACAATTATGTTTGTACTTAAATTCATAGTTATACTTGCATTTATACAATTTATGATAGACTCGTACATATATATATATACTCTCATTTATACGATTTACGTTTATGCTCACGCTCATTCGTTTATGCTCAAAAATTTGTACTCACATATATACTCATACTTTTACTCATACTCCTGGCATGCGTTTTATTTAAACTTATACTAGACTCATGCTTTTTACACAGAATTTATACTTTCGCACTATACGCGGGCGAAACCCGAGGGATTCGCTTACGTTGTTATACTATTTGAAACACAAGCATGCTTATATGCTATGCCTCTATGCACGCAATCTTATTTTTTTAGAATTTATTTATACCTTAATTCATACACAACTAGTACAAGTTATGCGGATCATGTGACGATCAATGTAATCGCGGGTGCACACGGGATCATAGTGATAGTCGTATGAGAACCATAGAGTATACTATTGTGTATGGTAAGACACGGAACGTAACATGACACCGGATACGAAACGGACGTCACATGGTCAAAACATGGTGGATACGCCGCTGGTACTTCCTATATATAAGTGTTTTCACCATGTACCAAACTCTCGTAAAACGTGCCATGAGAAATTCAGTGTTTTACAGACCATTTAGACCTGTTACAACCTTAGACAACTCACAAACGCATTATATTCGATTATCCTTGACGAGACCTCATCTTTTCCCTACGTCTTCCTAAATTTCGGGAAGAAATTTCCTAAAGGAGGGGAGACTGTAACGCCCGGCTCTTTTGTACTTTCCATTTATAGAAAGTTTTGTTCGTATTTCTATTTTTGGAAATCTTGTATTCTTGTAATCATTCCTTTCTTTGTAATCATTATCAAACCGAGACTTGGATCATTAATGAAGCTTGTATTTTGTTACATTTATGTGATACACACTCTATGTATGCTCGTATGTTCGACTTCGTGAATCAATCAATGTCTAATTGTTATTCTTGGAAAACTATGTGCGAAACTTGTAATTAATCTAAACTTATGCATTGAACGTCTTTTGAACGAGAACGATACTTGGTTATGACATTTATACGCTTAAACATACTTTGGTTTTGATTATCATGCTTAACTACACCTTATACTATGCTTTTGTATCAAAACAAGTCCCTAAACTCTCAAGATTGTACCTAAAAGGATCAAATACAAACTTTAGGGACTAAAGTGTAACAAAACGAAAGTTGGGAGACCCCTACCCGCCGCGTGACGCGAGGGTCCTAGACGTCACGCGAGCCCCTTGTTTCGGCAGAATGTGTGCTTCCTTGAGCTGCATGCACGAAATCCCAATAATCCAACCCACCCAATCACCTTTAATCCACCTCTAATCACCTCCAATCACCTTCTAACTCATTCATTATAAATACCCACCTTCTCCAACCCATTTGACACTTTCACAACTCTCTAATCTTCACAAATTCACTCTCAATCTGCAGTAAATCTGAGTTTTTGGACAGATTCTTGTAACTTCACTAAAGTGAGTGTAACTTGCTTATTTCTTAACCAAATCACTTGGTTCTTCTTCCTATTGCTTTGTTATGTCCTTGGGTTTGAATCCTTGGTTTTTCCTTGGAAGAATCATGCTTGGGTTTGCCCTAAAATGGACTAAAACTTTCTGTTTTGTTTACTATTAATCAACAACATGTTATTTCTTATCCAACTTGTGTCTAACACATCTCAAACCAATGTCCTAATGCTTACAACCCCTCTTATGGTTGGTTAAGCTTAAAAACATGGTTGAGACATCTAAATCAGAGGTTAAAACCTCACAAACTTTCTGTTTTTAATTAGGGTTTTACCCACAAGTAGTGTTCAAGTGTGAAACTTGATGTATGTGTGATGGTTGGTTTAGCCTAGGCTATCCTTCATAAGAATCCACTCATTACTTGATGTTTTTCTATAGATTAGTTGTAGTTACTACCTTAATACTTGTATGTTCATGACCCTCCTTGTTGTTTATAACAACAAGTGTAGTGGTGAACACTAGAGGTGCCTAAATGGAAGCTTGTTCTTCCTACCTCATGTATGTATTCTATGACACAAAGAGGTACCTAAATGGAGACATTAATCTCCTACCTCATGCTTGAATCATAAGACTTGTAAAATATCTAAGTTATTCTATATGTATACATCTAAGTAACTAAGACTTGATGATGACTTAATAGTTATTTGTTAAGTGGACGTTACATCATCTATGACCATGCCCTTGTTACGACTCTAATGGATCTTAGAATCCATGAAATCATACCAACTCTTTTGAGTTTAATAGTGTCAAGAACAAGAGTTATGTGTACAAGATGATTATTTTCACCTATGTTACTTTCTATATATTTTAAAAACTCCGAATCTCTAATCTTCCGTTATACGCCAAACTCACACACCTACGTTTCCTTGTGTAGAAGGACAAGGTGCTCCAAACTAATCCATCCACCAACTTGCTCTCGGATTCTCAAGTTTAAAGACTTGCAAACCGTGAGTATACTCGTACTTTTCCCCTTTTTACTTTTACCACTTTTGGGGTGTAACATGTTTACCTATTGAAACTTACACATGAACTTTTGTCTAAACACATGAACATTCCTATAACATGCTTGTATATGTGATGGCTTGATACTTTAAATTTGGGTGATTCTTATGTGTTGAACTTATCATTAACTTCGTACGAGCCAAACCTTGACATATGTAGCGCTATAGGATTAACGACCCGCCTCTACTGAAACTTTGGTTATGTCATGAGCAAGTTGCGTTTTCTTGGTTTGATATGATTAGACACATGCCATATTTAATGTTTATCTTGAATCGCATGCTTGCTATGAGGAATTGTTCACACTTTTATCTTATGCTATGTATGTACCAAACTTGTATACTCGCCTTTGCTTTTGCATTGAATTGTATTTTAAACATGTTACAGGTTGAGGATGATGAGACCATGAAATGAAGTAGGCTTGATGCCTAGATACACATATAGACGTTTAGGTTTAAAGTTGTATCAATTTTGATTATGTTGTTATGTATTTCTTCGAACATGTTGTTATTTGTATTTCTTGTATTGTTGACAATTTACTATGGAAATTAATTTTGGATTATTAAATTATTGTCACAAATAGCGTTATGATGTCTCAAGCAATCTTCACACTTCGTCTCATCCCGATGTTTCCGCCATTGGTTGGGGTGTGACACGTTAGAAATCTAATAGGTTATTAAAAACATTCGTTCCAGATTTAGGAGCCCAGTAAAAGCTATCTGTACTTGCTGATTTGATACGGCTAGGATTGAATTTATATTTAGCTCAGGTAAATACTTTTAATTTATTTTACCTTATACGGGCTTGGGGTACGGTATATAAAATACCGCTTGGTCGGGCATTTGACCTTAATCATTTGATGGTTAAGTATTATCAAGATGACCCGTTTAAAAATTTGGTTTTGTTTGTTTAACACCTTTGGGAGTTTAATGACCATGTCCCGGATATCCTTGGCATCATTCATGAAATGGCCACGACCTTAGCACACGGGTGTAGGCGTACACCCGTCAGTGCATTTAAAATTAATAAGGTAAAACCGCCAGTTTCGGGAATAACCTGCCGCGGGACTATATCATGTGGTGTGTCTATTAATCTTTAACCCGGCACGACCCGGGCAACTGAACGCATAACAAACATGTAATTCTTTTACAAGATTATATACAAATAATTATCCCAAGTTATAAAATCTTTTGTGCCACGTGCACTCAAATCATTTTTTAAACTCTTTTTAAAATGAGTCAGTTAAATTGTATTCACCAGTGTAAACTGACGTATTTTCCCAAAAAGGCTAAGTGCCGGTAATACTCGAAATAGGCTGGTCTCTCCTAGCATCAAATATAAGTCTCGCAAGCTTAGATGTTAAAGTCTGTTGAACAAGTTTCCTCTTTATTTTGATCCGCCTGTGGATCCTTTACATTCCGTTTGTAATACTTTGATATTACTTTATATCGGTTTGTAATATATTTATCTTTTGCTTCCGCTGTGCATTTAAATTTGTGTTGTATGACTATGACGATATCAACCACGTCACGATACTCCACACCGGGCCCACCGGTAATACGTGGAAATATCGGGGTGTGACAGGTTGGTATCAGAGCCAACATTGAGTGAATTAAACACTAGCCTTTTGTGTTTAATCTCAGTGACACAATAGCACATTCTTTGACCTTCCGAGTCTAGACTTAACATAGGAATACTCTCAGCTCTATTCGGAGAATTATTGCTTTCAATTCTATATATTTTAATATGTCGCCAAGCAAAGAAGCCGTAATGGAAATTCTCCCCATTTGGAGCCTAGGGAAGGCCGAGCTTTGTACTGCGACTAGGATTAATGTGCAATCAAGGAGAAAACATTCAGAAATAGAATGAAGAAGAAACTCCTTTTTGCTAAAGATCGTTTCCTTAGTAGTCCTTATAAGGACATAATTATCATTCAGTCCCTTCGAGGACAACATTATTCCTTTCAAGTCCCGCTCAGGGCAAACCTGTACTTTTAGTTTTCATAGTGGAATGATTAAATTTAAAATTTCATTTTTAAAATATGAAATATGAAATAAATTAAAATAACATTCCTTTTATAAGATCTACCATTATAATAAAATGGCAAAATCTAAAAAGGACAAGACCTAGCTCATATGTCGTTTTAAGACAGGGCCAAAATGGTAGTTCCACAATTAGATTCAGATCCTTGTTTACATCTCAATTTAGGATTGTTCTGCGTTAAATATTAAAAGAATCTTAAAGGTAAAACCTAGCCTAAATGTCATTTGCAGACATGGCCAAGATGGTAAAACCTATCCAAAAGATTCAAAACCTTGTTAACATCTAAAAGCATAATTAACATGCTTGACAAAATGTGATTCGATAAAATCACATAAGTCGTTCTTAAAAAGGGTTATTCTAAATTCCCTTATAATAATCATCCCTTAAGGATGAAGTGCCTACGGGCTATAATTAACGTCCTCTGAGACTAAAGACAGTGGTAGCCTACAACTCCCTGTCAAGAAAAGGTAATGAACTTTGATTCAAACCTTAATGCCTCGATTCCGTAAAATCTGGGCTTATAAATTAAACTTGTCTACATGACTAGGCCTTTTGTGCTATTATTAACTTATAATTTAGGATTTATGATAAGGATCCTGAACAATTATATATTTATCAAATTAAATAAAATGGTTATTAAAAACCATGGGTTATAAATTTTGGTGATTTCACATAAGCCTATTCTAAAGATTCAAATCCTTGTTTACACCTGTAAACATGTTAACATTCCTGGCAGATGTGATTCAATCACATAATTCATCCTTATACTGGATTCTCCCGAAATCCTTTCTTATTAGGTGAATTAAGCATCCATTAAGGATGTAATACTTATGGGCCACATTCATTGTCATATAAGACAAAAGACAGTCGTAGCCTACAACTCCCTGTCAAGAAAATGCAATGAACAACGTTCAAAGCCTAAATACCAGATTCTACAAAATCATGGTTTATAATTTAAAGTTGCCCTTGTGACTTGGCCTTTTTGTTCCATAGTTATATTTTAAATAAATTTAGGATAATTATAATGAAAATCCTGAATAAAATAAATATCATTCCTTTCCTGCCAGTATATATATTAAAAAGAATCTTAAAAGGTATAACCTAGCTTGAATGTCATTAAGGACCTGGCTAAGATGGTAAAACCTGTTTAAAAGAGATTCAGATCCTTATTAACACCTGAAAACGTGTTAACACTCCCGACAACAGTGATGCAATAAAATCACACATGTCATCTTTATATTAGGAACTTCCAAACCCCTTATTTAGCCTAAATGATCAAGAGGAATCATGGCTAATAAAATTTGAACGTGATGAACACATCAAAACATCCATTGGAATGTATGCCTACGGGCAAAGATGTGTACATAGAAAAGATAGTATTATTTCATAACTTCTTGTCAAGACAATGAACTATGAAATTTTCTGATCCAAAGGAATCATTGATTATGTTCTAAAGTTTCCCTAGTGACAAGACATCTGTGCCATCAAAAAGTCCTTTGGAATAAGCCCTTGTGCTATATAAAATGTCGGTACGACATTGACAGCCGTGATTTATGTCCCCTGTCTAATAAATATGAAGGATTATATTCCGTTTAAACGCCAAAGATGGCTTATTTAAAAACCTAGGCAAAACATAATCAAATAAATTAAATACTATCTATTGGCCTATATGGTTGATTTACACCATGGCTATTTAATCATCAAGTTTGACAATTCAGCAAATTATTACTACATGGTTTGTAGTCTTCAAAGCTTCACCATGGTTGATTCCTAAAACCCACAATCATCCAGTTGATCAGAATAATGGTGCAAGATTGAACTTAACGGGCACCAAGTTTCAGGCTATGATAAATACAACAGCCATAAACAAAGCTGTGGATCGAGTATTAAAGATTCATAAGCAAAAGTGCGATAATACCCCAAGTAGGGGTTACAAAAAGGGGTAAGGCCGGTTTAAACCAGTCCAAGCCAAGTGACGCAAACCCCAAATGTAAAACCCGTGGGAAGCAGCACTTCAGAAAATGTTTCCGTGAACAGACCAGGGGATGTGGTATCTGTAAGGAGACAGGTCACAAAACCCATGAACGCAAGAACTTGAAGGACGCCACATGCTATGGTTGTGGCGAGAAGGGGCACATAAAGACCCGCTGCCCAAAGAAGGTAACTAAAGGGAAGTGCACTTTAGAGTCACAAGTTAGGCCTTGTGGGATTTGTAATAAGGAAGGGCACAAGACTTTGGAGTGCCAAGAAATAAAGGACGCAACCTGCTATGGTTGCAATGAAAAAGGGCACATCAAAAACTAATTGCCCAAGTAAAACCAAGAAGCCTGAGGAGGCTAAGAAGACCAAAGCTGGAAGCTCTCAAATGGAGGCCCAAGAGGCTATTCTAGATAACAATGTCACAACAGGTGCTATCCTGATCAATGACGTTTATGCTAGAGCATTATTAATTCAGGTGCAGATAAGTCTTTCATAGACAATAAGATTTTGAAAATTATTAAATCTGCCTGTTAAAACTCTAAGCGTTAAGTATGAAGATAGAAATGGCCGATGATACCTCAGTGACTGTTTCAACAATATTAGATGGATGTTTTATATCCATTAGGAATCATTCCTTTCCGTTGTCGTTGTTTCCGATATAATAGAGGGACTAGATATAGTGATAGGAATGGATTGACCGCCTTATAACCAAGCCCATATTGTGGGTGATAAGAAGCAAGTAGTTATCAAGACTCCTTATGATGAGCCTTTGATAACTCAAGGAGGTACATGGTAAGGATTGCCTAAGCACTTGTTGAATTTGGTATTTAATACCAAAACTTCGAGTATGGAAAACTCGAAAAAGATAAACAACAGTCGCGATGCTAGAGATGCGACAAATGTTAATGGTGCATCAAATATGAACTTCAATGTTAATGGAGTTAATCTCCAAAACTGTAATTAACACAGCAGTTGGAAAGGCTATGAGAAAAGTCATGAAAAGGTTCAAGAAGCCGAATGCTGCTTGCTCTAAACATAAGTCGCTGCTCATGAGAAAGAGCTTTATGCATACTTCATATGCGAGGAATAACTAAACCAAATCATATGGCAAGGAACTCCATTCTTTCAGGATGTACTTAAAAGTACTTCGTCTCTTGGAAGTCAAGAGATTTCAATAGTAAAAAGGGGCCATCGATTGCAGGAAATTGTTGGATGAAGTAGAATCCATTAGGTATATCAGCGGTTATGCTGGAAAGGGCATGGAGAGGTATGCATCACAATCGTTCGATGGCAATACCCTTAATTAGTGAGGACATTAATGAGGTCCACAAGAAAGATCCCCTTATACAGTATGGGATGGTCTAAGTTTTAAGGACCTTATTAGGATAACCTATTATCCGCATCACGAAATGGAAAAAGATGGAATAAGAATTTTCTGACTCTCACCATAAAAATTCTAGACTGTCGACAATATGTCGCAAACTTTAATTCATTGGCTGAGATAGTACCCTATTCCATTTACCCAAATCTAAGCTTAATGCAATAATTAATGGTGGTTAGCATCAGAATTAAGAAGACACATTAAGGTCTCAAAGCCTGCTCATTATAAATCCATTATGGATCTACCTCAGCTACTCACATTTTATAGATTAAGAAATAACCAGTCAAAGCTGAGACTGCCCTAAAATTTGTCAAAGATTTTATAGCTAAGTAAAAGGATTAAGAATGGAGGCGTTTAGCCCTCCTGATGAAGGATTAGAGGCAGCTCACATTAATGACACCAGATAAATCCCTTATTGCAATTTTATTGCTAGGAGTTACGTCTGGTTTCAGGTACTGCAAAGTCTCTCATAAGACCATAAGTTTAGCAAACTTTTAGAAACTCTCCCCTAAGAACCCTAGATATTAAGTGTAAGGTAAAACTTACAAGCGAAACATAAGAACCATTACTTCTGTTCCTGTCAGAAACCTCTAATTGTAGAATTTCAAAAGTATCCTCTCTCTAGAGGAAGTGCGTCAGCATATATAGTTGATATCTCTCTAATCTCTATTGATTGCGAATACCATATGGTATGATAAAAGCGCCATATGAAGATTGATGTATCTTAATAAGTTCCATAGATTGCTCCCATGCCTGATCAGTATGGAGGTTTAATGCATGGAACCACAAAGATATCCCGATGGTCATATGGTACTAAAGTCAGCTAAAGGTATTCAAAGAAGATATCCAGAATGGAATTGTCCAAGAAAATGTCTTCGATTAAGGAATTCGTGGACTCGTAACATAAATGTGTCACTTATCTAACACCGAATATGATAGATGAACTGGAGCCTGAGATTTGGAAAATCTCTGAAACCTCCTTGTATCTTGATTATCTTCTCCTAGGACTACCCTGTCTACCTCTTGTAAGGTAAGTAGAGTTTTAGGGATGTGTTATTATGAAATCTCCAAGACGGCTAGTGCCATCATTGGAAGAATCGAAACCCTGATTAAGTAAGTTTTAAAATAGAGGATTCATATAGCCTAACTTAATATTCTGAGAATTTGCTATAGTTAAATAAGAAAGACGGTTAATTTTGCTTATGCATTTAATTACCGCAACACTAATTAGGCAACAGTTAAGAATTGCCATCAGCTGCCCAGGATCGTCGATTTGTTCAACTAACGGCAGAAATTAGCCATTCCTTAAAGTTAGTTTAAGCGGTGGATGGACTAACCATCTCACCTTAAGATAAGCTTTTCTATAATAATTGTCATATAAGTATCAAGGATTGCTCCTTTGGAAACCTTGTATAGATAAAATACCAAAACATCCGTTTGATGGACGGGACTTGGGAAGTCCAATTACCAGGATCTGAAAGTTGCCTTAGAAACAACGAATAAGATCATACAAATCCATAATCATCTGTAAGTTGCTCGTATTCGGTATAGAAAATCAAGGGTTAATGAAAGTAGCAACCCTTCTAAGTTCTTGTTAAGGAATAAGATTCAACAAAGATATCACCCTGGAAGGGTGTGCCAATTTGTTAATTATCAGGCTAGTTAAGCTCTGAATATATAAAATCATTCGAAGGAATCGAATGTATCAAGATCAAATAGCTTATAAGCTAAAACCTATTTAAGGAGCTTGGCGGAGCTCGCAATGCATTACACACTAATGATTTAAGAATGTGTTTCACCAATAAGTCGAGAGGCATTATCACATGATGATATGCAGATCTATGCTATGATAAGAAACCTGTATCGACTAAGGATCGGCAGGATAAGAAGCCCCAAAAGGATACATGTACCTATTATAGAGGTCAACTTGGGAGCTTGGGGAGGCTCCAGATATGCTATAGAAACTAAAGTCCATTATGCAACAAAAAGTACTTCCAGCATTTTAGCAAATCTCGAGGTCGAGATTTCTTTTAAGGGGGTGAGGATGTAACACCTCGTAAAATCACGTCCAATGAAGTATTGACACGTGTAATAAACCCTAATGAAGTCAAACACTGAAATTAAGGGACTAATTTTTCGAAAAATCGAAAACTTTGATTATGAAAGGACTGGAAGTGTTAGCATACTTAAAATAAGTTTCTAAATAACCTCTCACGATATTTATATTCACAAATGAGCCACTTGTTGATCGAGTGTAGTCGTTTGCGTAATTAATTGAAAGTTTGCGCAATGAAGGGTTAAAAGCGTCAACTTGTTAATTCTTACCTCTAAGTGATCTTTTAACAAACCGGGAGCTTCATGATAATTGATTATACTCTGGGAATGCCAAATAATGGCCATATAAGGTTTTTATGCCTATAAGTAAAGTTACGCGCAAATTTGCAAGTTAGAGGGACTAAAAGTGTCAATATGTTTAATTATACCTCTGAATGACCTTTTAGCGAACCCGAAGCATCTTGATGTTTAATAATACTTTCATGAATGCCTAATATGGATTAAATGAGGCTTCAATGCTATTAAATGATGAGATGCGCAAGTTTGCGCAATAGAGGGGGCCTAAAGCGTCAACTTTTAAATCTACGCCTTTCGGTGATCATTTAAGTGAACGGAAGTGTAGTAATATTTAAGTATATGCTTGGGAATGCCCATTATGGGCTATGGAAGGCTTGGATATCATTAAACGACATTTCGCGCTACTTTACGCAATTAAAGGACTATTTGCGTCAAACTCCAAAAGTATGTCAATTCGTAGGATATCGGACCTTCCAGAATATGACCATAAGTTAAACATACCCTATTTATCCTTTATATAGCTTAGATATAGGCTTAGAGGTGTTTGGTGCGCAAAAATAAACTTTTACGTCATGTAGGGACTAAAAGTGTCAAAAAGTGCACAAGTTTGCATTTTCGCACATATCTTGCATTCTGAATATATCCGGACACCCAAAAATTTATGTAAGCACTAAGATATTTTATTTTAGTGTATGGCTTGATAAAATTTCATTCGTCGCGTAATTTGGATCGTTTTTCGCGTCCGTTCGTGTTTCGTCGTAATTAGACGAACAACGTAACCGTACAGCCAAACGAACCGACATCCGACATGTTTTTGAGCATGTTTCATGTTCCCTATGTTTAGGCATCATTGTAGAGCCTTGAAAATGGCTTAATGGGCTTTAAACATGTCAAAATGGGCCTTAAACACTTGCAGGGACCAAAGCTATAAATAAGCAAACTGTTTGCTGAACTAAAGTGCATCAGATCTGCAGAAAACAGCTGATTTCAATTCAGCAGCTGGGTTTCTGGTTTGCAAATGGTTTTTGATCATTCTAGGGGCTATTTTTGGGGCACCCATGGTATTCTAAAACCATGGGCACACATGTAAGTCCCAGATCGAAGCACGTTTATCAATAAATGATCCTAACGGTCTTGAAGAACCTATAAATACCCGTCCCCACTTCATTTCAACTTGAACCTTTCTTTCATTTCTGCTCTTGACTCTGAATTAGGAGGATCTTGAACCCTTTTGAGAACCTCCTTCAGTCCTTTGGACTCTTGTAAGTAATCTCTTCATGCTTAGTTTAATTATTTAGCATTTTAAACCGAAAAGTCAAGCGTTTTCGATAAATGCTTTGACTTTTAAACGGTTGAGCCTTGGTTCGCAACGAACATGGCTACGTGACCGTAATTAGGCAGGTGTTTAACCCTTAAAAGGGCACCTAAATCCTATCTAAACCCAATTTTTGGAACCAAACTTTTTACCTATTGATATAAAATAATATTTTGGGATTTTTGAAGATTTTTATTTATTTTTAGGCTGAGCATAACATAGGGTTCTAACTATAATTCGGTAATTACCGGTTTTGCCCTTTTGGGCTATAAAATGAGTTTTACAAATCCTTTTGATGCCAAACCTTTTTCTACTGATCTAATATGATGAATAAAATATTTTGAGCCTTCTGGAATAATAAAAACATCAGCTTTCCTTTGAAAACCCGGAAATGGCTCCAAATCGTCTTTTTAAGGGTTTTTAACGCATAGTATGTATCAAAACTATTTTAAACATATAAGGGTTGATGCCTACTGATATATTCAGTAAATTTTTATATTTTAACAGTAAGGAAAAGTTTTAAACTCAGGCTTTCAATTTTGACCTTTTAAGCCTATGTGAAATTACCAAAATGCCCCTACGGTGCATAGTATGGTTATAATTAATAAATTTCACATATATATGATTCCCTAATGTTATAACTTATTAAATTATGTATTTTTACTAATTATATCAGACCTGAAACTCAGATTAATATTTAATCTCTTTTATAACCTTTAAAATAACCAAAATACCCCTACGGGGCATAAATTGGTCTTAAACTCATTTTGGGCATAATGGAAGGTATCCTACTGATATCACAACATATTTAAGGCAGATTAACTTAGCAAACCTGTTCATGACTCTTGTGGTTACCCGTTATGCCCCTTTCGCGTTCGGATCGGCTTATGTAGCTAGTTTGCATAAATTAGCCGAAACGGGTCAAACCTTATCATTTTTATCTCAAAATCTAGAATGAGTTTAGTTTACCCATTTTAAACAAGTATACAAGCTTGTCGGGTCTAAAACCACATTCTAATGCGGTCTTCGCTTAATCATGCGTTTTGAACCGTATATTCCTTTAAAACTAGCCGCTCTAAGCTTAGGCTAAATTAAAGACCCGTTAGAAATCTAATAAGTTATTAAAAACCTTCGTTCCAGATTTAGGAGCCCAGTAAAAGCTATCTGTACTTGCTGATTTGATACGGCTGGGATTGAATTTATATTTAGCTCAGGTAAATACTTTTAACTTATTTTCCCTTATACGGGTTTGGGGTACGGTATATAAAATACCGCTTGGCCTGGCATTTGACCTTAATCGTTTGATAGTTAAGTATTATCAAGATGACCCGTTTAAAAATTTGGTTTTGTTTGTTTAACGCCTTTGGGAGTTTAATGACCATGTCCCGGATATCCTTGGCATTATTCATGAAATGGCCACGACCTTAGCACACGGGTGTAGGCGTACACCCGTCAGTGCATTTAAAATTAATAAGGTATAACCGCCGGTTTCGGGAATAACCACCGCGGGACTATATCATGTGGTGTGTCTATTAATCTTTAACCCGGCACGACCCGGGCAACTGAACGCATAACAAAAATGTAATTCTTTTACAAGATTATATACAAATAATTATCCCAAGTTATAAAATCTTTTGTGCCACGTGCACTCAAATCAATTTTTAAACTCTTTTCAAAATGAGTCAGTTAAATTGTATTTACCAGTGTAAACTGACGTATTTTCCCAAAAAGGCTAAGTGCATGTACTACTCGAAATAGGCTGGTCTCTCCTAGCATCAAATAGAAGTCTCGCAAGCTTAGATGTTATAGTCTGTTGAACAAGTTTCCTCTTTATTTTGATCCGCCTGTGGATCCTTTACATTCCATTTGTAATACTTTGATATTGCTTTATATTGGTTTGTAATATATTTATCTTTTGCTTCCGCTGTGCATTTAAATTTGCGTTGTATGACTATGACGATATCAACTACGTTACGATACTCCCCACCGGCCCCACCGATATTACGTGGAAATATCGGGGTGTGACACTTTTGTTGCCCTGTCAAAGTTGACGCTATCGAGGAGGTCCTCAGTCTATTTATTTTTCAGAGAACTGGAAACACCCTGTATCGATGCAGACGTAATGAGGCGTATGCTTGGCTGTTAATGGTTATACACTGAGATACACAATGATGTTTTCAACAAGAGCTGCCATGTGAGGTAACACTTACGCCCTTGGTGTAATGGAGCGAGAAGACACTCAAAAAGGGTTTAGCTCTGCCAACATGATTTGTCCGGCAAACAGGGTAATGTGGAGCAAGTAATACTTGTCCCGTTAGGCTTCCCGGTTAAGATTTAATAGCTTGGGCGGGCGAAGGAAAGATCCCGACGTGAAGAAAGAAGTCCGCATGAGCTAACGGAATGTTAAAAGGCGTCGGCCGGTAATCACAGGATGAATAAAAGATTCCGTCGGAGATGGCGGGTTGAGCCATAAGCTTCCGCCGGAGTGACAACTTAAGGAAAAACCATCCGCTGGCGTGGCGGGTTGAGGAGAAAGCTTCTGCCGGCGTGACGGGTTAAGCAAAAGCTTCCGCCGGAGTGGCGGCTTATGGAAAAAGCTTTCACCGGAGGTGGCGGGTCGAAGGAGAGCTGCCGCCGGATGTGGCGGGTTGAACAAGAGCTTCCGCCAAAGGTTGCGTGACCCCGCAACCCAAACAATAAGGCGTCCCAAGTACTCTGGTTAAATAATGAATCATGCCCGAGCATGCCGTACAGTAAGATGTTTCGAACAATGTTTTGAAGGGTATGTTCAGGCCAAAAAATTCATTGATGAAAGAAGTGCACCTCTCGGGATTGTGCGGTAAAAATTTGCTCGAGTATGATATGATTGTATATAAAAATGTCAAATTTGTAAGGTTCCATGGATCCCTCAGAAGTACCCGATTGTTTTCAACTCATACCAGCAAAGCTTTTTCAAAATATGCCAAAATCCAAACATCCAAAAATTGTAAATGGGTTTCTGACGTACATCTCTGAATTGCCTTGTTCCATGTCTCACTTTTAATTTATTATTTTTTCTTGCAAATATCTTGTATGTGAGAATTGGGTGAATGGAAAAAGATGACAAATTTGTAATATCAATTTTAGGAGGGTAGGAGCTTACCTCATTGATCTGGTAAAGGGTTATTTAAAAAATCCCCTTTGTCTGTATATTTGAAATTTAAAGAGGGCCGTAAGAAGCTTACCCTCTTCAACAGATCTACGGTGGACGTTCCCAACTTTGGAGATTATCGTGGAGAAAACGAGATGTGATCGTTGTCGGTCCCACGGATGGCGCCAATGAAGAAGAATAGACCTGTGCGGGTCGGTACTTCTACGATGATGGATATGAACATGGCCACACCTCGTCTTCTCCGACTTATCCTAGACCTGCAAATAAGAGGAAGAGAGAAAAACGGGGATGTAGAGACGGCAGGTAGGGGAAAAATCCCCTATTTTCAGCTATAAAAGTGTTTGCCCCATATTGCATGCCCTAATAAGGAGGTGGAGACCTCGTTATATAGGAGATATGAGAAAACCCTAAACTCAATGGGCCAGGCCCAGTTAGGGGTTGTCTCTACAAGCCCACAACCTAGTGTAGTATAAACTAAAACGCGTTGCGCTTCGCAGGTTAGTACGCAATTATAAAAAATAATTAATATAAAAGTGATAAATAGGAGGAAGGTCCGACCGCTCGGGTCGGGTCCAGTACCATACCTCGTCAAAGTTATTTCACCGTTGATCTTTGGAGGGTTAAATGTAACTTTGGGAGCAAGTTATTTATTAAATACTTTGGTGGTTACGTATGGCTTGGTTGTCACGACCCCCGACCCCATCCTGGCCGGAATTGGTGCCGTGAGCAGTCCAGTGGTACCGGTGGTTATTTTTGAAAAACGTTGCAGCGGAATTTTCATCAGGACCGTGAGTTAGGAAAAATATCAGAGTTTATAAAACACCGGATTTTATTTAAATGGGATAAACCCCTGTTTTACAATGGTAGCTTTAATAAAGATAAATTTTATTTTATAAAACAATATTTCTTAATTTGATTAAAATAAACCACTTCTTGATGCCTTTCAGTGCCGTATCTAGCCCTTATTCCAATCTATGGTAATTACCTGAAACATGTTTGAAAAAGGTTTTGTCAGTGGAAAATACTGAGTGAGATCATTCCATTTTTTATAAAATATATTGTTATACCTTACAGTATTAAGGTTTTTGTATTTATTTGTAATTACCTTACTCAATCAGTATTTTGTCACATGATGGCAGTTTCAATATAACAGCAATAATATCACTCATTGGCTTACTTTCGTTCAATAGTGAATTTATCAAATAACTATTATTCACTTTAGGCGATTCCTGTGACGGGGTCATATCACTGTTGATCATTCTTTCAACTAGTGACTCTGGTTATATCACTGTTGATCATTCTTTCAACTAGTGATTCTGGTTATATCACTGTTGATCATTCTTTCAACTAGTGATTCTAATTATAACACTGTTGATCATTCTCTCAACTAGTGTCTTCGGTCATATCACTGTTGATCATTCTTTCAACTAGTGATTCTAATTATAACACTGTTGATCATTCTCTCAACTAGTGTCTCTGGTCATATCACTGTTGATCATTCTTTCAACCAGTGACGCTGGACCTGATGATGTCCTATGACATTACTTTGTCAAATATATTATTTATGGCACAAAATCATGTAATCCAGAATAATGACATTTTATATCAACTATTATAATTTATCCAATATGTCAATTCACTAATTGTAATATCATGATATAGTAACCTGACTACAAATAGAATATATTATACTTGACTTTATTATGGTATCCACCATTTTAGATTTATTCTTAAACATACATTAAATTTATTAACAATTTAATGTTAAGATAATATTAGTTATAATTGTGGTCATGCTATTATTAGCTAACTTTCTGGCTAATCGTAAAGAGGATCAAATAATGTATAAAGCTTCCCATACCAGCAGTTATTATAAAATATAATAATTTAATCACTGTAAGTATAACTGGTAACCATTTAGGATTTTTAGAAAGCATTTGTAATATAATTGAATCATAAAAAGGTGATAAAAATGTATGGACTCACAAACGGTGAGAAAAGAGAAATAAACTCACATTGCAGATTTCTTACGGGCAAAGTTTAGTCTACAGATAAGCCTTGAAGTATTGCTGATTCAATTTGGGCAGAGTCTAGCCTACTGATTAACCTTATAACAATTCACACAAACGGGGTTGTAACTAATACAGCAGTTACGACAATTCACGAGATTAAACCCTCACAACGATTAACAAGTGCAATACTTCTCAATTCAATCGGATTTGCAACGAATAACAGAGCATAGTCCGAATTCGAACAGCACTCAAATATTCAAGTCGAAATCACGATGAATAACAAAGTATAAGCTCAATTTGAGCAGCACCCGGACAATCGTTGGATAGTTACAATCGATCGGACGTTAAATCGTAATAGCGATCGAGTTATTACCCTGATTGCGGCAGCGTTTCGAGGTGTGTGTGTGTGTTAATGGTGGTAAACAGAGCATAACTCCGTCTAATTTCCGACTTTGTTTGTCATTCAAGTGCCCAGAATCAAGTCCCGAAGCCTGCTATTTATACACGAATTTGCTCCTGCTTACGGACCGTAAGCCTGAGCCCTTACGGTCCGTAAGGGACACCTATAATTCTTTGGCTTGCTCCCCATGGGACTAGCCCTGATGAGTCAACAGTTTTGGCCAATAGAATTTAAACAACGATTTAGTAAGATAATCGTCAACTAGGTTTTATCCCCCTTGAGTTTTAGGGGTCCTGATCCTGATTCCGATTGTTCTGAAACTTTCAAGGTTTGTGTAGAATTACTTGGGTGTCTTAATTAGGTTTTCCTATTGAATAAAATAATATAATAAATAGTGGTTTTGACGAGGGTTGTTACATCGGTGATGAGAAGTGATTAGTGGGTAGGTATGTAAAGTCATAAGTTGGTCATGGAAATTAATTTTAACAATTGATCAAGCACCTTTTAACTGAAAACATAGCATTTAAAATTCTTAAGACCAAAACTTTCAAAGTGAATACAACTAGATTTAAACTCTCCCCGCGTTGCGGCGGGGGCGTAGAACTATGCCAATTAGCACTAATGTCACACCACCGTCAGCGATTACCAACACTAAGTCGATCCAGAACCCGCGCGTTGCGACAAACTTGTCAAACGAAAAAAATAAATGTAAAACATTGAACCACACATGCATGTTGTGTCGTGTTAACTCGCATAATTTTGAACGAAACAAAAAAACGTTAAACGACACACGCACGTCGCGCCGTCTTAACTCGCAAAATTTAGGACGAAAGTAAAACGAAAATTTGCGAAAGATGAAAAGTAGCGGGACCAAAGTTGAAGGTAAAAATATTTTGAGGTTAAATTGAAAATAATAAAACTTTTGAGTTAAAAATGAAAAAAAAAACAATTTATATGTGTTAAAATTACAAAACATAAAAATCTTTTGGGTTATAGTTAAAAAATCAACATTTTTTTGAAAACCCCCCAAAACATAAATTACAACACCTTATGCACAAAATTGTTGCTAGTTTATGGAGTGTAAATTTACAAATAAAACAACACAACTTTGAATGGATCAAACCGATTGAATTTGGTAAAATAATGAAACCATTATTTGATTAGGGTACAACCACTTAAGCACAATTTACAACCATACATGCATACAAAACAGATTGAATTTGGTTAGATAATGAAACCATTATTTGATTAACATACAACAACTTAAGCACAATTTACAAAAATGTTACAAAATAATAATATATAAATAAATTAGATAATAAACAACAATTTAAGCATAATGTACAACTATTTCCATACTATAATTTACTAACATGTTGATGCTATATGTTGTTGTATCTTATGCATGGGGGGTTTTCCAAAAAAAAATTGATTTTCCATTTCTAACCCAAAGGTTTTTATTTTTGTATTTTAACCCATTGATTATTTACTTTTAACACAAAGGTTTTCATCTTATTAATTTTAACCCCAACACTTTTTATTTTCAACTTTGGTCCCTCACACTTTTCATCTCTAGCAAGTTTTTCGTTTTACGTTTCGTTTTAAATTTTGCGAGTTAACACCTCACCACGTGCGTACGGGGTTCAACATTTTTTTCGTCTGGTTTACTTTTCATTTTATTATTTTATTTTTACAAGTTTTTGCGCTGTTGGTGGTCGCTGGCAGTGTTGGCATTGGTGCAACTTGGCACGGTTTTACAAACGTTTTCAACGTATTAAGTTTTTTACTAATAGTTTGTTTTGAGCTTACCCATGTACTTCCTTTACTTTAAAAAAACTAATTTTTTACGTGCGTATATTTATGTATGTGTCGGTATAAATTCGATTTGTTCTACGTTTCGACGTAAACTTTTTCTTGAAACGAGTCAGGTCAAATACAATATATTTTCGTTTAAAAAACATTGTTACGTGCATATTTTATGTACGTTTTGGTATAAATTCAAGTTGGTCTACGATTGGACGTTAATTTTTTTGGTAATGAGTTAGGTCAAATATAATATGTTGTCGTTTTTATTTTATGGATGTTTATTGGACGTTAATTTTTTTGGTAATGAGTTAGGTCAAATATAATATGTTGTCGTTCTTATTTTATGGATGTTTCGTAAATTTTGTTTCCAACCGAGTGGAGTCAAATTGTCGTTCTTATTTTATGGATGTTTCCTTTATACCCGTTATGTTTTCTATGTATGAGTTGGATCACATATAATACGTTATGATTGTACGAAATAAACTCAATTTACTTTACGTTTTGATCCAACCGCAATGCTTATATAGGTTACATTGAGTTCAATTGGATATGTCGAAACACACATTTTCATACGGTTAACGCATCGCATAACGTTTGAATAAATTCATTCGATGTTTACGATGTACCCGCGCCACAACGTGGCCGAATGTTATTGCTAGTTTTGATTAAGATACAACAATTTAAACACAATGTACAACTATAAATGCATACTTTTGTTACAAAATAATAGTATATAAATAATAGATTTAATTAAAAATGAGTAATATGTCAACCTATTTAATTTCTAATTTCAAAAGGAGTAAATTACGTTTTTGACCCTTGTGGTTATATCACTTTTACTATATTAGTTTAAAATAAGATTTTTTAACATATGTGCCCCCATGGTTTTTATAACTAAGTATTTTGACCCTTGAGTCTAACTCAACCCCAAACTCTGGTTCATTATTAGTCACATGGCAGACACATGATGGGCATATTTGTAATTTCCCCTCGCCCTTTTTACTGGCGATATAAAGAAAACCCTAGGCATAATTTATCACTTCATCTTCTTCACGAGTTCTTCTCAAACCCTAATTTGATCTGCATATGTGGGTTTGGTCTGCATATCCTAAGTTGGAAAGGGTTGGGTGTTGCCCCCTTCGCAGCCCTTGATCTTCGATTTCCCCCAATTTTCAATAGCTTTTACATTTGGGATCGAACTCAGATCATCTGATCTTCCGATTGCTTGTGCTTGTTGACTGTACTGCTATGTTTCTTCTGTTATCTTAGCGAATCGACCGATTTGATTTGGTTGCCTAATATGCTCGATTAGAAATCACAAGTCAAAGTCCAAGTCAATTTTGACTTCTTTGACTGTTAATGTTCTTTTGCTTTTTGTATTATGTGGAGTAAGTGTTGTCTAAATAAAATGATCGAATGTTTAATCAATGCGACCGATTTACGACTGTGAATAGTAGGAAGTAACAATGCGATAAAGTTAATCAATCAATAATCAAGTTAATCGACTCATCAATCGAACTCGAGACTCAAACTATGCGAAACTGGTGTGGTAATACTTACGTGTGTGCGTGCCTTATGTGTTACTTGTGCGTGTTTACTTTATGTTTTGTGTGGTATTCAATCGAATCAATCGAAACTCGAATCGAAACTCGAAAAGCAATCAAACTCAATCAAAACCGACATCGAAACGTGAATTATAGATGATTGTATGTTAGATATAGTAGTTGGGACTGAAAGTAATTTGACTAGGAACTCTATCGTATTCGTATCATCGTCCATCGAAATCGAAATATCGAAAATCGTCGCGAAACACTCGAAAAGGGGTTCCTGATCGAACAGGAATCACTGATCGAACAGGCTAGCCGATCGAACATGCTGTTCGATCGAGCAGCCCAGCCGATCGGAGATCCTGGCCGATCGGCTACCACTTTCCTCTTTTGGAGCCTATAAATAGCCCTGTCATTGTCACCCTTTCTACTTTTGGAAAGCTCTGACCGAACCAGCCCTAATTCTTCACCTTTTCTCAGATTTCTCTCAACTCCGGTAAGTTTTCACTCTAATTCTTGTACGTTTTTTATCATTACACGATTCTACACTTTTCTATCTTTCAAAACTTGATTTCTAACCGTGAAATCACCAAGATCTAAGTTTTCTTGGGTGATGTCATCATGGTGTTCTTGAGGGACATCATACTTTGGCCTCATTCAACCGTGAATAGCTTAGATCTGACTGATTTCCACATAAACAAACTAGGATTTGTAAGAATCTTAACATTTTCATGGAAGAATTTCCAACTTTCTTTCAACTCTTTTACACTCAAAACCTTAAAACCGATAGAAACGGAGCTCGAACCAACTAACTAATCAATCTAACAGTCAAGAGGTTCAAGATTCGGATTTTATCTACGAGGTTCACCGATTTCGGGTTAAACGTTAAACTACCGTTCCGAACAATTCACTGGCCGGACTTGGGTGATTCCTGTCCGAACCGGTGCAGCAAGTAAGAACCCACGTTCTACGGTTTAACTCGTCGTCGAAATACCTCAAAATCATATCAAAGCAACCAAAACAGCCAAGTGTTAGACGAAAGGCCGACCAGGTCAGAATTGCTGGCCGAACGGCTAGGCTGTTCGAACGAACAACCCAGCTGATCGAACATACCAGTCGATCCGCCGGGCCAGCCGATCGGCTAGCACATGGTTCCACACTTTTCAAATTTCATGAAGTATGCTATTGACGAAGTGATGTTCGATCAAATATGCTACTCGATTGGTAAACATTACTCTTCGGATCATGAGATACTATGCTTCAGCACTTAATCGATTTTGCAACTCGTTCGTAGTATGGAGTGCCAGCCGACCGAACAGGCTGTTGGATTGAGTGACATCCTGCTGAGAATCACTTCTGAAGTTCCTAACCGATCGGCTAAGCCGGCCGATCGAACAGGCCGTTCGATCGATCGACCTGAAAGGTAAGAACACTTCAGTGTTCTCAAATACTACAACGAAAACTTCAAAAGTTCAAACCATCATACACAAACACATCAGAGGAAGAAACAATCCACTCGAATGGCCCAGCCGATCGAGCCTACCGGCCGATCGAGCAGGACTGTTCAAACAGACTATTAAGCCGATCGAACAGCCCGTTCGATCGAACCTGCTGTTCGATCGACCAGGCTGTTCGATCCATTCACACTTGTTTACATTTCCGCGTTACTCATCATTATGCTATGGAACTATTCAGGCTAACCCTACTCTCAGCGCTCCCTTCAATCCATAATCAACCACTGTGAGTATACTCGAATCCCTTTTTGCTTTAGCACTTTTGGGTGTTACATACGTTACTTATCAAAAGCACAATCGAACACACTATTCAAACTATTTGAACGCTAACCCATTGCATGTATTACGTGACTAAATGTATGCTTGTTGTTATGTCTACACGTGGAATGCTGTCTACCTGCCTTAGCAACGTAGTACTATAGTTTGGACTCAGCACCCGTTCTCACGGGGGTTGTTAAGGACACTTGCATGGATTACGGTGGTAATCATGTATTGCGAACTGTCTCGGACAGTCAACCCGCAGTCGTTGGTATCGATAGGTCCATGTCGATAATTAACATGCATCATTTCCCTATGTGTACGTGCTGGTTATGCGTAAACTATTCCAACTCTATATGCTATTATTAAACTTGTATGCTCACCTTTACATTTTATGTATTGACTTTATTTTGACGTATGTGACAGGTGTTTAAGATATTTGCTTGCTAGGGAAATGAAGCTAGAATAAAGCTTTAGAGGCCCCCAACAAATAGTTGTCTGTCAGGAACAAGCAACTAGGGCATAGTTGTCTGTAGATCTTGTCAGGCTGAGTCTTAGAAGCATTGAACAATATTTATTTATGTTAAATCTGAGTTGTCGGAACAGAACTACTTGTTTGGATGTTATCTGTAATAATGTATTTGTTTATTCGGGATACGGTATGGGACGTATCTTTAACTGAATTATATAGATAGTTGTTATGGAAACTTCTGGACAATCTGTTTCGCTCAGTGCCACGCCCCGATGATTCCGCCATCGGTTGGGGTGTGACAGATTGGTATCAGAGCCATAACTATAGGGAATTAGGCTAGACACGACCTAGTCCGGGTCGCTGTCTTAGAGACCTAGACTATAGTTAGGAACCAACGGACCAAGCTTATGTGCTCTATTCTGCAATTATTCGCAATCACTGCACTCGAGTTTTCAATCAAAGTTAAGCGATCTGGTCAGGAATAGGTGTGAAAGCCGCAAATTCCCGACTAGATTGCCTGACTAATGTTGATTTTATCAATTTATCAATGATTTTCTCATTCCTTTCGGTAACAAACGAGGGGAATTATACCAAATCAGGAGTGAAATCCATATTTTGATGAATAATTTCCTCAAGTTTCCTGGAAACAAGGAAGAAGTTGCTAAGCCAGGGGTGAAACCCTAACCTTAGCAATTTATTCCGGACATGTTTTTATCTCACCAAAGCTTCGACGGACTCCAACAACCTGAACTCACTAGTATGACCTAAGGAATGCGTGTTGAATGCCCAAGAATCGAGGCAGAAGCACGAATCTGAAAGTCGAAAGTGACGACAGGTCTACTGTGAATAGTCGGATTGCTTTGGGTAGTCGATGTCTAGTAGCCGCAGACAATCTACCTCTCGATTTTGTGTTTTGATTCTGAGAACCGCAACCGTGTACTCTGATGACTCGTTGATTTTATGTGTTTATATGTGTGTTTACCTGTTTATGTGTTTTATTTTGATGATTCGCTCGATTTTTGCTATCACTCCGATTAACACACACGACTCGTATTGCTATCCTATCTCAAAATGGTAACAAGTCGCTATAGTTCTAGACGATACTATGCTACGACTATACTATACTATTATACAATTGTGCGAAACTACTCGATGTACTATATGCGAACGACACGCGAAGCTTTGAATGATAGGTTTCTGTATTCTAACTACCTCTGCGGTTAAATAGGAATGTGTTCTGTGTTTATATGTTTCTGTGCTCTACGTGCTTGTGTGCTTTCGTGATCTATGTGCTTTATGTGCTTCTGTGCTCTATGATTACGTGTATCTGTGGTTATGTGCCTATGTGTTTATGTGATATGTGATTCGACGTGCTTCTAAGCTTTAGTAGTCTAGGCGTGTGAGGTGAGATTCGATTTCGTTATGTTGAGTCCCGTGATGATGTCTGTTGCAGACCATGTCGTCGTCTGGATCCCGACACCACCTGACTCGTCAGGAGAAGAGGGACAAGCGTCTCGCCGCCATCATCGCCAAAAGTGTAGCAAAGGCTGTGAGCAACGTTTATGAAAACGTCAGCAAGTCGACTGATGAATCACGAACAGACGCACCCAAAGATGCTAGCAAAGCTGCTTTCAGCTTCAAGCAGTTCAAAGCATGCGGACCCAAAGAGTTCACCGGAGAAGATGGCCCTACCGCCATGTTTCACTGATTCGACTCAGTTGAGGTCACTCTGCGCCAGAGCGGATGTCCTGAAAATCTCCGCACTCTCAATGCTACAGGCGTCTTCCAGTCCCGTGCTCTAGACTGGTGGACGGCCGAACGAAACAAGCGCGGAAATGATGCAGCTTACGAGCTAACATGGGAGGAGTTGAAGGCAATTATGATTGACGAATCTTGCCCTCCTCATCAACGCTAAAAACTGGAGGACGAGTTTTGGACCATCAAGCAGAAGGATGGAGACAACGCTGCTCTCACTGCTCACTTCAAGCAGCTTAGCATCATATGTCCCGATCAGATCAAGACCCCAGATCAAACCATCAAGAAGTACATTCGAGCTTTGCCCGATTGTGTAGCTGACTTTGTTCACGCTGCCAAGCCCGCAACGATTGAAGAGACTTATCTACTCGCCGCTAAGATCGATGACAAGCGAGTGAAGTCTGGCTTTTGGGATAACCAAGTCTCTGCACCATGCCACCACCGCAGCACCCACCGACTCATCTTCTCAATCCTCCAAGTCATCAAGAAGAAAGAAGAAGCACAACAACAACAGCTCCAGCAACAAGAGCTGTGCTGCCGCAACAACTGCTGCTCCTCTACAAGTTGTACCAGCTCAGCAGCAACAGCACCACCGCTCAGCTCCAGTGATCAATGCACCACCAGCGAAGCGTGCATACACGGGCCCTCACCCGCTCTGCCCGACATGCTCGTATCACCATCCAGCGGGTCTAGCCTGTCGTTTTTGCGCTCACTGCAACCTTTACGGTCATTTCACTGCGAACTGTCGCTATGGTCCCCGTCAAGCCCCAGTGCAAGCTACCATCAATCAGGCTCTGCTCCCCGCCCCTCAAGGCCAACAAGCAGCTCAAGCACCTGCAGTCAATGCTCAAGTCTGCTTTGCATGTGGTGATCCCAACCACTTTGCAAACAGGTTCCCGAACATGGTGGTTAAGCAAGAGCCCCAGCAGCAACAACAGCAGCCTCAGCAACAGCAGCAAGCAGCCCATGCTCGATCCTTCAACATCAATGCCCGTCAGGCTCAGGCGGATAACAACGTGGTTAATGGTACGTTCTTTGTGAATGGTATTTATGCATCATGTTTGTTTGACACTGGAGCCGATAACTGCTTTGTGTCGTCTGAATTCGAGAAGCTCCTTAGTCGTAAGCGCTCTTATCTGTCCTCGTCATTCGAAGTCGAAGTCGCTACTGGAAGAACTGTCGCTGTTAACTCTGTTCTTCGTGATTGTACTCTCGAGCTCAACAATCACATCTTTCCTATCGACCTTATTCCGATGCAACTCGGAAGTTTCGACGTCATAATAGGCATGGACTTTCTTCAGGAAAACCATGCTGAAGTTGTGTGCTTTGAAAAGATGATTCGATTCTCGCTCGCGAATGGTGATTTGTTATGTGTGTACGGTGAAACTGCGTCGAAAGGTCTCAAGCTCATGTCGTGTATTCAAGCCAGCAAGTGTCTCCGCAAGGAATACCGAGCCTTCTTGGCCAACATTGTAGTAGCGGAGAAGGAAAAGAAAAAGAAAGCCGAAGTCAAAGATGTTCCAGTGGTACGTGAGTTTCCTCAGGTGTTCCCTGACGATCTCCCTGGACTACCGCCAAGTCGTGATATCGACTTTTGAATTGACCTCATTCCTGGAGCTAACCCCGTCGCCAAAGCTCCTTATCGACTCGCTCCATCCGAAATGCGGGAACTCTCAAACCAACTCCAGGAATTACTCGAAAAAGGCTTTATTCGCCCGAGCACCTCTCCTTGGGGCGCGCTAGTCCTTTTTGTCAAAAAGAAGGACGGGTCGTTCCGGATGTGCATCGATTATCGGGAGTTGAATAAGCTAACCATCAAGAACCGATACCCTTTGCCCCGAATCGACGACCTATTTGATCAGCTGCAAGGTGCCCAATGTTTCTCGAAGATCAATCTGCGTTCAGGCTACCATCAATTGCGGATTCAAGAGGAAGACATCCCCAAAACCGCTTTTCGAACCCGATATGGCCATTATGAATTCGTTGTTATGCCTTTTGGTTTAACTAACGCACCCGCGGTCTTTATGGATCTGATGAATCGCGTGTGTAAGCCTTTCTTAGACCGTTTCGTCATCGTGTTCATTGACGATGTCTTGATCTATTCCAAATCGAGGACCGAACACGCGCAACATCTACGTTTGGTTCTCGAGTTACTTCAAGGGAACCAACTCTATGCCAAGTTCTCCAAGTGTGAATTCTGGTTAGAGGAGGTTCAATTTTTGGGTCACATCGTGAATAGTTAGGGAATACACGTCGATCCCGCGAAGATTGAAGGCGTCAAAAGTTGGATTACGCCTAAGAACCCGTCTGAAGTTCGTTCTTTTCTCGGACTAGCGGGCTATTATCGACGATTTATTGAAGGATTCTCCAAAATCGTTGTGCCGCTTACCGCTCTTACGCATAAAGACAAGCCTTTTGTGTGGGGAACTGCACAAGAGTCTGCCTTTCAAACCCTCAAGCACATGCTGTGCAACGCACCGATTCTTACGCTGCCCGATGGAAGCAACGATTTCATTGTCTACTGTGATGCTTCCAACCTTGGTCTTGGTTGTGTCCTCATGCAGCGAGACAAGGTTATAGCTTACGCATCTCGCCAGCTCAAGATCCACGAGAAGAACTATATAACCCATGACCTCGAGCTAGGCGCAGTTGTCTTTGCATTAAAGATTTGGCGACACTACCTGCATGGCACTAAGTGTACGATCTACACTGATCACAGGAGTTTACAACATAACTTCAATCAGAGGGAACTTAATATGCGTCAACGCCGATGGATAGAACTCCTCAACGATTACGACTGTGAGATTCGTTATCACCCAGGCAAGGCAAATGTGGTTGCCGACGCGCTCAGCAGAAAGAGTTATGTGCTCAGTATCCGAAACGTTCAAGCCCAGCATAACCTCGAAGCCCTTATTCGCGAAGTTCAACATGCTTGCTTTAATGAACGCACCTTGAAGAAAGAAAGAATCTACCATGATGGAGCTCAGCTTGTAAGCAAGGCAGATGGGATATTCTACTATCTGAACCGAATTTGGATTCCTAAGCGAACTGATCTACGAAAGATTATCATGAATGAAGCCCACAAATCCCGATATTCTATTCATCCCGGTGCTGATAAGATGTACCAGGACCTGTGCTATAAGTACTGGTGGCCGGGCATGAAACGGGATATTGCTCTTTACGTTGAAAGTTGCTTAACTTACGCAAGAGTCAAGGCTGAACATCAAAGACCTTCTGGCTTACTCGAACAACCGCCGATACCTATATGGAAGTGGGAGAGTATAGCTATGGATTTCATAACGAAACTCCCGCCCACGCCATCAGGTCACGACAGTATTTGGGTTATAGTTGATCGTCTGACCAAATCAACCCACTTCTTGCCAATACGAGAAGACTACAAGGTGGAACGACTAGCCCAAATCTACACCGACGAGATCATTTGCAATTATGGTACGCCTCGCGACATCATCTCTGACCGTGATGCTTGGTTTACTTCTCGATTGTGGGAAACTTTTCAAGCGGCTCTTGGCATGTCGCTTAATCTGAGTACTGCATTCCATCCACAAACCGACGGACAGACTGAAAGAACGATCCGTACTCTTGAAGACATGCTCTGGGCGTGTGTCATAGATTTTGGTGGTAGTTGGAACAAACACCTGCCACTAGTCGAATTCTCGTATAATAACAGCTATCATGCCAGCATCCAAATGGAACCCTTCGAGGCCTTATATGGAAGGAGATGTCATTCGCCTATTGTGTGGCATGAGATCGGTTATTCGCAATTAACCGGTCCCGAGATACTACAAGAAACGACTGACAAAATCCTCCAGATTAGAGACAACTTGGTAAAAGCTCGAAGTAGGCAGAAAAGTTACGCCCATAGAAGACGCAAGCCCCTTGAATTTGACGTTGGCGACTACGTACTCCTAAAGGTATCCCCCTTGGAAGGGTGTAGTCAGATTCGGCAAGAAAGGGAAACTAGCGCCTCGATATGTTGGACCTTTTAAGATTCTGGAAAGAATCGGAAAAGTCGCCTACAGACTCGAACTACCGGAGGAACTCAGTAACGTCCACCCGACGTTCCATGTGTCTAACTTCCGAAAATGCCTTGCTGATCATGATCTAATCGTACCACTCGACGATCTTCAGGTCAACGAAACCTTACACTTCGTGGAAAAGCCTGTCGAAATCATGGATCGCCAAACCAAGCAATCAGGCGCTCACGCATCCCTATCGTGAAGGTCCGATGGGAAGGCAAGCGAGGCGCGGAGTTCACTTGGGAACTCGAAAGCGACATGAAGGCCAAGTACCCGCAGTTGTTTAAATAGATCGAAAGCATCAAATTGGTAAATCACGGTGATGCGCAGCTCTCAGCCTAATTTCGGGACGAAATTCCCTAAACAAGGGGAGGCTGTAACACCCCGTGTTTTCGAATGTCAAAGTCAAAGTCAAAGTCCAAGTCAATTTTGACTTCTTTGACTGTTAATGTTCTTTTGCTTTTTGTATTATGTGGAGTAAGTGTTGTCTAAATAAAATGATCAAATGTTTAATCAATGCGACCGATTTACGACTGTGAATAGTAGGAAGTAACAATGCGATAAAGTTAATCAATCAATAATCAAGTTAATCGACTCATCAATCGAACTCGAGACTCGAACTATGCGAAACTGGTGTGGTAATACTTACGTGTGTGCGTGCCTTATGTGTTACTTGTGCATGTTTACATTATGTTTTGTGTGGTATTCAATCGAATCAATCGAAACTCGAAAAGCAATCAAACTCAATCAAAACCCACATCGAAACATGAATTATAGATGATTGTATGTTAGATATAGTAGTTGGGACTGAAAGTAATTTGACTAGGAACTCTATCGTATTCGTATCATCGTCCATCGAAATCGAAATATCGAAAATTGTCACGAAACACTCGAAAAGGGGTTCCTGATCGAACAGGAATCACTGATCGAACAGGCTAGCCTATCGAACATGTTGTTCGATCGAGCAGCCCAGCCGATCGGAGATCCTGGCCGATCGACTACCACTTTCCTCTTTTGGAGCCTATAAATAGCCCTGTCATTGTCACCCTTTCTACTTTTGGAAAGCTCTGACCGAACCAGCCCTTATTCTTCACCTTTTCTCAGATTTCTCTCAACTCCGGTAAGTTTTCACTCTAATTCTTGTACGTTTTTTATCATTACACGATTCTACACATTTCTATCTTTCAAAACTTGATTTCTAACCGTGAAATCACCAAGATCTAAGTTTTCTTGGGTGATGTCATCATGGTGTTCTTGAGGAACATCATACTTTGGCCTCATTCAACCGTGAATAGCTTAGATCTGAACGATTTCCACATAAACAAACTAGGATTTGTAAGAATCTTAACATTTTCATGGAAGAATTTCCAACTTTCTTTCAACTCTTTTACACTCAAAACCTTAAAACCGATAGAAACGGAGCTCGAACCAACTAACTAATCATTCTAACAGTCAAGAGGTTCAAGATTCGGATTCTATCTACGAGGTTCACCGATTTCGGGTTAAACGTTAAACTACCGTTCCGAACAATTCACCGGCCGGACTTGGGTGATTCCTGTCCGAACCGGTGCAGCAAGTAAGAACCCACGTTCTATGGTTTAACTCGTCGACGAAATACCTCAAAATCATATCAAAACAACCAAAACAGCCAAGTGTTAGACGAAAGGCCGACCAGGTCAGAAATGCTGGCCGGACGGCTAGGCTGTTCGAACGAACAGCCCAACCGATCGAACATACCAGCCGATCGGTCGGGCCTGCCGATCGGCTAGCACATGGTTCCACGCTTTTCAAATTTCATGAAGTATGCTATTGACGAAGTGATGTTCGATCGAATATGCTACTCGATTGGTAAACATTACTCTTCGGATCATGAGGTACTATGCTTCAGCACTTAATCGATTTTGCAACTCGTTCGTAGTATGGAGTGCCAGCCGATCGAACAGGCTGTTCGATCGAGTGACATCCTGCTGAGAATCACTTCTGAAGTTCCTAACCGATCGGTTAAGCCGGCCGATCGAACAGGCTGTTCGATCGATCGACCTGAAAGGTAAGAACACTTCAGTGTTCTCAAATACTACAACGAAAACTTCAAAAGTTCAAACCATCATACACAAACACATAAGAGGAAGAAACAATCCACTCGAATGGCCCAACCGATCGAGCCTACCGGCCGATCGAACAGGACTGTTCAAACGGACTTTCAAGCCGATCGAACAGCCCGTTCGATCCATTCACACTTGTTTACATTTCCGCGTTACTCATCATTATGCTATCGAACTATTCAGACTAACCCTACTCTTAGCGCTCCCTTCAATCCATAATCAACCACTGTGAGTATACTCGAATCCCTTTTTGCTTTAGCACTTTTGGGTGTTACATACGTTACTTATCAAAAGCACAATCGAACACACTATTCAAACTATTTGAACGCTAACCGATTGCATGTATTACGTGACTAAATGTATGCTTGTTGTTATGTCTACACGTGGAATCCTGTCTACCTGCCTTAGCAACGTAGTACTATAGTTTGGACTCAGCACCCATTCTCACAGGGGTTGTTAAGGACAATTACTTGCATGGATTACGGTGGTAATCATGTATTGCAAACTGTCTCGGACAGTCAACCCGCAGTCGTTGGTATCGATAGGTCCATGTCGATAATTAACATGCATCATTTCCCTCTGTGTACGTGCTGGTTATGCGTAAACTATTCGAACTCTATATGCTATTATTAAACTTGTATGCTCACCTTTACATTTTATGTATTGACTTTAATTTGACGTATGTGACAGGTGTTTAAGATATTTGCTTGCTAGGGAAGTGAAGCTAGAATAAAGCTTTAGAGACACCCAACAAATAGTTGTTTGTCAGGAACAAGCAACTAGGGCATAGTTGTCTGTAGATCTTGTCAGGCTGGGTCTTAGAAGCATTGAACAATATTTATTTATGTTAAATCTGAGTTGTCGGAACAGAACTACTTGTTTGGATGTTATCTGTAATAATGTATTTGTTTATTCGGGATACGGTATGGGACGTATCTTTAACTGAATTATATAGATAGTTGTTATGGAAACTTCTGGACAATCTGTTTCGCTCAGTGCCATGCCCCGATGATTCCGCCATCGATTGGGGTGTGACAGAGAAATTGCCATTATACCCATCTCGTGCTTGTCATATGACTAATAATTAACCAGAGTTTGGGGTTGAGTTAGACTCAGGTGCCAAAATAGTTAGTTATAGAGAACATGGGGCACATATGTTAAAAAAATATTATTTTGGGCTAATACAGTACAACTGATATAACACAGGGGCCAAAAACGTAATTTACTCATATCAAAAGTGTGTAACATGCTACACTATTATATCAAGCGTGTTAAACAATTCAACATGAACAACTGTTTAGTTGTTTGGGCTAAGTTGGTCAGCTTGTTTAAGTTAATGTTTAATATATTGTTGAATATTTTTAATTGAAGTAAAATATATTTATTTGTTATTTTTAATTGTAGTAAAATATATTTATTGTTAATGATAACAAAACTGAATGTAAATTTGTTATGTGATAATTATAGTTAAACATAATAACAATTAAACAAAATAGAAGTTACTTATAGTAAAATATATTAATTGAAGTTCTCCATATAATATTTTTATTTAGTTAATATTCGTGTTGGCAAAGTGAACAAGTTGAATGGGTTTGGTAATGGGTCAAGATGAGTATTTAAAAAAAAAGGTCGGATGGGTAATGGGTCAAGATAGGTTTGGGTTAGGATGTGTTAAGATTAATATAGGTTTGGATAAAGATGAGATGAAAAAATAATTAAAAAATAAAACAAAAAATATAAAAATATAAAAATTCTAAAAAATCAAAAAAATTCTAAAAAATTCAAAAAAAAAATTCAAAAAAAAAAAACAAAAAAAAATCCTAAAAAATCAAAAAAAAATGTAAAAAAATTCTAAAAAGTCAAAAAAAAATTCTAAAAAAATTCTAAAATATCCTAGAAATCCAAGATTTTAGAAACAAGGATCTCAACTGGAAAGGGGGAATCCAATTTGCAATTTGAAACCTTAAGATTAAATTGTTAGATGATCCATATAGATACTTTAACCTCACTAGTTTGATAAAGTGAGCTTCTGTCATAATACGATACATGCAAGCAAATTATGAGAAAAATCTAAATGATTTAGGTATTCTCTTAGTGAGTTGATTCCAGACAAGTCGAGGCTAATAAAATTTGTTAAATTTTGAAGGGAATCTAGAACTGAACTTGAAATACCACAACCTCCAATATCTAACGAGATGAGATTACTACTGGACAACTCTTGAAATATTAAGGAAGAATTCATGAAATCATTCATGCCGACATGAAGCAACTCAAGAGAAGTCAGATTGCGGAAGCTAGGAATACGACCATGAAAATCACACCAAGTTAAATCCAGTGAAACTAGACTAGTTACACCTCTTCTATCAGTCTTTGTATGCAAAGATAATCCAGTCTCCCTAATCCTTGCTTTGTTTCGGCTTTGCTCACTAAGATTCACTTTGTTATAATTCTCTTTAGCCTTAAGCATACTAACCAACTTGCGCCTTTTATACCGTTTCCAAGAAGCTTGTATATAACAAGCAGCCCAAGTCCTCCACTGGTGTGAGTGAACCCGAAACGTATGCCTCAGCAACTGATATGACTGTCCGCGTAGACAATGGTAGGATGTCGGTTGAACGTGTCTAGCGCCCATGTCAGCAACTCCTCCCCACAGACGTCCGGACCCAATCTGGCATTGGTTCCAAAAACCCGTTCGGCCTCCACCTGTAGTGTAGGAGTCTAGCTGACCATGCATAAGAGGTGCATATCAACTCATTTTGCAAACTAAATTGCAATGTTACTAATGGTTAGGTGAAAAATACTAGTGTTAATTAACCCGACATAAACGGATTTGAACATAATGAATCAATTAAAAGAACACAAAACACTGAATGTTTCATCCGTTAATCAATTCACCCAAGTTTACATTCAAAAAATCATGCAATTTTCATACATGCATTTTATCGAACAGGAGATATGCATACATTCAAACATGATACAGTTTGTGTCCATTTGTTCAGTTCAGTACCAAAATCGAAAGTTTATACAATGATTATCATGAATTCTAGAATCCAATCTCATTAAGTATTAACATCTTTAATGAACATAAAAATTCAATTTCCAAATCACAAACATATAAGTCTTACCACTTCCATGTTCTAGAGATGAAATTAGGGCTGTGGAATACTTCAATTAGATACGAAGATGAAGCAAACAATTGGAGATGAAGACGAAACTGAACAATTGGAGATGAATACGTGTTATGATTTTTGAACAATCAGCCTATTCAAAGATGAAGATGCGTTTTGATTTCTGAACTATGAATCGATTCTGGAGTTTGAAACAAATCGTTGATGTGTCCAAACGATTCTGTGAATGAGGCACATGATAACTAATTACCTATCATGATCCATCCCTAACAAAAGTTTGAAATGAAGCTGGAGTTTTGAACTTGAAGACCTGTTTGTTTTTTAGGTAATTAACTAATTACCAATCCTGACCCATCGTCAAGTTTCAGTAAACCCATCCTGACCCACGAAATTCCTTTTATAATTTATAAACATACCCAGTTTAGGGGTGTGCAATAACCGAACCGTTAACTGAAACCGAACCGACAACTGACAAAACCAAACTGAAATTAACCGAAAGTCGGTTAACTGATATTTTTTACCATCGGTTAACCTGTCACACCCCAACCAATAGCGGAAACATCGGGGAGCGACACTGATCGAAATAGATTGTCCAGGAGAAATCCATAACAGCTAATTACCAGATATTTAAATATTATGTCCCATACCATAACATACCATAGTAAATAGTTATTACAGACCAAATATCTCAAAGACAAATAACATGTTCCGACAACTCAGATTTAAATTGTTCGTTTGTTTCTAGACTCTCTCCTAACTTGATTCCACAAAAGCTAGCAGACAAGCAAGGCATCCTAAACACCTGTCACATACGTTAAAGTAAAAGTCAGTACACATAGTGTAAGGGTGAGCATACAAGTTTGTTATAGCATAGTAGAGTTCGAAATTGTTTACACATAACTAGCACGTACAACGTATAATGTGAAGCACGTAAGTTATCGACAAAGATCCTATCAATACCAATGACTGCGGGTTGACTGCATAAGCAGTTCACAATACATGTCCACCACTGTGTTCTTGCAAGTAAATGGTCCTTAACAACCCCCGGGTAACCAGGTGCTGAGTCCAAACTATAGTACTATCGTTGCTAAGGCAGGTAGACAACAATCAATGTGTAAACATAACAAACAAGCATTCATCGAGTCACGTATAACATGCGGTAACGGTTAGCATTAAAAGTATTGAGTAGTGTGCTTGATGTGATGTGATTTGAATACATAACGTATGTAACACCCAAAAAGTGCGATAAGCAAAAAGGGTTCGAGTATACTCACAGCGATGAAATGGATTGAAGGGAGCGCTTAGAGCGGAAATTAGCCTGAACAGTTAGCGATAGCATTAACGATAAGCGCACGTAAAACGATGTGAAGTGTCAATGGATCGAACGGTAATCCGATCGGATGGCAATCCGATCGGGTGGCCTGTCGATCGGGTGACCATTCGATTGAATTGTTACTTCGTTTGGAATGGATGTGTTTGTGTATGATGGTTTGACTTTTGAAGTTTTCGTTGTTGCATTTGAAAACAGAGAAGTATCACTACCCTTCAGGTCGGTCGATCGAACGGCGGGTCGGTCGATCGAACTGCGGTTCGATCGGGCGACGATCTGATTAGTAGGACACCTCAGTGAGCACAAGTTCACAGCAGTTTGTCACTCGATCGGATTGCAATCCGATCGGGTGGCAGTCCGCATTGAATCGTGTTGAAAATTGTCTAAGTGTCAAGGTTCAAAAATCACATGGTCAGATGGTAATCCGTTCAATGTTCAAACCTCAAAAGTTGAAAACAAAAGTTAAGTGTGGGACCAAGGTGCAAGTCGATCGGGAGGCTGTCCGATCGGGTAGCAATCCAATCGGACGACAATCCTATCGGACGGCAATCCATCCTGGCGGCCTGATCGTCTTGTTACTTAGTTGTTTTAACAGTTTTACGATTTTCTCGAGACGATACGATAACGTGCCAAACAACAGAATCCTTGTCAAGACTTAGTGACCCGATCGGACAGGAATCACCCCAATCCGACCAGTTAACTATTCAAGACAGTGTTTCATGTTTAACCCGAAATCGGTAATCTCTTGGATAGAATCCAGATCTTGAACCAACACAACACTAAGAAAGAGTAGAAGGTTAGAACGAGCTCCAATTCTATCGGTTTTGAGAGCATTGGGTGTAAAAGAGTTGAAAGAAAGCTTGAAAACCATCTTTCAATCCTTTTCAACATGAATATGTTCAGATCCATGAAAGTTCTTTGTTTATTCATGTGGAAATCATTCAGATCTAAGTTGTTCTTGGTGGATTGAAGGCAAAACATGAAGTTCATAAGAACACCATGATGACATCATCCTAGAACACCTTGAATCTAGTGATTTCACAGATAAAAGTTAAGATTCGAAAGATAGAAAGGTGTAGGAGTGCATGTAGATCAAGAAAGTACAAGATTTAGGTTAAAAACTTACAAGAATCGCGTGAAATCGGATAAAATAGAGGCTGGAACGAGCTGGTCGAGTGAGAGGCTGTCAACATCAACTGATGTGACATATGGGGGTATTTATAGGGTTTCCACAAAAGGAAAGTGAGGAAAGTGGCTGGTCGATCGGGTGGCAGCTCGATCGGGTGGCAACTCGATCGGGTGGCAGGTCGATCGGCTGACCACTCGATTGGAGAATCTGGTGCGATGATTTTTGCTGTTTCGATTCGCGTGTCGAGCGTTGCGATGCGATAGAGTTTCTCATTCAAATTACTTTTAATCCCAACTACTATATCTAACATACAATCATCATAATTAACTTGCGTTTAGCGTTTGCGATTTGAGTTGCAATTGCATTTCGATTGATCACCACGCATAACATAAATAAACATGCACAAGTAACACATAAAAGGCACACACACGTATATACAACAACCAGAACCTATAAATCACTGCGATTCGTATTGCGTTCGATGTCGATTCGATTAATAAGTCGATTAGAGTCAAGTTGATTCGTATGCACTTAGGTAGATTAACGTTTGTTATCTTTATCGCATTGTTACTTCCTATCAATCACAGTCGTAAGTCAACTAACATCGATTAGATATAAGTCGATTAAATTTCGGTTGTTTATAAATACTCCACATAATACAACTAACGTAACATAAATACAAGAATAGATTGCAGTCAAGTCGCACGGTCGGTCGTTGACTTTGACCTTGGCGTTGACTTTGACTTTTGGAAACACGGGGTGTTACAGTCTCCCCTAGTTGAGGGAATTTCTTCCCGAAATTAGGCTGAAGCCGTAACAAACAGCTGCGGGTACTTCGCCTTCATGTCGCTTTCGAGTTCCCAGAACTTTGCGCCTCGTTTGCCTTCCCATCGCACCTTTACGATAGGAATGCGCGAGCGTCTGAGATGCTTGGTTTGGCGGTCCATGATTTCGACAGGCTTCTCCACGAAGTGCAGTGTTTTGTTTACTTGGAGATCTTCTAGAGGAACGTACAAATCATTCTCAGCAAGGCATTTCTTGAGGTTTGACACATGGAAAGTCGGGTGGACGTTATTAAGTTCATCCGGTAGTTCGAGTCTGTAAGCCACTTTTCCGATTCTTTAAAGAATCTTAAAGGGTACAACATATCGAGGCGCGAGTTTCCCTTTCTTGCTGAATCTGACCACACCCTTCCAAGGTGATACCTTTAGGAGTACATGGTCGCCAACGTCAAATTCAAGGGGCTTGCGTCATCTATCGGCGTAACTTTTCTGACGATTCTGAGCTTTTAGCAGGTTGTCTCGAATTTGGAGGATCTTGTCAGTCGTTTCTTGCAATAGCTCAGGTCCGGTTAGTTGCGAGTGCCCGATCTCATGCCACACAATAGGCGATCGACATTTTCTTCCATATAAAGCCTCAAATGGTGCCATTTGAATGCTGGAATGATAACTGTTATTATACGAGAACTCGACTAAAGGTAAATATGCGTCCCAATTACCACCGAAATCTATGACACACGAACGGAGCATGTCTTCAAAAGTACGAATCGTTCTCTCAGTCTGACCGTCGGTTTGGGGATGAAATGCGGTACTTAGATTAAGCGTAGTACCGAGAGCAGTTTGAAACATTTCCCATAGACGCGAGGTAAACCGAGCATCACGGTCAGAGATGATGTCGCGAGGCATCCCATATCGTCGGTGTAGATTCGGGCAAATTTTTCTACCTTATAGTCTTCTCGTATTGGCAGAAAATGAGCTGATTTGGTCAAATGGTCAACAACAACCCAGATGCTGTCATGGCCTGATGACGTGCGTGGAAGTTTTGTTATAAAATCCATGGCAATACTTTCCCATTTCCACATAAGGATCACGGGTTGTTCAAGCAAGCCAGAGGGCCTTTGATGCTCGGCCTTGACCTTCAAGTAAGTCAGGCAATTCCCAACATAGAGCGCGATATCCCTCTTCATGCCCGGCCACCAGTACTTGTAGCGAAGGTCCTGGTACATTTTATCGGCACCAGGATGAATAGAATATCGAGATTTGTGGGCTTCGTCCATCAAAATCTGTCGTAAATCGGTCCGTTTGGGGATCCAAATTTGGTCCAGATAATGGAATATCCCATTCGACTTATTCACCAGATAGGCCCCATTGTGATAGATCCTTTCTTTCTTCAAGGTGTGTTCATTAAAACAAGCATGTTGGGCTTCGCGAAGGAGAGTCTCGAGATGATATGTAAATAGCTTCGTCGGCTCAAGGCGTCGGCAACGACATTTGCTTTGCCCGGATGGTGACGAATCTTAGAGTCGTAATCGTTGAGAAGTTCTACCCATCGGCGTTGATGCATATTAAGTTCCTTCTGGTCAAAGATGTGTTGTAGGCTCCTATGATCGGTGAAGATCGTACACTTTGTACCATAAAGGTAGTGTCGCCAGATCTTTAACACAAAAATAACTGCGCCTAGCTCGAGGTCATGGGCTGTATAGTTCTTCTCGTGGATCTTGAGCTGACGAGATGCGTAAGCAATAACCTTGTCCTGTTGCATGAGAACACAACCAAGACCAAGGTTTGAGGCATCGCAATAGACTATAAAGTCGTCGCTTCCTTCAGGTAAAGTGAGGACAGGAGCATTGCAAAGCATATGCTTGAGGGTTTGGAAGGCAGACTCTTGTTCGGTTCCCCAAACAAAGGATCTGTCTTTGTGCGTGAGAGAAGTAAGCGGCACAACGATTTTAGAGAACCCTTCGATGAATCGACGATAATAGCCCGCTAATCCGAGAAAAGAACGAACTTCAGACGGGTTCTTCGGTGTAACCCAACTCTTAACAGCTTCAATCTTTACGGGATCGACATGAATACCTTGACTATTAACAATATGACCGAGGAATTGAACCTCCCCTAGCCAAAATTCACACTTGGAGAATTTGGCATAGAGTCGATTCCCGTGGAGTAGCTCGAGAACCAAACATAGATGTTGCGCGTATTCGGCTTTCGACTTGGAATAGATCAGTATATCATCGATGAACACGATGACGAAGCGGTCAAGGAAAGGTTTACACACGCGATTCATCAGATCCATGAAAACCCCGGGTGCGTTGGTTAAACCAAAAGGCATAACAACGAACTCATAGTGGCCGTATCGAGTGCGGATAGCGGTTTTGGGTGTATCCTCCTCTTGGATGCGTAACTGGTGATAGCTTGAACGTAGGTCGATCTTTGAGAAACACGTAGAACCTTGAAGTTGGTCAAGCAAAACATCAATTTGAGGCAGGGGATAGCGATTCTTGATGGTCAGCTTATTCAATTCCCTGTAGTCGATGCACATCCGGAACGACCCATCCTTCTTTTTGACGAAAAGGACCGGCGCCCCCGATGGAGAGGTTCTTGGGCGAATGAAGCCTTTATCAAGCAATTCCTGGAGCTGACTCGAAAGTTCGCGCATTTCAGACGGAGCAAGTCGATAAGGAGCTCTTGCAACAGGGTTTGCTCCAGGAATGAGGTCGATTCGAAAGTCGATATCACGACTTGGCGGTAATCCGGGAAGTTCATCAGGAAAAATGTTTGGGAATTCACAAACAACGGGGACATCTATCACTTCCTTAACTTCCTTTTCCCTGCTACTACAATGTGTGCCAAGAAAGCTTGGTATTCCTTGCGGAGATACTTGCTAGCCTGAACACACGACATGAGTTGGAGTTTCTTTGATGCGACTTCACCATAAACGCACGGTTGATCACCATTAGCGAGCGAGAATCGAATCATCTTATCGAAGCAAACAACTTCAGCATGGTTTTCACGAAGAAAATCCATGCCTACTATGACATCAAAACTTCTGAGTTGCATCAGAATGAGATCAATCAGAAAGACACGACTGTTGACATCGAGAGTACAGTCATGTAAAACAGAATTGACAGCGATGGTTCTTTCGGTGGCAACTTCGACATCGAACGATGTAGGGAGATGGGCACGCTTACGACTAACGAGCTTTTCCAATCCAAACGACACAAAACAGTTATCGGCTCCAGTATCAAATAAACATGAAGCATAAACACCATTCACGAGAAACGTACCATTAACCACATTGTTGTCAGCTTGAGCTTGGCGCGCATTGATGTTGAAAGTTCGGGCGCGAGCTGCTTGTTGCTACTGCTGCTGCTAAGGCTGTTGTTGTTGAGGCTCTGGCTTCACAACTCAATTGGGACACATGTTTGCGAAGTGGTTGGGATCACCACACGCAAAGCAGACTCTATGTCACACCCTGACTTTTGCGGAAGCGTGATTATTGGTGTGACTTCTTAATACCATTGCATATGATCATAACAACACTATATGATAAAACCAGTAGATGTACATCCATTAATTTAAGTTTAAAAGTAGTACAACGTAATTGTCTGAAATGACGAGACCAAATTCAAGTTACCAACCATAACATGTTTTAAGGAGTTCAAAAAGACTCAACAAAAGATTTTAAAACAACCCTGAGTTTAGGACCACGTATCTCGTCCAGGATTAAGATACGCCTCCTAAGCCCTAATGACTTGGATGACATCTTTATTCACAACGCAGCTTAAAAACTCCAACGCCCGCCAGATCCATTTACTAAATCCCTGAAATACATGTAGTTTGAAAAATCAACAAAAGTTGAGCGAGTTCATGTGTAAGTAAGTATGTATAAACCTTTGTAAAAATTTCTGTATGTATGAAAATCCCTGGTATGCAGCAATAAGGAAAAACCATCATTGGGTTGCAAAACCAATGATAAGTGTGAAGTGATGCAGGAAGACTCAACCCTAGCGGATTTGTGCGTCGGGCACTTAGTCAACTCATGGTCTACTCAGCGGACTCAGGAGTGGGGCTCGCTACACCCAAATAGATCTATCACTAATGTCCCTCGGTCCTACAACGAGGATTAATGGCCTTAAGTGTCATGCCCACCACTCACATGTTCGCGTATTAAAAACCCTCCTTAAGCTAACTATACCATGTAAATAAATGTCTGTAACATGTATTTCACCCCCGAAGTATAAAACTGAAAATAGTTAAAGAGAAAAGGGGGACATGAACTCACAATATTGCGTCTTCGGTACTCGTAACCCAAATCTCCTCAGCGAACACGACTACCTACAATGGTCTAACGTCTATTAGACGAAGGGGTCGTGCATTGTCTTAGTATTGATTGGTGCCTTTGAGTTACGTTTTAAAGTGTCTTTAATATTTTAGTAATAATACTTCTCATGCTTGTGTATTCGTATTTCCTTCCCAAGGATGGGATATTTTACATGTGTCTGTTCCTATTGGGATTATATTTTTTTTAGTCCCATTTTAGAGAATACATATATTTAACCATGTTCGTGTATGAAACCAACCCCCAATATTCCGTATTTTGTTATAAAAATTATGGCGAGTTTTATGCTTGAAAAACTTAGTCTAGAATATACTAGTAACGCTTGTCCCGAAAATATTTACTAAGTGTTAGGATTTTTGGAAAACTTCGCCATAGTATCTTTTGTAAATAGAGGTGTCCATGCTTTAATAGCATATCATTTTCTTTTACATATACCCCATAGTTCATTTTCAATAACCAAACCGACATATAGACATACAAAGCATTACTTACTTTATTTCAGCTTAATCACCCAAAACTGGACTGTTTTCGAGGATTTTTATAAAATAGATAACCTTTTCCAAAAATTCCCAAATTTTTACAGAATGACTCATACGATCCAAATTTTATTGTGAAAAATATCAGGGTCCAGTTCGTTACCAATATTTTATAGAAATTCATTTACCCAACTGCAATCAGATTTGTTACTTTCTGATTGCAGTTTACAGAATAATTCACTAAAAATTAACCGTAAGTCCGATTGACGAAATTCCAGTTGGAGGATCATCGTGACAACGGTGACCATCTACTGTAAAAATTCCATGAGTTGATTCTACTCAGGTTTCAAGTTATGACTCCGAATACAACACACTTTTTCTGCAATAAAAACACAGCTTAAGCTGCTATCCAAAAACAGTCTTTTAAAAATAGTAAACGACCTCGAAAAATTACGATTCTAGTGCCATTTGTTCGGTTATTCCAAAATGCATATTTTAGGCTTCAGAAAATCAGTTTTTCGATTTAAAAAGACCCAGTTACAGCCTGTTTAAGTTGGCTGAAAATACCAATCAGCATGCTTTTTATGATGTAAAAGTTACTAAAAACGCGTCAACGATTGCTCTAACAATGGGTTTATCGAGAAATCAATGATCAAACAACATGCATACTTATACCAACATAATCCAACCAGATTTTATCATTATATAAGTTTGTGTTTAGGTTCCTTGTTCACTTTCTCTTTGTGTTCTTATTTTAAGCTTCAAACAACAATGTTTCGAACAATCAACGTAGAAGTGATTCAAGAGTTAAATCGAAGACTTACAACTAGCACAAGAGCTAGGAATGAACCTTGTGAACAAGAAATGATGATGAAAATGGCGTGAGAATGCAAGGGGTGATGTTTCTTCAAGATTCCAAGCTCCAAGCCTCACAAGGTTCCTTCTATCACTTGATTTGGACTTGAAAATGAATCAAGGGAGTGGATGTTGACATGATGGTGGTGGTGGCGGATATAATCAGCCAAGAGGGAGAGAGAGAGTGAAGGAAAATGGTGGAGTGACTTGTTGGTGAAGATGGAATGATGAGGTAAATCACTAGCCCAACCTATATGCCATCATGATGATTTCTTGGCAAGATCACCTCCCAATCAAAATTAAGGGGAATATTTAGTAGGGGATTTGAAATGATTGAGGGTGGGTCCCCCCATGTGAGCCGAGAATTAGTGAGGGGGGGGGGGTTAATTGTAAATTTTCATAGATAGTGGGTAATTAATTAGAAGGTTAAGGGTATTTTCTAGAATAGTGGGTGTATGCCATGTTTCTATAGTGTGTCGGGATTTTTATAACCATAATTATTTAAGAATAATAAAATACTGTTTCTGACAGAATTTTGGTGTCCCGGGTAATGTCTGGTTGTTCGGTTACGTATCATTCCATTAAAGCGTTTAATTGTACCACATAGTGTCTTTTATACATCTTTTTGTAACGAATTTTAATTCCAACACTTAGGAAAGCGTTCAGGATCATTTAGTCAATTCTCTGTATAACACGAGTGTGTTAAGAGCTGAATTGTTATTGAAAATTCAGAATTCTGTACTTAAAATGAGTTTTAGGCACTTTCCGGCACTCAAACTATCACCTAGTGACACAGTCTTATGGTCCTCACTTCCCTACGCTCAATACTGGTGTAGTACTTTGTCTCTGGCCCATACTGGCCTCAAAATAGTGTCTGTCTATGTGTTGGCATTGTCAGTACGTGTCTGAGTTATCCGCTCACTGTGCTAACTGTGCTTTGTGCATCAGGTTTGTCACTAAGAGTCTGTATGAAATAAATGGAGTGACTGTATGTAAAGGATGCACATGTATGTATGTAACATAAATCAGTAAGCAGTTTAAAGCGTCAGTTGTAGTCACGCATAGTCATTAAGCACATAATCAAAATTAATGAATTTGTACAATACCTGTAGTTGTGAGGGTTGTCACACTCTAGCATTGACCGCGGGTGCCTGAGCCGCTTGTTGGCCTTGAGGAGCAGGAAGTAGAGCTTGATGAGCAGTAGCTGGAGCTTGACGGGCACGACAGTTGGTGGTGGAATGGTCGTACATGTTGCAAGTAGCACAAAATCGGCAAGCGATACCAGTCGGGTGGTGGTAGGTGCAAGTAGGGCAAAGCGGGTGTAGCCCAGTATATGCACGCTTAGCAAGCGGTGCATTTGCCATAGGCGCCGCTACCTGACGCTGTTGTTGTTGAGCTGGTACAGCTTGAATTGGTGTAGCAGTGATCGCACAGTTCTTGTTGCTGGAGTTGCTGTTGTTCTTCCTCTTGCGACGAGAGGCCTTTGAAGACTGAGGAGTGGCGGTGGTTTCAGCGGTTGCTGCGGTGGTAGCTTGGTGCAGGTTCTTGGTGGCTTTATCCTAGTAGCCAGACTTGACCCGTTTGTCGTTGATTTCAGTGGCAAGCAGGTAGGTTTCTTCAATTGTCGCTGGTTTGGAAGCTTGCACAAAATCTGTGACACAATCCGGCAGAGCTCGGATATACTTCTTGATTGTAACATCAGGAGTCTTGACTTGATCAGGACAGATAATACTAAGCTGCTTGATGCGAGCAGTTAAAGCAGCCTTGTCACCATCCTTCTGCTTGATATGCCAGAATTCGTCCTCCAACTTTTGGCGCTCATGGGGAGGGCAGAACTCTTCCAACATGACGTTCTTCAACTAATCCCATGACAGACCATAAGCTGCATCGTTTCCGCGTTTGTTCCTCTCGGCTGTCCATCAGTCTAAAGCGCGGGACTGGAAGACGCCGGTAGAATTCAGAGTGCGGAGATTGTCAGGACAACTACTCTGACGCAGGGTGACCATGATCAAATCGAACCATTGGAATAGGGCCGTAGGGCCATCTTCGCAAGTGAATTCTTTCGATCCGCATGCCTTAAACTGTTTAAAACTAAAAGCAGACTTAGGAGTCTCAGTCCTGGACTCGTCGGAAGATTTGCTGGTGTTCTCCTGGATTTCACTGAAGATCTGGGGAATAGCTGTCACGACCCCTGACCCACCCTGGACGGAATCGGGTGCCGTGAGCAGTTCAGTGGTACCGGTGATTATTTTCGAAAAATATTGCAGCGGAAATTTAATCAGGACCGTGAGTTAGGAAAAATATCAGAGTTTAGAAACACCGGATTTTTATTTATTAAATAGATGGAATAAATCCATGTTTTACAAAGGTAGCTTTTAATAAAGATAAATTTTATTACATAAAACAATATTTCTTGATTTGATTTTAATTAATAAAATAAGCCACTTCTTGAAGTCCTTCAGTGCCAGATCCAATTCTTACTCCAATCTACTGTAATTACCTGAAACGCGTTTGAAAAAGGTTTTGTCAGCGGGAAATACTGAGTGAATCATTCATTTTGATAAAATGACACTTAGTTATAAATTACAGCATAAGAGCGATTACAATGGTTCCTATCTTATTGTTATATGGCACCGTGTCACCTCCTGGTGACGGTGGTCATACCACTATTGGGTCCTGTCACCCAATTAGTGATGATTATCACTGTTAGGGCTTATATGCCTAACCTATGTTAGGGCTTATTAGCCTAACCCTGTGAGAAAATTAGTAATGTGCACAATACCCCACTAGCCATTGATTAAGATAGCCACGACTTAATCCCTGTAATTATAACCTTTGAAAATAATTTGAGGTATTGTAAAACAATTGATAAAAAGAGAATGACTCACAGTATAAGCATGCAGTATTGATTTAACAAGCTTCTTGATTCTACTCCTTTTTATAATTAAGCATATACTTTATTATTTTGGATCCTCTAATGATTAAGCATCCATTTTGATTGTAAAGGTGTAGTTGGGAGTATTTTGGTAGTTAAACATATAGTTTAACAGAATGGAATAAGTATTTGTGTAAAACCATATCAAACCTAACGATGATCATGAGATTCGAACCTTAACGAATTTCACAAAGTATAGTCTTATTCAGACAGTACTTTGGTATCCATTTAATGAACTCACAAAGTATAACACTTTGGATTCCGTTTACCGAAATTCACAAAGTACAACACTTTGGCATTCGTTAGTTGGTTCCTGAATCGATCGGACATAATATCGCTTTGGTGATTATTGGTTATAACACCAACGTATAGAGAGAGAATAGAAGAAATGAGCAAAGGAAATGAATTCCTAAGCTTCCTATTTATAGGTAAGAAGTATGAAAGTTCTAGGAAGTTTTCTTTGTGTTTCTAGGAAATTACCTATATCTTATCTAGGAAGTTACCTATACATCTTCTAGGAAGCTTCCTACCCATATATATATCTTCTTATAGCTTCCTTGCACTTTCCTTTGATATTATCTATTTAATTAATTAAGCTTAATTAATCTTGTTTAGCTCAATTAATCTTGCTTAACTTAATTAATCTGGATTAACTTAATTAATTTTCGTTAACTGATTAATTAATCATACTTAACTTAATTAACAGATTAATTAATCTACTCAGCTAACTTAACTGCTAAGTTTATTTAACTATTAGGTTTACTTAGCTATTAAGTATTCTTAGCAGCTTCCTGCTTACGAGTTCTAATTTCTAGATACAATGGAACTCGTATTAGTGTATTAACTCAATTCAACTTTAACGATAATCACGAAATAAAACCCTCACAACGAATGACAAAGTGTAATCACTTAAACATCCATCGGATTCACAACGAATGACAGAGTATTCCCCGAGTTCGGGTGGTACTTAAACATCCTGTCGGAATCACGACTAATGACAAAGGATAGCACTTAAACATCCCGTCGGATAGTTTCAGTCGATCGGAGATTGAATCGTAGCAGCGATTAGAGTTATTACCCTAATAACGAGCAGAGTTTCGGGGTTTTTAGGGCGTTGATAGAAAGAAACAGAGATACAAAGAGTAGGACGACATTTTAGACCGTCGAACTAAGCAAATAGTTCAGGCCCCAAGCCCCTGCATTTATACCCAAAATTTGAGCCGCCCGCGAGTCGCGGAGGGATCCTCTCCCCCTGTCGCGTATCGCGGGGCGTGCCCCTATGGCCTAGGGTAGCCTCGTCACTAGCATAGCCTGGGTGAGTCGACGTACGAACGAATTTCTATTTTGACAACGTATTTCGAAGATAAATATCAATTAGGGTTTAACCCCCTTTGAGTTTTAGGGGCCCTGATCCTGATTTTGAATGTTCTTAAAATTTTAGGGTTTATGCAGAATTACTTGGGTGTCTCAATTAGGGTTTCCTTTTTATACAATTAACATAATAAGTATTAATTTTAGTGAGAGTCGTTACATTCTCCCCACCTTAATAAAATCTCATCCTCGAGATTTGGACTATGATATTTTCTTGGGGTTATGTTACTTCTTTTTAATTAATAGAAACAATGTATCGTGGGATGGAATCAAAAGATATTTGAGGGGTATGAATTTTGAAAATAAAAATGATTTATAGAAACAATTGGATTCAATATCCAAAATGAACTTACTTTGATCAATTGAGGGAGATTCCGAATTGATAAATATCTATTTGTGAATGGAAGTATGGAAAATGATTTGTTAATGATTATCCGAAAATCAATATCGTTTACTTAAATGGTACTGGACAATAGAATTTAGTGTATCGTAATCCGAGTACATAATTGTACCAAGAATACGACAAATCTACGAATGACGTATGAATAGGGTTTATTATTAGCACAGGCTACAAATGTATATGGATATTGCAAGGTATTGTTATGATTGAAAGAACTTAATAATAAATTTACCGTTTCGAAATTAACTGAGCGTTTCAAGGAAACGAATCTAGATATTTCAAAAGATGAGACATTCCGATGAAATGATATAGTTTCCAAGGTGATTATGTTCAAGCCAAAAGATATATGATCAATAGATATTTAAAATGAATGTGAAGAATTATTATTTTATTTATTTATTTATTATTTTTTTTAGAATTAATAAAATTTTTTGTCAGAAGAAAACTTACCTTGATTGGTACCTAAGGAGGACTTAAGATTAACAGGTTCAAAATGAAAATGAAAGCATGAAAATGATTTGTCAAATATTGAATTATGATATGAGAAAATCAATGTGCTGAGATGGGTGATTTGTAAGAATACACGAAAAGACAATAAAGTTAGTGTATTTTTTTTGTCTTAATACATAATTGTATTCAGATGATTTGAATCAAAATGTTTGATTAAAGATAGGTGATATTTTGATTTATTAAATACCTTTTCCTTTTATGTTATCATAAAGTAGAATAATAAATATAGATAGGTTTAAAATATCAAAACCCGTGGTAATTTTGACAAAATAATGATATATGTTTTATAAATAGGTTTACCAAATATCCTAGAACTCACGATTATCATTTTTAAAATCAAGTATGTTTAACTATAAGATTTTATAATAGGGTATTTTAAATCATAAAAGTAAAATAATAAATGTTTATTTTAATATCAAGCATACTTAAATATTGGCTTGCGTAAATAACATTTGATATTTTAATATATATATATATATATATATTATAAAAGAATATTTCTATAAGTATTTAATAGTTGTGAAATATTAATCAAGATGAATATTTATTTATAATATGTCTTGTTCATGAATACTTAGACAATTATTTAAATAATTTTATTCGTCCCTTTAATTATTTTATGAAAATATGTCTTCTCTTTACAGTACAAAGTATATATATTTCTATATATAGTATAAAAATATTTTTATATATAATTGAAATTTACTAAATAAGTATGATGACTTAATTTATATACATTAAATAGTTATTATCATGGTTGGATACTGGTTAGTGCTGCCTTGTTTAAGCATGGGTGATCAGTCCATGCCTAACTAAGGCTAGGCTATCTAATATGTGTTCCTGACAATAACCCTAATACCTAAAATAATATTAATACTACTCTTATTAATATATTATTACCAAAAATAAATAACAATAACTAGTCATAAACTTAAACGAGAGTATTCCTTAAACATAATATAAATTCTTCACCTCAATGGTTTAACAAGAATTTTTAAATATAGGAATACTATATTGTAAATAAGGTAATTACTTATGTAAGTTTCCATATATAATCAGTATAATGTTTTTCTATCGAAGATGATAAAGCAATAATTATCATGAAAGGCTCGATTAATGCTGTAAGAACTATTAAGAGATATACTGAAATATGAAATAAATTTGTATATCATTATCTTGGCACATGATTGTGTTAAGATCGCTTGTATAGAATAAATCAACAAAGCGGATTCAATATAAATAAATAAATAAATAAATAAATAAATAAATAAATAATTAAATCTGAGATTAGCGCAAGCTTCAGATTTTGTGAAAACGTTACCACAAGGTGATCGTGATCAAAGAAATGATTTTAATGAAGTCGAATACCAAACAAGCATGTTATGGTTCAAGAGAATCAAAGTGCTTGTTGGAATTTTGATGGCCTAAAATATCATATGGGACTTTGAATTGAATACTTATTGCGAGCAAGTTTACTTGGTTTGAATAAAACGAGTTTTAATAAGGAAGTTCGGGCATGATTATAACAGAAACCATGTATACCCTTCAAAAGAAAATCGAGTTTTTCAAGAAATTCATTGATTCGATATTAAAGAGTCATCGCTTTGTAAAAACACGGTTTACAATGAAAAGATCAAGTATAGCGAAATGATATTTGAACTTTTGATAAAACAATAAATTGGAATGATGCCCTCCTATGGTCTTCATAATTCAAATGAACCACATGCGCAACAAACAGTGCATGTGTAGCGTGTGGATTTACCAAGAAATGAAATGGATCAATATTTGCTACTATGAAAGAAATCTTTATGGTATGATGACCATTAGAAGAAGTAGAAACACGAATGTCAACTTATTTATAGGCAGAAGTCAGAATTGCAACGAAAGAAATATAAGAACTTTATCTGGAATTTCGTGTGATAACCTTTGTTAAGTGACATTACCAAGGAATGTCGAATGAAATGAAATAGGGGATTTGCAAAGGTATATGACTTCTTTTGTAGTGCCAATAATTATGACTATTATTAGACTGTGCACCGATGGTTGTGAAATATTGTTCCAACGTACCTTAGCGATATTTTGATCGTTTGTAAGATCATGTGGCAAAGTGCCGCTTTTTGATTAGGAGTTCTTTTACTGACGGAATTAGTATTGGTATCATCGTGCCCAAATTTATATTTTTCAAAGGTCTTGCCTTGGAAGTCGTGTGTGATAAACTTTGACGTCTTGTGGACGTACAATTTTAAGTTTCATGTGTTTTTTTGTGCATTAACACAACTTTATATGCTTCTTACTTGCGTTAATAGTTTATAGTAACGCATTGGAAATTCTTATACTTTTGATGGTGTCCTAACTTAATGGGCTTCCAGTATTATTTTGTCGCACGAGTTACGAGACAAATGATCAAATGAAATAATGTTTGATATCGGAAACGAGATTCCTGATAAAGAAATCTAGACACATATGCTTGTGCTTTATTCCTATTTGGCTTCTGGAATACCTTATAGATATATATATCTATATAAAAATAAATTTCATATGCTATAATATACATACCTTTTATAAGGTCAATGTATTTAACAGATTCATATTTCCAAGAACCAGTTAGACATCTGATCATGATATTATTTAGGGAAATCTTGTCACTGGTTTGACATATTATTTACCCCGTCTTATCCGGTTCACTCCGGAGAGGTAATCTCAGTATATCCGGACAAGCTGGAGAGTCTGCTACACCATACCCAGTCTTGCCGGAGAAAATTTTCTATTTCCCATAAATAGTATCTTTTCAAGATTTTAAAAATGCCTCTTTTATTAGGGTTTTTATTCAGAATCAAGGAAATTTGTATTTCCATAACATATCTTTATTCTAGACCAAGTAATATCAATAAGCAAGAATAAATAGCAATTAAGTGCTATTGCGTGCTAATCGTCATTCTTATGGCATACCAATATCCATTACATTATACTTATATAAGTAATTTTATCTTGAAGCTTATATTAAGGTAAAATTCTTAAGTCCAAGTCTAAATATTATCCTGAGTGCTATAAGATAATATTAAATTCTTAATTCTCCGTTTAACTTAGGTATTATTACAATACCTAATTGCTTAAACAAGTGGCTTAGCTTATACTAAGGCATCCTTTCTTATGTTCAAGTCTAAATATTATCAAATGTGCTACCAGTTAATAGCAATCTCCTAACTCTTTTATTTAAGCTTAAGTATTATTATCATAACACTTATAGGCTTAAAGCAGTGGCTCTGATACCACCTTTACTGTCACGACCCCCGACCCACCCTGGACGGAATCGGGTGCCGTGAGCAGTTCAGTGGTACCGGTGATTATTTTCGAAAAATATTGCAGCGGAAATTTAATTAGGACCGTGAGTTAGGAAAAATATCAGAGTTTAGAAACACCGGATTTTTATTTATTAAATAGATGGAATAAATCCATGTTTTACAAAGGTAGCTTTTAATAAAGATAAATTTTATTACATAAAACAATATTTCTTAATTTGATTTTAATTAATAAAATAAGCCACTTCTTGAAGTCCTTCAGTGCCGGATCCAATTCTTACTCCAATCTACTGTAATTACCTGAAACGCGTTTGAAAAAGTTTTTGTCAGCGGGAAATACTGAGTGAATCATTCATTTTGATAAAATGACACTTAGTTATAAATTACAGCATAAGAGCGATTACAATGGTTCCTATCTTATTGTTATATGGCACCGTGTCACCTCCTGGTGACGGTGGTCATACCACTATTGGGTCCTGTCACCCAATTAGTGATGATTATCACTGTTAGGGCTTATATGCCTAACCTGTGTTAGGGCATATTAGCCTAACCCTGTGAGAAAATTAGTAATGTGCACAATACCCCACTAGCCATTGATTAAGATAGCCACGACTTAATCCCTGTAATTATAACCTTTGAAAATAATTTGAGGTATTGTAAAACAATTTTTAAAAAGAGAATGACTCACAGTATAAGCATGCAGTATTGATTTAACAAGCTTCTTGATTCTACTCCTTCTGATAATTAAGCATATACTTTATTATTTTGGATCCTCTGATGATTAAGCATCCATTTTGATTGTAAAGGTGTAGTTGGGAGTATTTTGGTAGTTAAACATATAGTTTAACAGAATGGAATACGTATTTGTGTAAAACCATATCAAACCTAACGATGATCACGAGATTCGAACCTTAACGAATTTCACAAAGTATAGTCTTATCCAGACAGTACTTTGGTATCCATTTAATGAACTCACAAAGTATAACACTTTGGATTCCGTTTACCGAAATTCACAAAGTACAACACTTTGGCATTCGTTAGTTGGTTCCTGAATCGATCGGACAGAATATCGCTTTGGTGATTATTGGTTATAACACCAACGTATAGAGAGAGAATAGAAGAAATGAGCAAAGGAAATGAATTCCTAAGCTTCCTATTTATAGTTAAAAAGTATGAAAGTTCTAGGAAGTTTTCTTTGTGTTTCTAGGAAATTACCTATATCTTTTCTAGGAAGTTACCTATACATCTTCTAGGAAGCTTCCTACCCATATATATATCTTCTTATAGCTTCCTTGCACTTTCCTTTGATATTATCTATTTAATTAATTAAGCTTAATTAATCTTGCTTAGCTTAATTAATCTTGCTTAACTTAATTAATCTGGATTAACTTAATTAATTTTGATTAACTGATTAATTAATCATACTTAACTTAATTAACAGATAATCTACACAGCTAACTTAACTGCTAAGTTTATTTAACTATTAGGTTTACTTAGCTATTAAGTATTCTTAGCAGCTTCCTGATTACGAGTTCTAATTTCTAGATACAATGGAACTCGTATTGGTGTATTAACTCAATTCAACTTTAACGATAATCACGAAATAAAACCCTCACAACGAATGACAAAGTGTAATCACTTAAACATCCATCGGATTCACAACGAATGACAGAGTATTCCCCGAGTTCGGGTGGTACTTAAACATCCTGTCGGAATTACGACTAATGACAAAGGATAGCACTTAAACATCCCGTCGGATAGTTTCAGTCGATTGGAGATTGAATCGTAGCAGCGATTAGAGTTATTACCCTAATAACGAGCAGAGTTTCGGGGTTTTTAGGGCGTTGATAGAAAGAAACGGAGATACAAAGAGTAGGACGACGTTTTAGACCGTCGAACTGAGCAAATAGTTCAGGCCCCAAGCCCCTGCATTTATACCCAAAATTTGAGCCGCCCGCGAGTCGCGGAGGGATCCTCTCCCCCTGTCGCGTATCGCTGGGCGTGCCCCTATGGCCTAGGGTAGCCTCGTCACTAGCATAGCCTGGGTGAGTCGACGTACGAACGAATTTTTATTTTGATAATGTATTTCGAAGATAAATATCAATTAGGGTTTAACTCCCTTTGAGTTTTAGGGGCCCTGATCCTGATTTTGAATGTTCTTAAAATTTTAGGGTTTATGCAGAATTACTTGGGTGTCTCAATTAGGGTTTCCTTTTTATACAATTAACATAATAAGTATTAATTTTAGTGAGAGTCGTTACAATAGCCTTGACGATTTCCTTAGTGACGAGAGCAGCAAGTCATTTATCTTCCAAGTGACGGCGAGTCGTTCAAGTGTGATGCGAACGAGATGACGACATTGTCTGCAACAGACATCGTCATGGGATTCAAACGCGGTACGATTAAGTCTAGCGCAGTCTAACATCCTAAATATACTACTAAATCTACCGCAGAAGCACATAGTTACACGATCTCATGTCATCCCATACTAACATGCGGTCCGCGTAGGCACATAAACACATAAGCACGTAGAGCAAGTAGTCCACATAGGCACGTAGTCCACGTAAGCACATAATCCACGTAAGCATATCCACGTAATCACATCTCTGACTATATTTTGCACGTGTATTCATACATATTTTGCACGTATTCGCCTACCCTTCAAGTTGCGAGTTCGATTGAAATATCGGTAGCGTAAATCGAGTAACGGTTACGAGTAGTATAGCGTGGCATCAGCGATTTGTCAACGTTTTGAGATAAAAGCACAGTTCGAGTTGTGTGTGTCGAATATCGTAAAATCACCAAATATAAGTAGATAAACACATAAAATCACAGAGTCGGCAGAGCGAACTAGAATCGAACACATAAACACATTAAATCAACGATATGGATTGCCTCGGGTGTGTTGACGTTGACTACCCAAAGTGGTTCAACTATTCACAGCAACCTCGAGTACACGTCGTATCCTTTGAGACTGTGCCCTTACGCTGCATCATAGTTTTTGGTACACGTCCTACCGGAAATGTCGTGAAGGTGGGTTGCTGGAATCCGTCAAATCTTTGGTGAGAGTTTGTAAAACCAAAATAGAGGAATGAGTCATCAAAATTTGGGTATCACCCCTAGTTCGACGACTATATCCCTGTTTGAGAATTCCGCATCGAAGTATGGATTTCACTCCTGATTCAACGTAAATTCTCATTTTAAAGTAAAATCGTGCATCGTGCGGGTGATTCGATCGAGAGTTTGCGGTTTTCACACCTAATCTCAATCCAAGCATTTAATTGTGTATCATGATAGCGTAAAAACGACCAAAACGACTCAGACAATGTTAGGAAAAATTGTTGAGCGTTTGGAGATTGAACTGGAATACCTTGCACAAAACACCCAACTCATGCAATGTGACCTACTTCATTCGAGGTGTTTCACTCGAGCGAAGTAACTCACCTTGTGCGAGTTGTCACATTTTGTACTGGGATCCGTTGTGTAGCATAAGCGATAGAGTATAAGCAAGTAGGGGTCGCATTGGTACTTAGACTACAGTCTATGTCAAGACTAAGACAACAACCTGGACTAGGTCATGTCTTTCCTAATTCCCTATAGTTATGGCTCTGATACCAATCTGTCACACCCCAACCGATGGCGGAAACATAGAGGCGCGGCACTGAGCGAAACAGATTGTCCAGGAGAAATCCATAACAAGTAATTACCAGATATTTAAATATTATGTCCCATACCATAACATACCTGTAACACCCTAAAAACGGGTTCGGTAATCGAACCACGTTAATATTGACGACGGGTAAAATACCGTTAGTGGTGAAAATTTACCCGGTAAATATTAGGATTTAAATAAACAAATCTAATATTAATAAAAGGGAGGATAAATACTTTGAGAAAACAAAGTATATAAAAGGACCGAGTTAACGAGACTTAAAGTGAAACGGGTTAGGTAAAACCCGAAAAATATATAGGTGTTATATATTTATTAAACATCGGTTATGAACAAGATAAAATAACTAGGAAATAAATAACCTAGTTAATTATAAGTCTTGTAGGAATAAAGAAGTTGGTTAAAATACACTCTATGTAACTTGGGTGAATTAGAGGGGCTAAAGATGTTAAAAGTTAAACTAGTTTTAACTAAAACAAAAAATTGAAATTCCAAACGCACACTTGTGTGTGTCTGGATCAAACAAAACACAGGAGGGCGACCAAACTCACCTCCAAACCCTAGTTCTTGCTAATTGATCAAATTGAAGGCTCAAATCGATTCCAAATCGAAATCCAAGCATAGATTAGTGATCTCCTCAGAAAAGGGATCATAAGGTATGTAAAAATTTCACTATTTGGGTCAATCTAAAATTCTGGATGAACACTTATGATTCGAAATTGAGCTTGCATGATAGTTGTTTGGGTGAATTTGGGTTGAAATCATGTGTATGAATATACCCTAGCCATTAGTTTGTTCAATTATGTTCATCACTATGAAAATCCATAATCACCAATATAGGTGCTTAGCGGGTTTTGTAGAAACATGTCAAACACTAGGATTTAAATTATTCGTTTGTTTCTAGGCTCTCTCCTAACTTGATTCCACAAAATCTAGCAGACAAGCAAAGCATCCTAAACACCTGTCACATACGTTAAAGTAAAAGTCAATACACATAGTGTAAGGGTGAGCATACAATTTTGTTATAGCATAGTAGAGTTCGAAATCGTTTACGCATAACCAGCACGTACAACGTATAATGTTAAGCACGTAAGTTATCGACAAAGATCCTATCAATACCAATGATTGCGGGTTAACTGCATAAGCAGTTCGCAATACATGTCCACCACTGTGTTCATGCAAGTAAGTGGTCCTTAACAACCCCCAAGTAACCAGGTGCTGAGTTCAAACTATAGTACTATCGTTGCTACGGCAGGTAGACAACAATCAATGTGTAAACATAACAAACAAGCATTCATCGAGTCACGTATAACATGCGGTAACGGTTAGCGTTAAAAGTATTGAGTAGTGTGCTTGATGTGATTTGAATACGTAACGTATGTAACACCCAAAAAGTGCGATAAGCAAAAAGGGTTCGAGTATACTCACGGCGATGAAATGGATTGAAGGGAGCGCTTAGGGCGGAAATTAGCCTGAACAGTTAACGATAGCATAAACGATAAGCAGTGTGTAAAACAATGTGAAGTGTCAATGGATCGGACAGTAATCCAATCGGATGGCAATCTGATCGGTGGCCGGTCGATCGGGTGACAATCCGTTCGGATGGTCATCCGATCGGATGACCATTCGATTGGATTGTTACCTCGTTTGGAATGGATGTGTTTGTGTATGATGGTTTGACTTTTGAAGTTTTCGTTGTAGCATTTGAAAACAGAGAAGTATCTCTACCCTTCAGGTCGGTCGATCGAACGGCGGTTCGATCGGGCGACGATCCGATTAGTAGGACACCTCGGTGAGAACAAGTTCACAACAGTTTGTCACTCGATTGGATTGCAATCCGATCGGGTGGCAGTCCGCATTGAATCGTGTTGAAAATTGTCTAAGTGTCAAGGTTTAAACATCACATGGTCGGATGGTAATCCGTTCGATGTTCAAACCTCAAAATTTGAAAATAAAAGTTAAGTGTGGGACCAAGGTGCAAGCCGATCGGGTGGCTGTCCGATCGGGTAGCAATCCGATCGGACGGCAATCCGATCGGACGGAAATCCGTCCTGGCGGCCTGATCGTCTTGTTACTTGGTTGTTTTGACAGTTTTGCGATTTTCTCGAGACGATACGATAACGTGCCAAACAATAGAATCCTCGTCAAGACTTAGTGACCCGATCGGACAGGAATCACCCCAATTCGACCAGTTAACTGTTCAAGACGGTGTTTCATGTTTAACCCGAAATCGGTAATCTCTTGGATAGAATCCAGATCTTGAACCAACACAACACTAAGAAAGAGTAGAAGGTCAAGACCGAGCTCCAATTCTATCGGTTTTGAGAGCATTGAGTGTAATAGAGTTGAAAGAACGCTTGAAAACCATCTTTCAATCCTTTTCACCATGAATATGACATCATCCTAGAACACCTTGAATCTAGTGATTTCATGGTTAAAAGTTAAGATTCGAAAGATAGAAAGATGTAGGAGTGCGTGTAGATCAAGAAAGTACAAGATTTAGGTTGAAAACTTACAAGAATCGCGAGAAATCGGAAGAAATAAAGGCTGGAACGAGCTGGTCGAGTGAGAGGCTGTCAACATCAAGTGATGTGACATATGGGGGTATTTATAGGGTTTCCACAAAAGGAAAGTGAGGAAAGTGGCTGCTCGATCGGGTGACAGCCCGATCGGGTGGCAACTCGATCGGGTGGCAGCTCGATCGGCTGACCACTCGATTGGAGAATCTGGTGCGATGAGTTTTGCTGTTTCGATTCGCGTGTCGAGCGTTGCGATGCGATAGAGTTTCTCATTCAAATTACTTTTAATCCCAACTACTATATCTAACATACACTCATCATAATTAACTTGCGTTTAGCGTTTGCGATTCGATTGTGATTGAGTTGCGATTGCGTTTCGAAACCACACATAACATAAATAAACATGCACAAGTAACACATAAAAGGCACACACACGTATAAACAATAACCAGAACCAATAAATCACTGCGATTCGTATTGCGTTCGATGTCGATTCGATTAATAAGTCGATTAGAGTCAAGTTGATTCGTATGCACTTAGGTAGATTAACGTTGGTTATCTTTATCGCATTGTTACTTCCTATCAATCACAGTCGTAAGTCGATTAACGTCGATTAGATATAAGTCGATTAAACTTTGGTTGTTTATAAATACTCCACATAATACAACTAACGTAACATAAATACAAGAATGGATTGCAGTCAAGTCGCGCGGTCGGTCGTTGACTTTGACCTTGGCGTTGACTTTAACTTTTGGAAACACGGGGTGTTACATAACCGAACCGAATCATTTATTTTTTTATATATTTCTACCTTTTATACCTCTATTTCATGTATTTCATGTTTTATACTTTCATTTTATGTAATAATACCTCTATTTCTATGATTTATTCCTTCATTTCATTTATTTAAACATCTATTCATGCATTTATACTTCCATTTCATTTATTTATACATCCATTTCGTGTATTTATACATCTACTTCATGTATTTATACCTCCATTACATGTATTTCTAAGCAAAAAAAAATTAGCCCTTGTTTGAATTGGTTATTAACCTAAAATTAACCGAACCGAACCGAAAACCGACAAATTAACCGAACCGATTAACCGATGACTTCGGTTACGGTTACAGTTACGGATAATACTAATAACCGAACCGAACCGAACCGTGCACACCTCTACCCAGTTGGACCCATTGGGAAATAATGTACAGCCCAAAACAACCCATGGTCGTTAATTAAAGGTCCATTTGAACCCATTTTAAAGTGGGTGGGTTTAAATTGCCGGGTCTACTCATAATTACATAATTTAGGTAAACCCAATATAAGATGACTTATCTTCACTAATTATATAATTTAGGTAAACCCAATCTAACTCATCCCTCAAACACATGTCACTCACATTAATCTCTTTTTAATAGTATCATAAGTTACACATGAATTAAAAAATAAGTTAAACTAGCGGGGTTGCCCGCGCTACGCGGCGGGTATTTGGCCGATTTCGTTTTGGCTCTTTACGTCCGATCGGTTTCATTTCGGCTCGTTACGGTTTAGACACTCACTATAACAACCAAAAGAAGAAACATAAAAAATATATGTTATAATAGAGCCAACTCGGTTCCGCACAACGCCTCAGAAATTTGGTTGATTTTTTTTCGGCTCGTTATAATTCTGGCGCTCGTTATAAAAAGGTTTATCAAATTTGATCAGACTCGGTTTTAAATAAAATTTAGAGAAAAGTGCCCTTATAGTCCATGTGGTTTGCTCAGTTTTCACCTATAGTCCCTACACTTTTAAAATTACAACTGTAGTCTCAAACTTTTGCATATTCGTTCTCGGATAGTCACTAGCGTGGATGTGAGTAGTTTGAAATTTAAAACAACTGTTTAAAAAGTTATATAAGAAAAACAAAATATATTTAATTTTAAAAAGTTTTAAAAGAAAAACAAAATATATTTAAACTAATTATGTTATCAAAATAACCAAATAAATTAATTGAACACTAAAACGCCTGTGTCATAAGCGACCTTTTCTTTATTGGCAAAAAAGATGTTGCTAAATAAAAATCATGAAAACTTTTGTGGTCAATATGGGAAACTTAAAAAGTCTACTATATTCGCAACTTCAAAATATTATAATATATAATATTAATTGAAAAATAGTGAAAGATAAAATCTTTTCACAAGGCTATTTGTTTTCTTAATTTGCACTTAGATTAAATAAAAAAAAAAAAAAAACTGTTTCTAAAAGTAATGCGTTTTCAAAAAGAAGAATACGACAAGTGTGATTTTTCTAACAAGACAAAGAAAATTAGTAGATTATGATTAATTTAGTGTAATTTTGTAGGTGAATAGAGGTAGAGTAACATTGTCATTAATGGAATGCTTGATGCCTTTCGATCTTTGTTGCATTCGGATGAGCATCTTAAACAGAATGCTTGGGTTGGGTACCTATCAAAATTAACTTCTTTGTGTGAGGGGCTATCAAAAACAGGCTTCCGACCGAGATCGGTAAAGGTAACCTTCTTTTACCTATCAAAGTTATTTGTTTTAACTATGTTATATACTTGGTTCTTTAATATTTGACTCAAAACCTTACCCTGTTTAAAAAATCCTAACGAAAATGACATAAGTTAACATGACAGCAGATTGAAAACATTAACAAAGAATTGACAAGTTCGGGTTCGAACCGAGTAACAAGAATTGTTACTTAGTGAGAAAGGTAACCACAACTAGTTGAAACGAACAAGATGTCCAACCGAGTATTGAATTGGTTTAAGGTGGCTTTTGCTTATCGCAGGCATCGAGAACCATGAGTTGACAGTATATGAAGTCAAAATCCAACATTCGATTTTACGGATTTCATATACAATCAAATTAGAATGGTTGAAGGTCACCTGCTTCTTGAAGGGACCAAGGTGATCAACTGAGTTTGCAACAGAACAGGCAGATTGACCTATTTAGTAGATCAAATTCTTGACGGTTAACAAAAAGCAATCACAACAAAATCAACCGAAAATTAAACAATAGGGTCTTCTGAAGAATCAAAATAACATAACAATAACCCTGGTTGACTTTTACCTGGTTTAGAATTTTAGATGCTCAAACGAGTGTGGTGGTTTAGTTAAAGAAGATGGTTCTGATACTAATGTTTTAAAGAAAAACAGATAACATGATGAATATTGACTTTAACATTGACATTTGTCATCAAAATAAAAGCTATTTGAATGCAATATAAACACAGCTCAAAAGACAAACATGATCAAGTTGTATTTCTTAATCCTTGCAAAGCAGAAAATGGTAGAGATATAAACATATATATAATTAACTAGATATAGAGCTTCTAACGTCTAGAGCAGAAGAAAAACTACCTAATTCACTTTTTGACATCAAATGGATTCAACATGGAATGATGCTTGGTGCCCTCTTACCTTTGCTCAAACTTCAAACTGGAGATATATCTATACTTCACAAGGCCGGGCAGAGTGTCATTACCGTTCAAGAATCAACTCTCTCTGATCCAAAGTTTTGGAGTTTTAATAAAACTAGGACGATAAGTACTAATTACCATCCAGTAGTTGCCTGGAATATTCAAATCTAGAATCTTATTCGTGTTAAGACAATACCCCACCACGTTTTCTCTATCTTCCTTAACACATAAGATCAAAATACTAGTACCATTTAAACCATCAATGAGACACAAAGGTTTCCACCCTTGTGATCTAAATATAGGGTCAATAGTTTCCCGGATAGCTATCGCTTTATGCCAAGAAGATTCCTTCATCACCCAAACGTTGAACCCTAACGAAGACCCAGAAAATAGACTTAAGCTGCCTTTCAGTACTCCCAACATTTGCTTAGCTTCATGGTCATCTCCCAGTCCAGCCGGGGGCGGAGTTAACTCAAATGTCTCTGTATCCAAATCGAAATCGTAAATTTGGATATAATCAAACCAATACACATGACTATTCACAAATACACCTGAAACCAGTAGCCCCCGATAGTCAATGTGGTAAGGGGTTGGTCCCAAACTTCTCCATTGATCTGTGCCAAGGGTGTAAACCTCGATTTCAACCGAGGCCATAAATTGTTCTTCGGGTATTCTCCTACCTATGATCCGTATGACTTTGTATTCCCCTCCCATTGAAACTCCGAAACCATAACTTACACGCGAAAAAAAATCCAAAAAAGTTAGTTCAGGGAGGATCATATATTCTTCAACCACCACAGGATTGAATATGTAAATGGCATAACCTTCGTGACGCAAGCAGATCAAACCATTGATCGAACCCACTTCAAATATCTGATTAAGAGAACGAAAAGCAATAAGACCGAGGTCAAGGCTTTTGACATGACCGAGGGTTAAGCGGTCGTAATCAACTTCATGTTCCACTTCTACGAACACTAATATCGGGTGTGGATTTTTGTATTGATGAAACATTAGGCAGGGACGCGATCTGGAGAGATGAAGATCAACAAAATAGGTGTCGGAAACAAGATCACGCCACTTTTTGCACACGCACTTGCAGCGGACAATTGTTTTGACCGGAAGTCTAGATAAAACGTCGAGGATGAGACTTTCAGGTAACACGTAGTCTTCCATGGCGTCAAACTAGGGTCTGTTACTCTGGCAGCTGGCGATCTTAACAGCGTAATAGGGTTTTATCAATATTCAATAGCGGGGATAGCAAAGTATTTCAGGGCTAGGCCCAATAGTGGTGGACCTAAGAATTTTTTTCATGGGGGCGGAAGTTTTTAAGTGTTAGTTGTCTGTAACAATATATTTTTTTTATCGTTCCGCTTCGTATCGAGTAAAATGATAAAAAGATAAAACTTTTTTCATGGGATGGAAGTTTTTAAGTGTCGGTTGTCTGTAACTATATATTTTTCTTATCATTCCGGTTCATATCGAGTCAAATGATAAAAAGATAAAACTATATTAAGTTAAAATTAAATGAATAACAAAGTACATATACCGTCAATAAAAAAACATAATATACATTGAAACAAAAAGAAATATTTTAACATTCGATGGTGAAATTGCAAAAAATAATGAAAATGCAAATTACATTAGTTTTCATATATAGTTTGTATAATATTTGAGTTGTTTTGTGTCATTTTAAATCATTGGTTTTGTGTATTATGGTGTCTTGTGTACTTTGCAGGGTCCCGGGAGTGAAAATGAGTTGAAATGTTGAAGAAACGAGCACACGGGAGGAGGTTTGGGCTTAGTGAAAGATTCTCATGGAATGAAAATGGATATTTGAAAAGATGAAAAGATATAGAATTGAATTACGAACCCGTAGACGAAAACGGTGAAGAAAACGGAGTTGAAACGAAGAAGTTATGTCCGAAATCGTATTCTCAGTGCCCAGATCCGTCACGTCACGTCCTGTCTAAGGGTGTGGTTCCTCTTCTCGTTTCCATTTTTTTTTATATTTTTTATTTAATTCATTTTATTTATAAATAATATTTTTTTATTCGTTTAATTTGTTAAAATAAAAATAACTAAGAAAATTTGTTAAGAAAATTAAACATTTCATAGAATTTAAGAAAGTTACAAATTAAAACACACACAAAATTAATCTAAAAATACAGACTAAAAGCATAAAATAAATTTTGTCTAAATCTACGAACAACAGTACTCGTCATCAACGTGATCGAGAACATCATCTGGATCGACATTGAAGTTATTACAAATATAGTCGATTAAATTTGCACAAAGGTTATGCAGTTGTGTAATGCCCACATATTTAATTCTTGTTGCCCCTAGTCAAATCGGCTCAACATTCTCATGAATGTCATTTGAATTGTATTCGTATATTGTCCGGCCTTCGTCTTCGATAATCATGTTATGTGATATAGTACAAGAATACATAACGTATCTCAATCTTTTTGGTATCTATGCACGTGCCCGATTTTGTATTATATGCCATCGTTACTTTAACACGCCAAACAACCGTTCCACATATTTTCTTGCTACTTCTTGGCACTTCGCATATTTTTTTCTTTCTTCATCAGGGGGATGTACCTAGATCTGATATACTTTTAACAATAGTCGCAAAGTTTGGGTATATACCGTCAACTAGATAATACTCGTGCTTAAATGACACCCCATTGAGCATGAACGAAAAATCAGGGTCGGTATCTTTGATGATGTTGTCGAAAATCTCAGATCTTAATAGAACATTTAAATCGTTATTTGAACCTGCAACTACACAAAAGGCATGCCAAACCCATAGATCTTGTGAGCAAACGACTACTTGCATTATTGAGGAATGTCCTTGATCACTACTTGTATGTTGATCTCACCATGCATTCGGGAAATTATGCTATGGCCAATGCGTACAATCGATACTTTCTATTAGTTTATTTCTATTAGTTTTTTCCATTTTTATGTTTTTTCAAGTATTTTGGGCATTTTGTTTTTGGGCTTGTGTTTGACCCGTTGTCTTTTTTAGGTCCATTTCGAATTTCTGTCTCTATTTATGTATTGCCCTAGTCATTTGAACAATCAGAATTGAATTTTGAGAAAACAGTTTTTTCACTTCAAATTCCGTGGCCTTTGGGGTTACAATTTGAGGGTTGGGGAAGAACTACACGGGTATTTGCAGAATCAACGTGTAATCTTCATTTATCGTACCACGCACTACATCACTTTATGTATTTTTATTGGACTTGCATATTCTCTTTGAGCTTTTCTTTACAACATCGGTACCCATTCGGCCACCTCTAGGGTCTATAATATAAGATGGTGGTTAACTTAGGCCTCTATTCCTTGCTAACGATCTCTTTGGTGAAATTATATCCTTTCTTCACAAAGACATGGTCATTACTGTACAAGGGATGAAGATCCAAAGTATTAGAGTTCAACAAAAACAATATTAGGAAAAAAAAAGTATCATTTTTGAAATTTTTAACATAAACTATCGTTTAAAATAGGCAAATTAGATTTAAAAATTCCTAATTTTTTCAATTTAGCCTATAACAATCACAACTCAGTTGTTTGCCGATAATAATCCAAAGTGCTCGACTTTTGACCAATAATAGTCTGCGTTAAAAATAGCTTAACGGAGTTGTATTTCTTAATCCTTGCAAAGCAGAAAATGGTAGAGATATAAACATATATATGATTGACCAGATAAAGGTTCTAAAGTCTAGAGCAGAAGAAAACTATATAATTCGGTTCATATCGGGTTGGGTCATATAACATCAAGCTAAAATTTATATAATCGTCAAAAGTCGTTACAAACATATTTAAGTTGTCGCCCTACGGGTTTTCATTTTTTTAAATCTATCCAAAATATCACCTTCAATGGGAGATATGTTATGGAACTTGGAGTTTGCTTTGCAACTTTATGTGGACGCGACTCGACTCGGTTCGATTCTGTTCGGGTCGACTCGGTTAGGTCCGGCTCAAGCCCGAAGACACGACATTCCTCCGTCGTACGCCCCAGAGTTCGACACGCGAGGCATGGAACGCCGCAAGCAAATTCCCGCTAACACATCACCATGACATCACCTTAGTGATGTCATGATGATGTCAAGCATTTGTCTCATATGTTGAATTAATGCAAAGATTGGAAACAGAAACTGTCCGGGCCGTTTCTTCACACATGGGCCGAAGACTTGAAGTTGGGCTTTGTCTTGGATTGGGCTTCAACAACAAACGACGAAACATATTGTAGAATATATGTACGTCGACGAAACAGAATGTGTTTCGTCGACTTTAGTGTTTCGCCGTGCCTTTATGCGTTTCGTCAGTCTGTGTCTGTGTCTAGTATAAATACCCCTCTCAGTTTCTGTGTGAAAGGTATGAGAGACCTGTGAGACTTAGTGAAACTCTGTAAACATTGTTTGTATATGTTTCGGGTTGTACTCATCCCTAACCAATAGATATTGAATCTTTTGGTTACGCGTGTTCTTCTTGTTAACTTTGTTTGGTTTGCACCGTCACGGGGATTCCGCACCCGTTACCGTGTTCGTGATAAACAAGGATAGGTTTTCGTTATCGATCCACCGGAAAAACGGGACCTACAATTGGTATCAGAGCCTTGGCTCTAATCCTTGTTTAAAACCAAACATTGTTAGTGTTTTTATCAAGTTTGTTTGTGATTTTTCAAAATTTATTCCTTAAAAGTTTATATATTTTCTGGAAAAAGTCACTTAAATCAGTGTTTATCTTGTTGTTTTTGCTAAAAGTTTGTTCAAAAACCCTGTTTATTTGCATGTTTGGAACTGGTTTTTATTGAAAGTTTATGCAAAATTTATGTTCCGAAAGTTTGTCAGTTGATGCTTTGGCTGAAATCTTCATAAGAGTTCATCCAAACTTCAAAGTGTTGTTCAAAATTTCAACTTTTTGATCTTTAATAAGTTTACTGTGCAAGTTGTTGGTAATTTAAAATCATATTTGTTTGAAATTAGGGTTTTCAAGGAATGATGGGATGGTGTAAGTTTGAAAAAGAGTCTCTTTTGTCAGAAGAAGGATAAGGCCATCTCACCAAACACCAACTCCAAACCTTATCCATTCATGTGTTTCGTCGGACAACATTAAGAATTCAGTTTCGTCACATATACATCTTGTTTCGTCGACATATAAGCAAAAAGGAATTATATTGTGTTTCGTCGCACATAATAAAACAACACCTGTTTCGTCGACCAGAGTAAAGAATCCAGTTTCGTCGAAGTGGTTAATCCAAGAGTTTCGTCGTTCAAAATTCTTACAAGTTTGGTTGGTTAAAAAAAAATTAAGTTAAAACAAACAATTTCTATCGGTTCAATCAAGTTAGATATGCTTTTTCATCATCATAATCAAGTTTTGTCATCACATGTATTCTGACATTTCATGTGATCAACTGATTTTTCATAAACAATAATTTAATATATTGAAAGTTAACTTGTTCTAAAAAAAATCATTTGATTGTTAGTGGGAATCAAATTTGGTCCAATCAGATTGCCATGTGTTGTGTTGGTCCAATCATATTAATTTGTTACTTTTAATAGTGATCATATCATTCATGTGTTAGTGGGAATCAAATTTGGTCCAATCAGATTGCCATGTGTTGTGTTGGTCCAATCATATTAATTTTTACTTTTAATAGTGATCATATCATTCTGACATTTCATGTGATAAATTGTTTATTCATAAACAATATTTTGATATATTAAAAGTTAACAATCTAAAAAAAAAAAAAAAAATTGGCCTTCATCTATATGTATATATTTAATTCTGATTGGGCAAATCCAAAGAAATCTGATAATTCACATGTAGGGCTGCAAACGAACTGAACTTTCAGCGAACAGTTCATGAACCGTTCGGCGGGAAGTTCGTTTGTGTTCGTTTGTTTAATAAATGAATGAACACGAACAAAAAATTTCGTTCGTTTAGTTAAATGAACGAACATGAACAAATGTCGTGTTCGTTCATTTGTGTTCGTGAACGTTCGGTAACATGTTCGTTTACGTTCGTTTGTGTTCGTTTGTATGTTCGTGTTCGTTTGTGTACAGGAATATATATATATATATATATATATATATATATATATATATATATATATATATATATATATTATTTTATTACCTAACTTATATTATATTATATTGTATGGCCCAACTTATATTTTATTGGTTATTTGTTAGATATTTCATTATCACCTAAGGTCCACCAGATATACAATTGAAAGTTTGAAAGTACAAAAACCCTAAGCATTATCAGCGCCGTTCCAGATTCTGGATCCCATTTTCTCCGCCATCGACCAAGCGCCGCTCTCTCCCCCGCTCCTTTCGTCGTTCCTCTGTCAATCACCATCGTTCAACACCGTTCCCACTCATATATGTTCGTTTGTGTTTGTTTATGCTCATTAACGTTTGTTTGTGTTCGTCTGCGTCCGTGTGCGTTCATGAACGTTCGTTTGTGTTCGGTACCTAAATTAACAAACGAACACGAACAAGTTCATTTCCTTAACAAACGAACACGAACAAAAAATCTCGTTCGATATGTGTTCGTGAACTGTTCGTGAACACATGAGATACTTAACAAACGAACACGAACAAGGTCGTGTTCGTGTTCGTTCGGTTCGTTTGCAGCCCTGTTCACATGGAGTTTCATCAATATTAATTTTCATCGATTAGATCATTCATCACTAAAGGTTTCTTTATTTATTCAAGTGTAGTAAAAAAAAAATCAACCGAAGTTTCATCATAAAGTTATCACTTTTATACACCAATCATGAGTTGTACGAACCCATGGGATTGGAGTACGGACCCACGACCAGCTCAAAATCAGACTTCGATGGCCGAATATTTAGCGAATTCCATACCTCGACCCCCTCCACATCAGACTTCGATGGCCGCATATTTAATGAATTCCATTCCTCAAGCCCAACCTCAACCTCAAGTTTCCACAACACAACCTCAATTCAATCCAAGTGTCGATTGTGGTCCGGCCATACAGTTGGGAAACGGTGATCAAACAAGAACTGCGTTTTACGTTGAAATTGTCAAGAATGTCAATGATGGTGAATCTTCGGGAAATGACGACAGTTCAGGATATAGTGGCAGTTCGGATGAAGAATCGAATTTGAATGAAAGAACTAATTCTGAAGCTGATAATTTGTCGGATGATGCCAAGGAGACAAAAAGTCAAAAATCTGACTTGATCAAGAAAGCTGATGCTACATCGAACGAAATGGAGAAGATTCTCACTGAAGATGGATCTTTCTCTTCTCAGACTGCCTTCATGGCTAATGTCACAGCTTCTACAAGTCAGGTAAAATTTGAAACTCCTAGCATATGTAGTGATTGTGCTGATATGAAACATAAATGTGCTGAATTGAAACGTGAATCTGAAACGGTTCATAGTCACAATCAGAGTTTGGTTATTGAACTGTCAAAGTGCAAAGAGGCAAACATGGCGTTAACTCGAAACGAAAAGGATTTTAAATCTGTAATTGAAACCCTAAAGAAAAGTGTTTCCGAATTAAACAAAGTTGTTTATCATAAACAAGTTAATATTAACGATTACATTAACATTGTTGAGGAAACCAAAAAGGAGTTAGCCATTGCCAAATGCGAGCATAATGCTATCAAGCAAAAGTTGGAGAGTTATTCTAACTCCCGATTTGTGCTCGATCACATCATAGACGTTCAAAAACTGAAAGGTAATGTGAAAGGCGTTGGGTATAAGGCGTGTCCACCCCCTTTGAGACACAACTATACCAAAATGCCCGATGAAGAGGATATGCCTCGGTATGAACCCGGTGTGCCTCTTGATTATGAGGAAGTTACTACTGGCCTAGGGTTCAAACTGGACAATTCATCGGAGGGCTCATCTGATAACAAAGAAAAGTCATCATGTGCTTCAAATCAAAGTCCTCCAACCATTGAGGACAATGATTCTTCAGATGATGAATCAGATGTGAATGACCAGGATGAATCACTTGTTGAGACGAAAGGAGTAGAAATTCCAATTGAGAATCATATTCTGTGTGATCCTCCTACTCCTACTGTGCAACCTGTTGCCAAGCTAGTGATAGATCCTGTCAAGAATGTCAAGGATGACAAAGAATGTGTGTTTGCTGTTAAGAGCAATAACGTGTTGTATACTTTGGTCGGTGATGCTAAAATTTATTCGGACAATGATTTTCCAATTAAAAATGTCAATCCATCTTTGATTGATAAAGTGTTTGAAGACAACTCGAATAAATTTTTGGGAAAGACCATTCTCGGAGTTGTGGTAACACAATGTGATCCTGTTCCAAAATCAGAAATTAGAAAACAATTTGGAAAACAGAAAACACCGACAAGTCAACAACCAATTGCTTTTAAGGGTAAACAACAACAACGAGCTCCAAAGCCAAAGGCTAAGGTTGGATCAAAAGGAGCTCGTTACAAGAAGAAAGCAAAAGATGTTAAATTTGTAGCATCAAATGGTACGGATAAAATTAAGACTTTTGAAAACAAAACAAACACCGATTTTGTTCAACAAGTCAAGATTTTAAAACGTAATAGCGATAACAATTACACCCAACACACAAACGGGTGTGATGAAAGAGCAAGTACCTCAGGTTCTACAGGTTCGACATCTGCTAGTCGATCAAATTCTCCTAAGTTTGTTGAAAGGAGAACGTGTTTTAAATGTGTGAAGTTTGGGCACATCATTATAGACTGCACAAACTCGCCCAAACCAAATTTTGTTGAAAGAACCCCTTCTGAACAAGGTCACTCACAACGTCGTCCTGTTTCTCCAAAACATGATAAACGCACTATTAAAAAACAAGAAACAAAACAACGGCGTCAAAATGTGAAGGTGATCGAAAAGGCTTCAGAAACTGTTAAAAAGAAACCAATTTTGTCACAACCGTTAAAACCAGAAAATGTACATAATACACAATCTGGTAAACAAAAACAAGCTTGGAGACCTAAATCGGGTGAAAGTTCAGGGGGAGGTGTTGTGTTTGAAAATCATCAAGAAATTGAAATTACATTTCTTGATTCTTAGGGGCAACCCAAGTCTATGAAGGCTTGGGTCCCCCTCTCCAACTAATTTCTGAGTGAGGTGCAGGAAGTTCCGGGAGGAACTATCGATAGTCATAGGATTGTTGATAGTGGAACGTCCTTGCACAAAATAGGCGACAGAAGAAATTGTTGCCTTTGATGGAGAGAAAAAGAAGACAAAAATTGTCTGTTGAAAGAAATTGATAGCTTCGACAAAATGCAAATCATTTCAAAGTGTGATCGTTAAAGGCTTTGAACGGGTCCCCAGGATAGATTCAATCAAAATGTACGCATCTGCAGCACGTCTGAAGTTCAAAATCAACAAGATGAACGTGTAGTGTACATTTCTTCGCGGTGTGATTGAAGAAAATGTGTTTGTTGAACAAACCAACCGGGTGTGCGGATGCCTTGGCATGGATTGAACAACCGCACACTACTTCTCAAAGAGAAAGTCAAAGACCTTCGCTGGTGCAATGTGGAAGTCCAGCCGGACCCAGAGGTTTCTGATCTTGTTGCTGTGTAGAGCTATCTCGGATTAAGTGAAGTAGCTACAAATTCGACCTTGAAATCCACACCGGATGGATATCTAGTTTGGGAGAGTGCTCAAATTCCTGGCAATGCACGAGGAAGTTGCAGGACTACGGTTTTGAATTTCTAATCTCTCCTATACTTGTCGATTTTTAAGATGCTTTATGAATTATTATCATCTTGTATAGCACTCTTTGGCCTAACACGTTGATCTCAAATATCACCTCACACGTGATTGTTTCACCATGAAACTCGTCAATGTTGTCATGGTCCACACCGCTTACCGACATGCCAACTGATTTTTCCAAAATTCGATAAAATCATTTCAAATTAAACTTATTTTTGGTAAACGGCATTGAGGTAAAACAAGAGTTAACCAACATCGGAAAATCATTTTTGTAAATATCTTTGTGTCTTTTAAATTTGTCTTAGTTTATTGATTTTAGGGGGAGTAAATCTAAAAATTTGAAAATCCAAAAACATCGAAAAATTTCAAAAGCGCAAAAACATTGGAAAAACAAAAATGAGTTTCCTGGCGAGAAAAAGAGAAAATGATAGTACATCAGTGGTCTGTCTAAACCTCGTTACCTAAAATGAAAAACGATAAGCAACTCTATATAAGATGTATCGGTAGGCTCACAATCATTTTAAAGTGTGCAGGGTAATATAAACCTTAAATCGACTGAAGACCAGGTGGGAACCATTCATTGGCATATGGTCTTAGTACCGAAATTTCGTTTGAGAGATTGCCGAGGTTCTGAAATATTCGGTCTTTATGCTGATTATCATCTGGGTATCATGGTTGTATCTTTTACCGAAAAATAACGGGGACGCAAGTCTAGATCTTCCATGATACTATACATACGTGTACATATTGCATCCGACCTCAATAAGTGATAAACAATCACATGTCCAAACAAATAAGTGATAAAATATCACATCTATCCGGGAGTCAAGTTCGTCTCTCTGCTGTATGAAAGTACTGACCTGTTCACGGACTTGCTCTTGTGCCCTCATGCATCGAAAATCAAGTTCCTCATCAATAAGTAATTCCATCACATAGGGCTTGGTTTTCAAATCAAAATAAGTGAGCATATCACATCATATACGGTCAAACAGATGATAAACGGTATACTCACCGGTAAGATGAACCATCGTGCATACCTTGATACGGGAATGTGTCGTGTGTGGATGAACACCGGTCGGTAAGTATAACTCATACCTTAACGTATCCCCTCGCCATGATTACATCTGATTTGTTGAGCTTATGTGGACAACAATACCGATAATCGTTATAGGATGCTTTTCTAAATGTTAACTAAAGGAACAACAAGAGCATTTTGACATGACCGTACACTGATATGATTCTCTTACCCTCGAAACTCACAAAAAAGAATGTCTGTAAATATTTATTTATTGTTTTCCGTCTTTACATTTGAAAAAATGAAAAATTCCAAAAAGATTTTAGGTGTGTTTTAATATAAACTTTATAAAATCCAAAAAGATTTTGCTTCTAGTTTATTTTTGATTGACCGATGTTGGAACTTGAGTCTATCCTACCCCAAAATCCTGATTTTAAGCCAGAAACAATTGCATCTTCATAAACAGTCGAAGTTAACAGATTTTGAAAGTTAAAGGATTAAAATTGATCATTTTCTAAACTTTCAAACTGTTATCGGTCGGTAGTTGATTGTAAAATGGTCACACGTGTGTCTTTTGTTTATGGAAACTATATTCCAAGCGGTTGTTCTCATTATACGTTTAGACTTCTTGCATGTGCAGATGCTAAAGGCGAGGAGAACATGTTCGATGACAAGCTTTGGAATGAAGACACGATGTGAAGGCACTCAAAAGATACAGATGATCGAGTTGCCGCTGACCCTTCATCAACACCACAAGGATCTGAAAAATTGACAAGTCAAAAGATTCACAAGCATGACTCAATGGAGAGTTCATTCTAAGGGGGAGTTTGTTAACACACTTCCTACATGAAAAGGGGAGTTTGTTGATACACTTTCTTCTTATGACGCGTGAAGACTTTGAAGATCCTCCTACATGAAAGACACAGAAGAAGACGAACCATCACAGAAGACGAACCATCACGAGTAGCGTCCAAGGGGGAGTTTGTTGATACACTTTATGTGGACGCGACTCGACTCGGTTCGATTCGGTTCGGGTCGACTCGGTTAGGTCCGGCTCAAGCCCGAAGACACGACATTCCTCCGTCGTGCGCCGCAGAGTTCGACACGCGAGGCACGGAACGCCGCAAGCAAATTCCCGCTAACACATCACCATGACATCACCTTAGTGATGTCATGATGATGTCAAGCATTTGTCTCATATGTTGAATTAATGCAAAGATTGGAAACAGAAACTGTCCGGGCCGTTTCTTCACACATGGGCCGAAGACTTGAAGTTGGGCTTTGTCTTGGATTGGGCTTCAACAACAAACGACGAAACATATTGTAGAATATATGCATGTCAACGAAACAGAATGTGTTTCGTCGACTTTAGTGTTTCGCCGTGCCTTTATGCGTTTCGTCAGTCTGTGTCTGTGTCTAGTATAAATACCCCTCTCAGTTTCTGTGTGAAAGGTATGAGAGACCTGTGAGACTTAGTGAAACTCTGTAAACATTGTTTGTATATGTTTCGGGTTGTACTCATCCCTAATCAATAGATATTGAATCTTTTGGTTACGCGTGTTCTTCTTGTTAACTTTGTTTGGTTAGCACCGTCACGGGGATTCCGCACCCGTTACCGTGTTCATGATAAACAAGGATAGGTTTTCGTTATCGATCAACCGGAAAAACGGGACCTACAATCCACCGGAAAAACGGGACCTACATGAAGAAAGATGAGAAGAAAAAGAAGGAGGAGGAGGAGGAGGAGGAGGAAGAAGAAGAAGAAGAAGAAGAAGAAGAAGAAGACAGTGATGTTAGTATGGGTCAAACTATCTACACACCTTAGTTGGCTATCTACACACTTAGGGTTTACCTACACTGCGTATAGGGTTACATGTAACGTCCTGCTTTTTCATACTTTCCATAATTAGAAAGCTCGCCTGGTAATGCTATTTTTGGAAATCTTGTATTATTGTAGTCGTCTTTTCGTTGTAAAATCCGAGACTTGGATCATAAATAAAATTCGTATTTCTTTAAATTCACCATCTACATATTCATACATGTTCATACGTTCGAATTCATTGTACATCGAATCCTTATTTGTAATTCATACTTATACTTATTCACGATGCATGTCCATGCTTGTCCTTATATTGTTGATACCTAAAAACCCCTAATAATATGCTTATTTATACAACGGTTAATCATCTAATATGTGACCTATACTTGTCACTTACAAACATGTTACATACTTGTACATTACACTTTTTACCTAGTTAAATCATGTTTTATTTCATATTTCACCTTGTTACAAGTTAGGGGAAACATTGTTGCATATTATTACACAACTTAATTAACAAAATTACTCATTATAATGTTTTAAAAAAATAAAAAAAATAAAGAAATATGGCAGCCCCAATTCAGCAAAATTCAGCCCCATATAGTTGGGTTTTGTGGGCTAGTTTCAAGGTGTAACCCCTTCTAAACACTTCCAAAGCCCAACCCATTGAAACCCTAATCCTTCCCCCTATAAATACCACTTATAACCAGCCTCCCTACCACTTTTGCAACACTAAAAACTCTCAAAACATCCTCCAAACCGTAGCTGAAAGCAAAGGTTCGAGCAGATTGACACCCCTTCACGAAAATGAGCATAACTCACTCAATTCTTATCCGATTCACTTGATTCTTTTTCCTACTTGCTTGGATAATCATGGGGTTCGATTCCTAGACTTCTCCTTGGAGAAATCAGACCTGGAAATGCCCCGAAATAGTCCATAAACTTTCTGTTTGATTTTTATGCAACTTGTGTCTAACACATCTCATGCCTATGTCCTAATGCTTACAACTTATCCCATGGTTGGTTAAGCTTAAAAACAAGGTTGAGACATTTGAAATCAGAGGATTAAACCTCATAAACTTGGTGTTTTGTCTAGGGTTTCAACCCACAAATCATGTCAAACATAGTCTTTGATACATGAGTGATTATGGAACAACTTGGGTTGTCCAAACATACAATCCTCACATGATTTGATGATTTCTATTAGTTAGTTTACTTTACATACATGTAAAGACCTTAGTTCATGACCCTCCTTGTTTGTTTTTACATCAAGTGTAGTGGTGAACATCAAAGGGGTACCTAAATGGAAGCCTTGTCTTCCTACCCCATCCATGACACCCATGACTCAACTTGAGGTACCTAAATGAAGATGTAATCTTCTACCTCTTACTTGAATACTTGAACATTTGGACTTAATAATATGTGTATAATATACGACCTACATACTATCTATGTACACTCGAATCTTTGATGTTGAAATCATATTCATTTGTCAAAGTAGTAGGTTATCATCTAAGGACCTAAACCTTGTTATGATTCTTATGGGTGTTCAACTCATAAAATCATTATAACCCATGAGGTTACCAAGTGTCATACAAGTGTTATGTGTGAAGATGAATATTTTGATATAATATTTTCATGTCACTTTCATTCCAAATCTCGACTCTAAACATGCTTGAACTTAAACCCTTACGCATTCAACCTTCCAACCTCGGCAACTTTGTCACATTGGATAATCGGAAAACATATGCAAACTTTGTGAGTATACTCGTATTCCCCTTTTACTTTTATCACTTTTGGGGTGTAACATGTTTTATCTATCAACAAACTTACACATGAACATTTTGCTTAAACACATGAACATTCCTATAACATGCTTGTATACGTGATGGCTTGATACTTTAAACTTGGGTGATTCTTATGTGTTGAACTTATCATTAACTTCGTACGAGCCAAACCGTGACATATGTAGCGCTATAGGATTAACGACCCGCCCTTTATCATCGGTTATGTCATGAGCATATTGCGTTTTCTTGGTTTGATATGTTAGACACATGCCATGTTTAAATGTTTATCTTGAATCACATGCTTGCTATGAGGAATTGTTCAAACTTATCTTTTGCTATGTACGTATCAAACTTGTATACTCGCCTTTGCTTTTGCATTGAACTTTATTTTAAACATGTTACAGGTTGAGGACGATGATGCTATGAAATGAAGTAGCGTTGATGCCTAGATACACATATAGACGTTTAGGTTTAATCGTTGTATCAATGTTGATTATGTTGTATTGTATTTCCTTTGAACTTGATGTTATTTGATTTCTTTGTAATGTTGACAAAAGAATTATGAAATTAAATCGGCCTATAGGTGTAGTACACTATACAATACGATACGATACAATATAACGCACGTATAGGCCTATAGGTGTAGTATATGTCCCTTATAGGCCTATAGGTGTGGTTTAGGTCCCGTGTAGGCCTATAGGCATATAAAAGGCCTACATGGAACCTATACGAGACTTATACTATATACTATATGATACGATGCAACACGATACGATACTATAGGATACCATACAACACTCGTATAAGCCTATAGATGTAGTATAGGTCCCTTATAGGCCTATAGGTGTGGTTTAGGTCCCGTGTAGTCCTATAGGCATATACAAGACCTACATGTAACCTATACAAGACTTATACTATACACTATACGATACAATGCAACACGATACGATACTATAGGATACCATACAACACTCGTATAAGCCTATAGATGTAGTATAGGTCCCTTATAGGCCTATAGGTGTGGTTTAGGTCCCGTGTAGGCCTATAGGCGTATACAAGGCCTACATGGAACCTATACGAGACTTATACTATACAGTATATGTCACGTATTAACCTCGTATAAGCCTATAAGTGTGATATCGTATCGTATAGCGTAGTATATGTCACGTATTGACCGCGTATAAGCCTATAAATGTGATATCGTATCGTATAACATAGTATATGTCCCGTATAGGCCTATAGATATAGCATAGGTCCTGTATAGGCCGCGTATATGTCCTCGTATATTGACCTCGCATATACAAGACCTATAGGAAACCTATACTATACTATACTATACTATACGATACGATATAACACCCGTATAGGCCTATAGGTGTGGTTTACGTCCCGTATAGGCCTATCGGTGTGGTTTAGGTCCCGTGTAGGCCTATAGGCATATACATGACCTATATGAGACTTATACGCGGCTTATACGAGACTTATACTATACACTATACGATACGATATGACACTATAGTATAGGTCCCGTATAGGCCTATTGGCAGATACAAGACCTATATGAGACTTATACGAGGTTTATACGAGACTTATACTATACGATACGATACTTAAAAATGTTTTTTTTTTTAAATTCACCCTTTATATACGCTGCGTATAGGCCTATACGCAGCGTATATAAAGGGTCAAAAAATATATTTTTACTACAGGTTTGGGGTTAAAAATAAAAATTACCCTTTATATAAGCTGCGTACAGGTCTATACGCAGCGTATATAAAGGGTCAAAAAGACAATTTTACCCTTGCATATGGCTGCGTATAGCCCCAAATGCTGGGGTAAAATGGTCTTCCACACTATAGGTTGCGTATAGACCCATACGCAGCGTATATAAAGGGTCAAAAAGACAATTTAACCCTTGCATTTGGCTTCGTATAGCCCCAAATGAAGGGGTAAATGGTCTTTTTGACCCTTTATATACGCTGCGTATAGACCTATACGCATCGTATATAAAGGTTTTTTTTATAAACATTTATACATTATTGGTTTTAGTAAATTTTATAAAAAAAGTTATATCGAATCGTATGGTGTAGTATAGGTCACGTATCGGCCTCGTATAAGTTTCCTATAGGTCTTGTATATTCCTATAGGCTTATACGGGACCAAACCACACATATAGGCCTATACAGGTGTTATATCGTATCGTATAATATAGTATCGTATAGTGTAGTATAACTCTCGTATAGGTTTCCTATAGGTCTTGTATGTGTATATAGGCCTATACAGGACCTAAACCACACCTATAGGTCTATACGGGACCTAAACCACACATATAGGCCTATACGGGTGTTATATTGTATCGTATAGTATCGTATCGTATCGTATAGACATAGTGTAGTATAAGTCTCGTATCTAAACTTTGTGAAAAAATGATGCTTCAAACCCACCAAAATGATCCCAAAAGTTCAGAGGGTTTATATACGCTGCATATATATACGCAGCGTATATAAACCCTTGTTTTCTATGCTATGATTGCTGGTCAGGCACTGAGATCCATGCTTTACCTACGCTGAGTATATGTCTATACGCAGCATATAGGTGTAACCCTATACGCAGCGTATAGACCTATACACAGCGTATAGACTTATACGCAGCGTAAGTAAACCCTGATTCAACTAGGGTTTGGTGTGCCAATAGGCATATTGGTGTGCCAATAGGTACACCCTATTCTTATTAATGATGATTCAGGTGTGGTAATGGGGTCTCCTTTGTTCTCCAAGATATTGAAGGAAGATGAATGAAGATTTAATATTTTGTTATTTGTTATTGTTTGATTATATCAACTTTTATTTCTTTCTTATATTGTTGATGAATTATAATTTCTAATGTCATAAAGATTATGATTATTAAATTTCATCAAGACAGAAAAACCCTTAACTAAGAATTTATCTCAAAACATATTAGAATTTAGGTACCATGAGAGATCATAACTCTGTTCTTACGACATTCTTTAAATAAGTCTACACCAACCTCACTAGGGAACACCTCTTCGTGATCAAAGTTAAAATATTTAATTGAAAAATAGTGAAGAAAGATAAAATCTTTTCACAGGGCTATTTTTCTTAATTTGCAGAAGTATGTTCTTGATAAACCAATGCTTTAATATAATTAATTTAAAAAAAATGTATAAATTACAACGTAAATCATCTCCTTATTATTGAATTGTAAAACTGGTAAAGGTAACCTTCATTTACCTATCAAGTTGTTTGTTGACCGCAGGCGTCGAGAACCACAAGTTAACGGGATATGAAGTCAAAATCTAGGATTTCATATACAATCAAATTAGAATGGTTGAAGGTAGGTGGTCAACTGAGTTTGCAACAGATCAGGCAAATTGATCTATTTAGAATATCAAATTCTTCACGGTTAACACAAAGAAATCACAACAAAATCAACCGAAAATTAGACAATAGGGTCTTAGGAAGAATCAAAATAACATAACAATAAAAATTCTGGTCGATTTTTACATGGTTTAGAGACTCAAACGTAGGTTGGTTTAGAAGAGGTTATAGGGTTTGCGGCTGAGAAAAAAGAAGCGTGTTTTGATATTAGGGCAGAGATTAGAAGAGGAGAACCCATATCTACACCAAAAAGAGGACTTGTTAATGAAAGGTCTTCGAGAAAACAACAGCTGCAAACCCAAATGTCTGCGGCACAGACATAAGAGGCCAGGAAGCTATTCTTTGAAAAAACAAACAGCCCCTTAGCTTCCACTAACTTCTCTCTATTTAGTTGTTCGGTGCTCAGTTTTCTTTTAAGAAAACTATTAAGACAATGATAATTATATTTACTTATAGAAAATATATCGGCAGCAAACTGTAATTCTATAGGAACTTATACAACTGAATCAACAAATTTCCAACTGAGACTTCTTAGATAAACCCAATTGTTTATAGCATATTATATATGTCAGCAGAGAAACCCACCAACAACAAATCTTGTTGAACTTTTTAAAATTTGAATTCAACAAATGGGTCAAACGTCTTGGAAGTCACCCAAAGGGTAATTTGTATAGAAAGAAGCGATTGCTAGACATGAGATATAAAGTAGTTAAATGAGCCTTTTCATGTTTGATACTTTTGTTAATCACGTCATATCTAACATGCTTTACACCGTTAGGCGTGTTTTGGCAGCCTTTTTCATGTTTGATACTTGTGTTAACTACTCTATTAAAAAGAATTGATTATTATTGAGATGTGGATAATCTTATAATAATACATGAAGATTATTCGGAAAACGGATAGATGAAACTACAGCTAGTCGGCTCAGAGTCACCACCAGCGAACAGTAGGGTGCGTATTTGATGATCCCATATACAACTACACTACCATGATTTCACTTTCGTTCCTAATATCATTCTGCCAAAATTGAGTTAGCAAAGGAAATAATATTAACTCAAATTACAATTAAAATAAAAATGAAGAGTATTGTTTTCTAAAACATTCGTCCATCATTAGGTCTACTAAATAGCTTAAACATAATAACTGACTCAAGAAAAGGTAATACATGCCCGAAGCTAACAACAGCTAGAATGACGCCCTTTGCTTTGCTCGAACTTCAAACTGGACTTATATCTACTCTTCGCAGAGACAGTGACATTACTGTACAAGGAACCAACTCGAACTCTCTCTGATCCAAAGTTTTGGAGCTTAACAAGACTAGGACGATACGTAAGCATACTTGCAAAGATGTCGCCAGGCAAATTCAGATCTAGAATCTTATTCGTGTTAAGACAATACCCCACCAGACTTGGATTTTCCTCAGGCCAAGGCCAGAAGATCAAAATACTAGTACCATCTGAACCATCCATGAGAAACCTGGGTTCCCACTCTAGCGATTTAAGAAACGGGTCTATGTTTTCCTGGATCACCGCTATCGATTTATACCAAGATTCCTTCATCACCCAAACGTTATACCCTGATGAAGTCCAAGAAAACAGACTTAAGCTGCCTTTCAGGACTCCCAGGATTTGCATTGATTCTTGATCATCCCCTAGTTCCCCCGGAGGGGACGGAAATGACTCAAATGTCTCGGTGTCCATATCGAATTTGTAAATTTGGCCATGAATAATCCAATAAACATGACTATTCACAAATACACCCGGCGGATCCACAGCCCAACGATAGCTAATGCGGTAAGGGGTTGGTCCCAAACATCTCCATTGGTTGGTTCCAAGGGTGTAAACTTCAATTTTAAGCGCGTAAATCCATATGACTTTGTATTTCCCTGTCATTGAAACTCCGAAACCATAAGTTAATGGGAACCGAACATCCTCCAAATTTGGTTTTGGTGGTTGAGGGAGGATCATGTATTCTTCGTCCAAAGGATTGAATATGTAAGTCGTATCAAAATCTCGGTTATGCAAGCAGATCAAACCATTAACCGAGCCCACTTGAGTTGTCCAATTACCAGAGTAGGGAACTGCACTAAGATGAAGATTAAGGGTCTTGACATGATGGAGGGTTAAACAGTCGTAATCAACTTCGTGTTCCACTTCTACCAACTCTAATATCGAGCTTGGAGAATCGTATTGGTGAAAACTTAGGCACGGACGCGATCTGGAGAGATGAAGATCAACAAAGTAGGGGTCGGAAACAAGATCACGCCACCTTTTACACACACACTTGCAGCGGATTATTGTTTTCAGGGGTAGTCTGGATAAAACTTCGAGGATGTGGCTTTCAGGTAATACGGCGTCTTCCATGGCGTCGATCTAGGGTTTGCTTGATAACTTGGTACAGAAGCTTGTACGTATACGTAAAAACAGAAATCGAATTTTACTTTTCTGAATAATTACAATCACAAAATCAAGTTCTTTAAATAAACAAACTAATCCTAATCCTAGTTTAATACGTAACACTTTAAATAAACACAAAAACAAACTAATACTAATACTTGTAGGTCCGGCTAGGGGAGGATCTAGTCGCCTAATCCTTGTGTACAAACCAACCCGGTTGTGCGGAATCCAACCGGGAAAGCAAACCGAGATAGAGATCGACAAGAACACGAGATACAAGACACGTAGATTCACTGTTTAACACACTTGTATATAGATGAGAAGAGTTCAAGTACAAGATTACACAATATATGATTAACACACTGAAACTCTCTCTCAATTCTCTCGGGTTCTCACTCAGTTCTGTCTCTCTCTGTTTTGTGTCTTCAGTCTTGCTGTTTATATACTGAAGTGGTCGACGAACTTAACACATGTGTGACGACGCTTCAGGAAGTCGACGAAGGTTGATTACGAACCTTCACATGTGAAGAAGGTTGTAACCTTCTTCATGGGGAACTTTAAAGTTGGGGAACTTTAAAGCATGACATGTTTGACTAACATGTTGAATTCACGTGAATATGTCTCATGAAAAAGTCTTCACATTATATCATCATGACATCATGATGATGTCATGGTGATGTGTCATCGCGAATTGGTTCGTGGCTCTCCGTGCTTCGCGTGTCGAACTCTGGGGCGCACGACGGAGGAATGTCGCTACGTCGGGCTTGAGCCTAACCTAACCGAGTCGAACCGAACCGAATCGATCTGAGTCGAACCGAACCGAATCGTGTCCACGTAATATGTATCAACAAACTCCCCCTTGGACGCTACTCGTGAGGTTCATCTTCCATGTCTTCCATGTCGGAGGATCTTCAAAGTCTTCACGCTTCGTGAGTAGAAGTGTATCAACAAACTCCCCTTTTCATGTAGGAAGTGTGTTAACAAACTCCCCCTTAAGATAAGATCTCCTTTGAGTTATGCTTGTGAATCAGTTGATCTTCAGTTCTTCAGATCCTTGTGGTATTGATGATTTGTCAGCGGCAACTCGATCATCTTTGTCTTTTGAGTGCTTCCATGTCGTGTCTTCATTCCGAAGCTTATCATCGAACATGTTCTCCTTGCCTTTAGCATATGCACATGCAAGAAAGCTAAACGCGTAATGAGAACAACTGCTTGGAATATAGTTTAACATAAACAAATAACACATATGTGACCATATTTCAATCAACTACCGTCCGACAGTTTGAAAGTTTATCAAAATTATCGATTTTAGTTTTTAACTTTCAAAACTTGCAAATTTTGACCGTTTATGAAGATTTAGTCAATTTGGTTTTCAATCAGGTTTCAGGCAACGAAGACTCGAGATCCAACATCGTTCAATCAAAAATAAGATAGAAATAAAATATTTTTGGCTTTTATAAAGTTTATATTAAAACACACCTAAAATCTTTTTGGTATTTTGAATATTTGAAATGTAAAGACTGAAAGCAGTAAATAAATATATACAGAGTTGCAGAAACTAAGAAAAGTAAATATATACAAACATTCTTTTTGCGAGTTTCGAGGGTAAGAGAATCATATCAGTGTACGGTCACACCAAAACGCTCTTTTTGTTCAATTAGTTAACATTTAGATAAGCATCCTATAACAATTATCGGTATTGTTCTCCACATAAGCTCAACTTATCAGATGTAATCATGGCGAGGGGATACGTTAAGGTATGATTTATACTTACCGACCGGTGTTCATCCACATCACGACACATTCCCGTATCAAGGTATGCACGAGGGTTCTTCTTACTGGTGAGTATACCGATTATCATCTGTTTGACCGTATATGATGTGAGAAACTCACTTATTTTGTTTTGAAAACAAGCCCTATGTGATAAAATCACTTATTGATGAGGAACTTGATTTTCGATGCATGAGGGCACAGGAGCAAGTCCGTGAACAGGTCAGTACTTTCGTACAGCAGAGAGACGAACTTGACTCCCGGATAAATGTGATATTTTATCACTTATTTGTTTGGACATGTGATTGTTGATCACTTATTGAGGTCGTATGCAGTATGTACACGTATGTATAGTATCATGGAAGATCTAGACTTGCGTCCCCGTTATTTTTCGGTAAAAGATACAACCATGATACCCAGATGATAAGCAGCATAAAGACCGAATATCTTAGAACCTCGGCAATCTCTCAAACGAAATTTCGGTACTAAGACCATATGCCAATGAATGGTTCCCACCTGGTCTTCAGTCGATTTAAGTTTATATCACCCTGCACACTTTAAAATGATTGTGAGCCTACCGATACATCTTATATAGAGCTGCTTATCGTTTTTCAGTTTAGGTTTAAAGAGGTTTGGATAGAGCACTGATGTACTATCATTTTCTCTTTTGCTCGCCAGGAAACTCATTTTTGTTTTTCTATTGTTTTTGTGCTTTTAAAATTTTTCGATGTTTTTGTATTTTCGAATTTTGGATTTACTCCCCCTAAAATCAACAAACTAAGATAAATTTAAAACACAAAGGTATTTACAAAAATGATTTTCCGATGTTGGTTTTACTCTTGCTTGACCTTAATGCCGTTTACCAATAATAAAAAGTCAAATCTTGATTTGTCAAATGCTTTGGTAAAAAGGTCGGCACGTTGGTCATCGGTGTGGACCTTAACAACATCGATTAGCCTTTTATCAAAGCAATCACGTATGAAGTGATATTTGATTTCGATGTGTTTGGTCTTTGAATGCTGCACAGGATTTCTAGTGATCTGTAAGGCAGCAGAATTATCAACGTAAATAGGTGTAGTTAGGAATTCAAAACCGTAGTCGCGCAATTGTTGTTGGATCCACAGGACTTGGGAGCAACAACTTGAGGCAGCAATGTATTCAGCTTCGCATGTTGATGTAGCGACACACGTCTGCTTCTTGCACTGCCATGTGACTAGGCGATTTCCCAAAAACTGACATCCAGCCGTTGTGGATTTGCCGTCGATTTTGCATCCGCCAAAATCAGAATCACTGAAAGCTATTAAGTCAAAGTTATTATACCTAGGGTACCATAGACCGATGTCAGGGCAACCCTTCAAATAACGAAAAATCCTTTTTACAGCTGCAAGATGTGAGGCCTTCGGGTTGACTTGATATCTGGCAAGCAGGCACGTTGGGTACATTATATCTGGTCTTGATGCTGTGAGGTACATAAGAGATCCGATCATCGCGCGGTAGTATGAGGGGCTAACAGCTTCACCCTTCAAGTCTGGATTAATTCCATGATTTTGCTGCAATGGGGTACCGATGTGCGTTGCATCAGACATCTGGAACCGGCTCAAGATGTAACCAACATATTTAGTGTAACACCTCGAATTTTTGTGTCCAATAATGTGTTAACACGTGTCTTTTGATTACACGTGGCATCGATATTAAATAAAGGACTAATATTGACAAACCTTGAAAGTACATTAATTCGAGGGTTATAAATGTCAAACAAGGGTAAATATACTGTATAGTAACTCTAAATGGTGCTTGTACCTTTAAACGAATAAATCATGGATCGTACGGAAGCGAAACGCGGAAGAAAGTGAGAGATTACAAGCTACAGGGGTTAACTGTGTCAACATGTTTAATTATACCTCTGAGTGACCCTTTAACGCTCCCGAGGCTTTGTAACAGTATTATACGCTCACAAGAAAATATTGTATAAATTCCGCGAACTTCCGTTTTAAAACGAGAAAGTTATAATCAAATTCGTATGAGAAGGGTTAAAAGCGTCAACAATGAAAGTTAAGGCTTTCTGAATAAATAATAAACTAAATGGGGACTTAATAACGCGGGTAAATATTACGAGGTCCTTAGTTGTAATTAACCGAGGGCCAAACCGCAAAGTTACCCCTTCAAACCCGAAAGGCCAGGTAAATCATTACGAAAGATTTCGTTATTAATTACCAGGATTTCGTAATCATTACAAAAGATTTTAAAAACTTGAAAAACAGACCTCTCGCGACCCGCGTGAAGGTTAGGCTTAAGTTGAGGCGGGCCGCGAGCCACCTCTTAATCGCGTCTGATCTTTGTACAGCAGGCGACCCGCGTAAAAGCAGCATGGATTCTCCATGCGGGTCGCGTGGGACGCCCAGATGCAGAAAGTTTATAACTACATGCCTTTTGAGCATTATGAACGATCAAACATCAATAAATGTGGCATGGGCACCCTATACTTGACCCATAGCTCCAGGGGACACATGCCCATCATCCATGATCGGTTGTAGGCTGTTGTGTGTTGATCTTGAGCTCATTTCTCACTATAAATAGCCATGTTGTGGTCATAACATTCACACAACTCAAACACTTCTATCTGATCATTCTAAGAAGCTCTCTAGCATCCTCTCTGCTCTCTAAGCAAGATACAACTTCTGTAAGTCGTTCAAATCCATTTTGGTCTTATATTTCCATAGATTTAGCTCATAAACTCAATCGTCGTAACTAACGGTTGTTATAGCGATAATTCACAAATAGTCCAGTGAATTGTCGGATCAAAAGTAGTTTTGAGTTGGTATTTATGTGGGTAATAAATCCCTAAAAGGGTTCCCTCTGATCATCACTCTAACTATGTCAAATGTCGAGTCAAACGTGCGCTTAAAAAGTCAACAGAAAGTCATTTTGCCGTTTTGTACACAATCTGTAATGTATACGTTATGAAACCTGTTTTGATGTTCATAAAACATGATATTAAGCATATAAACTTGTTTACGCTCGTTTGAATCGACCGTTTGCTATATTGACCCGGTTCGGAGCCGAATGTCGCAAAAGTTTGACTTTTGCTTTGACTTCAGTTCTGACCCGTTTTAGTGAGGTATCGATATTCCTTAGGACTCTCTTAGGACCAGGTTACATGTTGGTATAAGCCTCTGTGACCAGTTCATGAGTTATCCGAGTCTTTTGCGCATTTCTGTTAATCGCCTAAAAGTTGACCGTAACGGCCTTTTAAAAATAAAACGAGTATTTCGGACACGTGAACGGACCATAACCTTGCTTACTAAATTATAAGCATGTCCTTAAAGTTCCACGTCAATCCGAGGTCTAGAATGAGAGTTATGCTAAATAGCGCAATTAAAGTAAACTTTTGTAATAAACGGCGCAATTAGCATAACGCCCATCTAAACCAAGATTTCGTCACCAAAACTTTTACCCACTGTATTAAAATAATATTTTGGGAATTTTAAAGATTTTTAATAATTTTTACCTCGCTCATAACCTGCGGTTATGGCTACGGTTCGGTAAATACCGAATATGCCCTTTTCGGCCAAAACTTGAGTTCTACAAGGTCTTTTGACCCGATTCCAGTTGCTACTGATTTTAAATAATAAATAAAGTATTTTAGACTTTATAAACTGTTCGAGAAACTCAGATTTCCTGTAGAACTCGAAAAGCTCTTTAAAAGTCTTTAAAATGACCGAAAAGCCCCTACGGGGCATAATATTAACTTAAACTCGTTACGGGCACCACGGAAGGTATCCTACTGATACCACAACCTCTTTAAGGCATATTGACCTAGGAAATAAGCGTAGGACTCTCATGGTTAACCGTTTCGCCTATTGCGCGCACGGTTCGGCTTATGAAACTAGTTTTCATAAATTAGCCGATACGGGTCAAATTATATTATTTGGACCCCAAAATCCAGAGTGTGAACCTTAGACCTATATAAAACAAGTCTCTGAACTTGTTGGGTCAGAATCACACTCCATTCTCGGTTTTCGCCATTTCGCGCGATTAAACCGTATTCACATATCGGAACCAACCGGTCTAGGCTACGGCCATTATAAAGACTCGTAGGGATTCTAAGAGGTTAATTAAAACCTTCGTTCCAGATTAGGAGCCCAGTAAAAGCTATCGGTGATTTAATCAAATTAAGGAAACATACTTGCAAAGGTAAATACTTTAACTTATTTCCCCTATACGGGCTTGGGTTACGGTATGTTAATACCGCTTGATTGAGCATTATATTTTTCCATCGCTTAGGTGGTTAATTAAATAATATGATCGGCTCATTTAAACAGTTTTGTTTCTTAAAAGCCTTTGGGGGGGTTTAATGACCGTTGTCCCGGATATCCTTGGCATCATTTTACGAAATGGCCACGACCATCGACATCCCGGTGTAGGCGTACACCCGGTATACATTGTCGACATTAAATTAAAAGACGTAGCCATTGGTTTTGGTTTTACGCAATGTGGTGTGTCTATAAATCTTTAACCCGGCACGACCCGGGCTACTGAACGCATAAAAGAACATGTAATACGTTCACAAGATTTTAATAATTTTCCCAAGTTATAAAAGAGTTTGTGCCTTGTGCATTCAAATCAATTTTAATAAACATTTTCAAATGTGTCAGTTGAATGTATTTACCAGTGTAAACTGACGTATTTTCCCCAAAAAGATTAAGTGCAGGTACTATACGAAATTGGCTGGTATTAGCTTCCTAAGCATCACGAATAGTCTCACAAACTCGATGCCGTATCTGAATGAACAATACTTTATTATTTTGATCCGCTGTGGATATATTCGACTTCTGTAATACATTTGATATTACAACCAGAGGTTGAAGTATATATTTATCTTTAAGCTTCCGCTGTGCATTTATATAATTGTGTGGTTTGACTATATTGTTGCCAACATCGTCACGGTAATCCCCCACCGGGCCCACCGGTGATACACGTGGAAATCGGGGTGTGACAGGTTGGTATCAGAGCCAACATTTGAGTGAATTAAACACTATCCTAATGTGTTTAATCTCAATAACACAATTGCACATACTTGAGTCTAGACAAGAACTTAGGACAAATTCGAATTGTTATTCCAAATTTTGTCTTTTTCTTTTATTATTAGTATTTAAAGTTTTATACAGCAGGAAACATGCCACCTGTTATATTTCGAGGAAGAGGAAGGGGAAGAAGAGGCAGAGGAGATATCGTGACACATCACGATCACGAAGCTGGACCGTCGGGTACAAGACCTCCTTCAATGACAAGGAGCGAAGAACCACAACGACGAAGAGATCATTACGAACCTGCGAGGCATTCCACCTCGCACAGCTCGACGCCATCCTACCGGCACTCCTTTGGGCCAAACTCAGAGAATGATCCCAACAACCCACAACCTTCCTTCCTACCTCTACAACGTTCGGTATCGACCCGGAATTATGACGACCCTACTCCATACTTCATAGGTCACTTCAATCCAACTGATTACATACAGGAACCTTCAGGCTTTGTTCCATTAGGGCCATAGGATCACTTCTCCGAAGATCATATGGACGAAGATACGGATCCGACAGAACCTGCTCGTGGTACGCCCACGCATCCGATAGAAGTCTCTGATGGGTCATCCTTCCATGGCACACCCTATCAGGGACCTGATAGCTTTCAAGCGTTGTTTGACCGACATGAGTGGTACTACACACCACCTCACCAGACATCACAACAACCGCGACATCCGCAGGATCCCTCTGAGGATTCACGCTTTGAGGCAGTTACGCCACCACCTCCGCCACCGGCGCAACCAGTAATGCCTGATCCGCCAAGGCGTAGGAGGACAAATGCTCGTATGTCCACACGAGGAGGAGGGGGTATCCACTTCAGCACCCCTCGACACTCTAGTAGTAGCCACTATCCGCCACTACAAGAAGAAGGACCTTCAAGTCCTATACAGGAGGCGAACTCCGCACCAGCTGCACCAAATTCGCCACCATTTGGGTATGACCAACCCATACCTGCTTACACGGGTCCAACGGCTTACAACCCGTTCGAACCGTCATAAGCACAGTACAACTACAATTATGAGCGCGACCCATATGTGGTGTCGGCTAGATATAATGCACGATACCCTGACGGAGCTCATGGGAGCATGGGAGCCCCGGATTACTCAGCTCATGGGTATCCAATACCTTCCAGACCTCCAGTTCCGCAACAAGCGCCACAACCACGTTTCTCTCCTCCTGAACAGGAAGAAATACTCCATCGACTAGATCGTGTGGAGAGAGAGTTCGAGGAAGAGAAAAAGAGCCACCGAGGATTTCTCAAGGGCTTAGCGAACCTATTAAAGGGCAAAAAGAAGAAACGTGACCACTAGCCCTTACTAATGTAATTTCTACTTTGAAATAAGTCCCTGCGTGGACATTTATCGTAATTCAGTCCCTACGTGGACTTATCTTTTAGTCCTTGCATGGACACCTATCTTATATCAGTCCCTGCGTGGACTTGTCACTTATTTTAAAACCTCTATGGAGGTATGTACTATTTGAAAGACCCGTTTAGGGCAATATGTGATTGTATTTGAGATTATGAAATGTATGTTATGAGTTTTGTTTTAATATGTATGAAGTAAATCAAAACCATTCCTTTTAAATTGATCTGCCTAAATAAAGAATCTTACGAGTGAAACCTAGCCTGGTGTCTTTTAAGATCCGGCCAAGATGGTAGGACTTAATTAAAAGATTCAGATTCCCTGTTAACCGCTGCAAGCACGTTGACATTCATGGCAGATGTGATTCGTTAAAATCACGCACGTCATTCTTATACAATAATCCTTTAAGGATTTCAAAACCCAACTAAATGATTTGTAAATCGTGGGTTAAATCACCAATGAAGGTGATCAATCATAATAAACATCCATTAGTGATGTAGTGCCTACGGGCCAACCTTATTTAAACATCCATTAGTGATGTAGTGCCTACGGGCCAATCATATTAACATCCATTTGTGATGTAGTGCCTACGGGCCAACCTTATTAAAACATCCAATAGTGATGTAGTGCCTATGGGCCGTAATAACTGTCTTATAAAGACAAAAGACAGTGGTGGTCTATGACTCCCTGCCAGAAAGGGGTAAGAGAACTACGGTTCAAACCTCTATGCCTTTGATTCTCCGAAATCTCGGCTAATACTATAAAACATCTTCGTGATTAGGCTTTATGCCGCCAATATTATTATTATAGCTAAAATAGGATGTATTCAAATCCTAAAACTAAGTAAGTAATAAGTTAACCAAATATGGTCTCTGTTACCATGGTTAACGAATTGTCATAAAAGACAATTCCATAATAAGCTTCTAAATAAATAAAATTTTGTTATCTTCTGTAACAGATTCAAGTTACAATGGCGGATCCCAATGGAGAGAATAGCCATACAAATGAAGATGACTACGACAATACGCCAGTGCATCTGACAGGCGCACAGTTAAAGGCTCTGATTGACAACGCTGTTCAGGCAGCTTTGGATCGTCAATATACTGAGTCCCAAGGCCGAACTGTATCAAAACCACCCTCCAAACCAAAGTCACAACCCAAACCACCCTCTCAACCCAAGAAAGATGACGACAATCACTCGTCAGCTGAGAATAGTATTCGACGTGAACGAGAATACACTGATGCATCCGGTGCCAAGGGTTGCACCTACAAGTACTTCGTGTCTTGTAAGCCCCGGGAATTTACAGGGGAAAAGGGTGCTGTTGATTGTATCACCTGGCTGGATGAGATGGACACTATTGTGGACATCAGTGGGTGCGCAGAGAAGGATGTGGTGAAGTTTGTGTCCCAGTCATTTAAGGGCGAGGCCCTGGCATGGTGGAGAGCGTTGGTGCAGGCATCAGGTAAGTCTGCTTTGTACAAGATGACATGGGAGGAATTTATTGCTCTCATTAAGGAAAACTACTGCCCTCAGCATGAGGTTGAGAAGATCGAGGCTGACTTTGTGTCACTGGTGATGACAAACCTGGACTGCCAGGCTTATCTGACGAGCTTCAATACGATGTCTCGCCTGGTTCCGTACCTTGTGACACCAGAGTCTAGAAGAATCGCCCGTTTCATTGGGGGCTTGGAGCCTGCGATAAAGGCGAGTGTAAAGGCCTCTCGGCCGACGACCTTCAGGTCAGTTACTGACCTCTCCTTGTCTCTCACTTTGGATGTTGTCCGTCTGAGGACGCTAAGGAGCAAGGAGGCTGAGAAAAGGAAACGTGAGGATGATACCTCACGAAGGTCAGGGAAGAAGCACCGTGGAAACGGTGACGGCAAGAGAGGGGCTGAAGCAAAGAAGGATGGGCAAACTGGTGAAAGGCCCAATTGCAAAATCTGCAAGAAACCTCACTCTGGGAAGTGTAGGTTTGCATCGAATTCACAGTCTCAACCAAAGACTTTTTCCTGTGGACTATGCAAGTCCAAGGATCATAAGACTGTGGATTGCAAGAAAATCAAAGACGCAACCTGCTATGGTTGTAATGAAAAGGGGCATATCAAGAGCAACTGTCCTAAGAACGCCAAAAAGGCGGAGGAGACCAAGAAGTCAAATGCGAGAGTCTTTCGCATGGATGCAAAGGAGGCGGTTCAGGACGACAATGTGCTTACAGGTACTTTCCTCGTAAATAATATATTTGCAAGAGTACTATTCGATTCTGGCGCCGATAAATCCTTTGTAGACCAGAAATTTTGCCAACTGTTAAATATGCCGATCAAAACCCTAGATGTAAAATACGAAGTAGAGCTAGCAGACGGCACGATAGAAACCGTCTCCACCGTCCTAGAGGGATGTGAAATGTCCATTAAGAACCACTCTTTTCCTCTATCTCTACTTCCCTTCAAACTAGCGGGTTTCGACATTGTTCTAGGCATGGACTGGTTATCCCGTAATCAGGCCCAAATCATTTGCGGCAAAAGGCATATAGTGTTAAAAACTCCGAATGGTGAATCGCTTACCATTCGAGGAGATACACAGTACGGATTGCCCGAAGATGTATCTATGCTCAAAGCTTCTAGGTGTTTGAACAGAGGCTGTGTCATTTACATGGCTCAGGTGATAATTGAAGAGCCTAAGCCGAAGATAGAGGATCTTCCTGTCATTTCTGAATATCCCGAGGTTTTTCCTGAAGAACTACCTGGTTTACCACCAGATAGACAAGTGGAGTTCAGAATAGATATTATTCCTGGAGCAGCTCCCATTGCTAGAGCGCCTTACAGACTAGCTCCGACGGAAATGAAGGAACTAAGGACCCAGCTGGATGAACTGTTGGCAAAAGGTTTTATCAGACCTAGTTCGTCTCCCTGGGGAGCACCGGTCCTATTTGTAAAAAAGAAGGACGGATCGATGCGGTTGTGCATCGATTATCGAGAGCTAAACAAAGTTACCATAAAGAACAGATATCCTTTGCCAAGGATCGACGATCTGTTCGACCAGCTGCAGGGAGCAAGCTATTTCTCGAAGATCGACTTGAGGTCGGGCTATCATCAGCTAAAGGTCAGAGATGAAGATGTACATAAGACAGCATTTAGGACTCGCTATGGTCATTACGAGTTCCTAGTGATGCCTTTCGGGCTCACAAATGCACCGGCTGCGTTCATGGATCTCATGAATCGCGTCTGCAAGCCGTATTTGGACAAATTTGTCATCGTCTTCATCGACGATATTCTTATATATTCCAAAAACCAAGCTGACCACGAGAAGCACCTCCGTTGCATTCTCGAATTACTACAGCGTTAGAAACTCTACGCCAAATTCTCGAAATGTGAATTCTGGCTACGAGAGGTTCAGTTTTTAGGTCACGTTGTAAGTGAACGTGGTATCCAGGTGGATCCCGCAAAGGTAGAGGCAGTCATGAACTGGCAAGAGCCAAAGACGCCTACCGAAATTCGTAGTTTCCTGGGGTTAGCAGGATACTACAGGAGGTTTATTGAGAATTTTTCGAGGATTGCTGCGCCCTTGACTTCCCTAACCAAGAAGAAAGAAAGGTTCAATTGGGGCCCAAAGCAGCAAGAATCCTTCGAAATCCTGAAGCAAAAGCTGAGCAACGCACCTGTGTTGACACTACCTGATGGTACAGATGAATTCGTAGTTTACTGCGATGCATCACACACAGGCATGGGGTGTGTGCTTATGCAGAAAGGCAAGGTGATTGCCTATGCTTCAAGACAACTAAAGGTGCATGAAAAGAATTACACCACCCATGATTTGGAGTTGGGTGCCGTTGTATTTGCACTGAAATTATGGAGGCATTATCTTTATGGTATTAAGTTTGTGATTTATTCTGATCACAAAAGCCTCCAGCACCTGTTCAACCAGAAGGAGTTGAACATGAGGCGGCGACGTTGGATGGAAACTTTGAATGACTATGACTGCGAGATCAGGTACCATCCAGGCAAAGCGAATGTAGTCGCCGATGCCTTGAGCAGGAAAGAAAGGGTAAAACCTATTCGGATCAATGCCAAGAGCATTGAGGTCAAGAACAATTTAATTGAAAGGATATTAGCTGCACAGCGAGAGGCTGTGTTGGAAGCTAATTATCCTAATGAAAAGTTAGGAGTGACTGAGGAGCAGTTGACTCTTAGCAAGGATGGAATCCTTAGATTGAACGGACGCATATGGGTTCCGATATATGGAGGACTACGAGATGTTATCCTCCAGGAAGCCCATAGTTCCAAATACTCAGTCCATCCTGGTGCAGACAAAATGTACCAAGACTTAAAGGCAAATTATTGGTGGATAGGCTTGAAAAAGTCTGTGGCCGCCCATGTAGCAAAGTGCTTGACTTGTGCTCAAGTCAAAGCCGAGCACCAAAAGCCGTCTGGCTTACTACAACAGCCTGAGCTTCCCGAGTGGAAGTGGGAATGCGTAACTATGGACTTCATAACCAAGTTACCCAAAACCAGGAAAGGAAACGATACAATATGGGTCATAGTCGATAGGCTGACTAAATCAGCTCATTTTCTACCCATCAAGGAGACGTATAGCTCCGATATGTTAGCCCAACTTTATGTTGATAAGATTGTAGCTTTGCACGGCATACCTGTGACTATTATCTCCGACAGGGATACCAGGTACACGTCTCATTTCTGAAAAAGTTTCCAGCAATCTTTGGGCACACGTTTGAACTTCAGTACGGCTTACCATCCACAGACGGACGGTCAGAGTGAGCGTACCATTCAAACGCTAGAAGACATGCTTCGTGCATGTGCGATCGATTTAGGTGGTAACTGGGATAAGAATCTACCCCTAATCGAATTCTCCTACAATAATAGCTACCATACCAGCATAAAGGCTGCGCCTTTCGAGGCATTATACGGTAGGAAATGTAGATCGCCTGTTTGTTGGGCGGAAGTAGGAGAGGTCCAATTATCGGGACCAGAGATAGTTTTCCAGACAACGGACAAGATTGTCCAGATTCGGGAACGTCTCAAGGCTGCCCGTGACAGGCAGAAAAGCTACGCCGATCCCAAACGTAAGGATCTTCACTTCGAAGTAGGTGAGAAGGTGTTGCTTAAAGTATCGCCCTGGAAGGGGGTAATGCGTTTCGGCAAGAAGGGCAAACTGAGTCCGAGATACATAGGACCTTTTGAGGTCATTGAACGTGTCGGGTCAGTTGCCTATAAGTTGAACTTGCCTGAAGAGCTCAATGGAATTCACAATGTGTTCCACATCTGCAATCTCAAAAAGTGCTTCGCCGATGAATCATTGGTGATTCCACACACAGATGTGCATATAGATGAGAGCTTAAAATTTGTAGAAAAACCTTTGTCGATTGAAGATCGACAGGTGAAGAAGCTTCGAAGAAAACACGTACCAATTGTAAAGGTCAAATGGGATGCTCGTAGAGGTCCCGAATATACGTGGGAAGTCGAAGACACAATGAAAGAAAAGTACCCCTATTTATTTGAGTAAATCTCGGGTCGAGATTTATTTTAAGGGGGTGAGGATGTAACACCTCGAATTTTTGTGTCCAATAATGTGTTAACACGTGTCTTTTGATTACACGTGGCATTGATATTAAATAAAGGACTAATATTGACAAACCTTGAAAGTACATTAATTCGAGGGTTATAAATGTCAAACAAGGGTAAATATACTGTATAGTAACTCTAAATGGTGCTTGTACCTTCAAACGAATAAATCATGGATCGTACGGAAGCGAAACGCGGAAGAAAGTGAGAGATTACAAGCTACAGGGGTTAACTGTGTCAACATGTTTAATTATACCTCTGAGTGACCCTTTAACGCTCCCGAGGCTTTGTAACAGTATTATACGCTCACAAGAAAATATTGTATAAATTCCGCGAAGTTCCGTTTTAAAACGAGAAAGTTATAATCAAATTCGTATGAGAAGGGTTAAAAGCGTCAAGAATGAAAGTTAAGGCTTTCTGAATAAATAATAAACTAAATGGGGACTTAATAATGCGGGTAAATATTACGAGGTCCTTAGTTGTAATTAACCGAGGGCCAAACCGCAAAGTTACCCCTTCAAACCCGAAAGGCCAGGTAAATCATTACGAAAGATTTCGTTATTAATTACCAGGATTTCGTAATCATTACAAAAGATTTTAAAAACTTGAAAAACAGACCTCTCGCGACCCGCGTGAAGGTTAGGCTTAAGTTGAGGCGGGCCGCGAGCCACCTCTAAATCGCGTCTGATCTTTGCACAGCAGGCGACCCGCGTAAAAGCAGCATGGATTCTCCATGCGGGTCGCGTGGGACGCCCAGATGCAGAAAGTTTGTAACTACATGCCTTTTGAGCATTATGAACGATCAAACATCAATAAATGTGGCATGGGCACCCTATACTTGACCCATAGCTCCAGGGGACACATGCCCATCATCCATGATCAGTTGTAGGCTGTTGTGTGTTGATCTTGAGCTCATTTCTCACTATAAATAGCCATGTTGTGGTCATAACATTCACACAACTCAAACACTTCTCTCTGATCATTCTAAGAAGCTCTCTAGCATCCTCTCTGCTCTCTAAGCAAGATACAACTTCTGTAAGTCGTTCAAATCCATTTTGGTCTTATATTTCCATAGATTTAGCTCATAAACTCAACCGTCGTAACTAACAGTTGTTATAGCGATAATTCACAAATAGTCCAGTGAATTGTCGGATCAAAAGTAGTTTTGAGTTGGTATTTATGTGGGTAATAAATCCCTAAAAGGGTTCCCTCTGATCATCACTCTAACTATGTCAAATGTCGAGTCAAACGTGCGCTTAAAAAGTCAACAGAAAGTCATTTTGCCGTTTTGTACACAATCTGTAATGTATACGTTATGAAACCTGTTTTGATGTTCATAAAACATGATATTAAGCATATAAACTTGTTTACGCTCGTTTGAATCGACCGTTTGCTATATTGACCCGGTTCGGAGCCGAATGTCGCAAAAGTTTGACTTTTGCTTTGACTTCAGTTCTGACCCGTTTTAGTGAGGTATCGATATTCCTTAGGACTCTCTTAGGACCAGGTTACATGTTGGTATAAGCCTCTGTGACCAGTTCATGAGTTATCCGAGTCTTTTGCGCATTTCCGTTAATCGCCTAAAAGTTGACCGTAACGGCCTTTTAAAAATAAAACGAGTATTTCGGACACGTGAACGGACCATAACCTTGCTTACTAAATTATAAGCATGTCCTTAAAGTTCCACGTCAATCCGAGGTCTAGAATGAGAGTTATGCTAAATAGCGCAATTAAAGTAAACTTTTGTAATAAACGGCGCAATTAGCATAACGCCCATCTAAACCAAGATTTCGTCACCAAAACTTTTACCCACTGTATTAAAATAATATTTTGGGAATTTTAAAGATTTTTAATAATTTTTACCTCGCTCATAACCTGCGGTTATGGCTACGGTTCGGTAAATACCGAATATGCCCTTTTCGGCCAAAACTTGAGTTCTACAAGGTCTTTTGACCCGATTCCAGTTGCTACTGATTTTAAATAATAAATAAAGTATTTTAGACTTTATAAACTATTCGAGAAACTCAGATTTCCTGTAGAACTCGAAAAGCTCTTTAAAAGTCTTTAAAATGACCGAAAAGCCCCTACGGGGCATAATATTAACTTAAACTCGTTACGGGCACCACGGAAGGTATCCTACTGATACCACAACATCTTTAAGGCATATTGACCTAGGAAATAAGCGTAGGACTCTCATGGTTAACCGTTTCGCCTATTGCGCGCACGGTTCGGCTTATGAAACTAGTTTTCATAAATTAGCCGATACGGGTCAAATTATATTATTTGGACCCCAAAATCCAGAGTGTGAACCTTAGACCTATATAAAACAAGTCTCTGAACTTGTTGGGTCAGCATCACACTCCATTCTCGGTTTTCGCCATTTCGCGCGATTAAACCGTATTCACATATCGGAACCAACCGGTCTAGGCTACGGCCATTATAAAGACTCGTAGGGATTCTAAGAGGTTAATTAAAACCTTCGTTCCAGATTAGGAGCCCAGTAAAAGCTATCGGTGATTTAATCAAATTAAGGAAACATACTTGCAAAGGTAAATACTTTAACTTATTTCCCCTATACGGGCTTGGGTTACGGTATGTTAATACCGCTTGATTGAGCATTATATTTTTCCATCGCTTAGGTGGTTAATTAAATAATATGATCGGCTCATTTAAACAGTTTTGTTTCTTAAAAGCCTTTGGGGGGGTTTAATGACCGTTGTCCCGGATATCCTTGGCATCATTTTACGAAATGGCCACGACCATCGACATCCCGGTGTAGGCGTACACCCGGTATACATTGTCGACATTAAATTAAAAGACGTAGCCGTTGGTTTTGGTTTTACGCAATGTGGTGTGTCTATAAATCTTTAACCCGGCACGACCCGGGCTACTGAACGCATAAAAGAACATGTAATACGTTCACAAGATTTTAATAATTTTCCCAAGTTATAAAAGAGTTTGTGCCTTGTGCATTCAAATCAATTTTAATAAACATTTTCAAATGTGTCAGTTGAATGTATTTACCAGTGTAAACTGACGTATTTTCCCCAAAAAGATTAAGTGCAGGTACTATACGAAATTGGCTAGTATTAGCTTCCTAAGCATCACGAATAGTCTCGCAAACTCGATGCCGTATCTGAATGAACAATACTTTATTATTTTGATCCGCTGTGGATATATTCGACTTCTGTAATACATTTGATATTACAACCAGAGGTTGAAGTATATATTTATCTTTAAGCTTCCGCTGTGCATTTATATAATTGTGTGGTTTGACTATATTGTTGCCAACATCGTCACGGTAATCCCCCACCGGGCCCACCGGTGATACACGTGGAAATCGGGGTGTGACATTTAGTCTGATGGATGAATATCCCAGACTCAGTTTGTTGCACTTGTAGGCCCAAAAAGAAAGTCATTTCCCCCATAGCACTCATCTCGAATTTATCCTGCATAATACGCTCGAAATTCCTACAAAAAACATCATTAGTAGAACCAAAAATAATATCATCAACGTATACCTGTACCAATAGAAGATCTCAGTCTTGTTCTTTGATGAAAAGAGTACAATCGATAAGACCTCTACGAAATCCATTCTCCAGCAGATAATTAGATAAGGTTGCATACCAAGCTCGTGGTGCTTGATGTAGACCATATAGAGCTTTGTTGAGCAACGAAACCCGATCAGGATGGATAGGATCTTCAAAACCTGGAGGTTGTTCGACGTACACCTCTTCTTCAACCACACCATGTAAGAAAGCACTCTTGACGTCCATCTGATAAACCTTGAATCCTTTGAATGAGGCATAAGCCAGAAAGATCCGAATTGCTTCCAGACGTGCAACAGGTGCATACACTTCGTTGTAGTCGATCCCTTCTATCTGACGAAAACCTTGAACGACTAATCTTGCTTTGTTTCGGATAACTACTCCACGGTCATCCTTTTTGCATTTATACACCAAACGGGTACCAATCTTCTTGTAACCAGCAGGTTTCTCTACGACTTTCCAGACACCAAGTTTCTGAAATTGTTGCAGTTCTTCCTGCATTGCTTCAACCCATGAGTTATCTTTCAAAGCTTCTTTCCAAGTTCTTGGCTCTTCCTGTGAGACATAACACGCGAAAGACCAATCGTTTTGTTGACCAGATTCTCGAATAGCTGCATACAAGCCTGCATTGTTGTTGTTTCGCAACATGTTTCTTGTTTGAACGCCACTCTGTACATCTCCGATGATGTTTTGTTGAGGATGGGTATTGTGAATCCTTGTTTCTGGATTATTTTGAACTGGAATATTGGTACCCAGATTGTTGAGATTGAGATCAACAACCAATTCAATACCCGGAATTGACGAAGAGGATGATGCAGTAGCTTCAGCTGTTCTAGGGGCGTCCACTGGAGGTGTACCCTCTGAAGTACCATGAACTGCTGTTGTTGGAGCTTCTTGATCTGCATCGAGAAATTCTTCATCCTCTGAAGATTCGTTCAATTCGGTAGCATCGTGAAAATCCTCATTGTCGAGAGCATTATTGTTCACTGAAGATGGTTCTTGATTGACAATAATTGGACGAACCACCGGTGAATCTATTGTGTTGTCACTCTCGAAAAACATCCTTGCCGCAACATTTTCTTCAACTGCTTCAACATTGATCGAATTGAAAAAGTCATCGTACTCAAACATCCAAGGCTGACTAGGACACTTGACTGGCAATGTGTGCCTTTGTACTCTGACCTCAGACCATTCCTCGACCCTTTTAGTCTCTAGATTCCAGACTCTTAAGTTCGGGGTGGCATACCCAAGAAAGTATCCCTCAATTGCTTTTGCCCCAAACTTTCCATTAGGATCGATGATTGTGCACGGCGCTCCAAACGGTTCAAGATACGACAAATCCGGTTTCCGTTTGTTAAGAAGCTCAAAGCAGGTCTTGTTGTGTCTTTTGATTGTAAGGACTCGATTCAACGTGTAACATGCAGAGGCCACAGCTTCACTCCAGAATGGAATGGGCAACTGCGACTCTACCAACATAGTCCTAGCAGTCTCGATCAATGTACGGTTTTTACGTTCAGCGACGCCATTCTGTTGAGGAGTATAAGCTGCACTAAATTCATGAAGAATACCTTTTGAGGTGCAAAACTCCGTCATGGCATGATTTTTAAATTCAGTACCATTGTCGCTACGTATCCGTCTAACCTTTAACTTATACAAATTCTCAATCTGAATGATTAAGTTTTTGATAATACCAAAGGTTTCACTCTTGTGTGCCATAAACGCTACCCAAGAAAATTTTGAATAATCATCGGTTATCACGAGGCAATATTGATCATTCCGGATGCTTTTGTGCTTGACAGGACCGAACAAATCCATGTGCAAACGTTCTAGCGGAACGGCCACCATGTTGATCTTCTTAGTCGTGTGTCGCTTCTTCGTTTGTTTTCCTTTCTGGCACGAGACACAGACATCTTGAAGATGGAAGTTTTTAAGAGGAACACCATTCACCAATTCATTTGACACCAAATGATTCATTTTGCGTAAGTGAATGTGACCCATTCGTCTGTGCCAAGAGATTGAGTCTTTTTCTGTGGCTTTGGAAACGAAACAGGTTGCTTGTGCAGACGTTGTAATAGCTTGACTCATATCAAGGATATACAAATCATTTATCCTTGGAGCAGATAAGAGAATCCATTCTTTTGGAATTTTGAAGCCGGGTTTCAGCACATAACATCCATTTGCATCAAAGTGTACTGAAAACTTCTTATCACAGATTTGTGAAACGCTGAGAAGATTGTGATCAAGTTGTTGTACAAAGTTGATCTTGTCAAAGCTTACAACCCCGTTGGATATCATTGCTTCACCAGTAATATATCCGCCTTTATCTCCAGCAAAAGCAACATAACCTCCTCTAATAGATTTGACGTCGTAGAGAAGCTTCATGTCGCCTGTCATGTGCCTGGATGCCCCACTATCAACAATCCAATGACTACTGATAGTTCCTCCTGGAACACCATGCATATGAACTCACTTGATTAGTTGGAGATGGGGACCCAAGCCATTGTGGTCTTGGGTCTTCCATTTTCATCAACAACAATAACTTCCACTTTTTGATGGTTAGGAAATTGTGATGGTCCCCCTAAATTTGTGGTCATTTTAGGTTTCCATGTCTGTTGAGTTTTACCAGTTTGATTGTTTGAAAACTTAGCTTCGTGATTGTTTGAAGTTTTTGGAAACTTTGAACTTTCTGGTTTAACTGAAACAGATTGTTTTTGAACCACTTCATTTTTAAGCGCTTTCTCAATCACCTTGACTTGTTGGCGTTTCTGTTTCTTTTCCCTTTCTCGTACAAGGCGGGGATCTTGTTTTGAAGAAACAGATCGCTTTTGGTGATTTCGTTCACGGGGATCATCAACCTTTGCTTTCAACTTATGAAGATACGGACAATTTCGAACGATATGCCCAATTTCACCACATTCAAAACATGATCTTCGTTCAACAAACTCCGAAGTAACATGTGATTGTCTTGTCGATGATGAACTTTGTGATCCCGAGGTACTAGGTTTTGAACTGTTTGGTTCATTTCTTTTTAACACTTTTGCTTGCTTAACAAAATCTAAATTAGATTTGTTTTCAAATGTTTCAATTTTGTTCGTTCCCTTTGATTTCACAAAGTTCACCTTCTTGTCCTTTTTCTGAGTCGGTTTCCTTTGACCTTGAGTCGGTAATTTACCTTTTGGTTTGGTATGATTTTGCTGCTTTTTCACTATTGGTAATTTCTGATTGCCATATTGTTTTCGAACTTCGGCCTTTGGAATCGGAGGGCACTGTGTTACCACAACATGTGAACCTGACTTTCCCAAAAACTTACTTGTCGAATTTTCAAAAACTTTACAGATTAAAGATTGATTTACATTTTTAATCGGAAAATCTTTGTCAGAATAGATTTTATCATCACCAACAAGAGTGTACAGCAAATACACACTCTCAGACTCTTTTGCAGACGTGGACTTGATTGGAACAGTCTTAGCGGGTTTTACGGGAGGATCACATAAAATATGATTCTCAAGAGGTATGTCCTCTTCTTTGATCACCGCATCAGAGTTTGCCGAGTCAGTATCATCAGATTCTTCATTAGAAGAATCAGCATCCTCAACAATAACTGGAGGATCCTGATTCTGTTCAGCAGAAGACACACAAGTATCTGCTGACACATCCGAATCTGATGATACTTCCTTCTTGTATCCAAGTCCGGTCGCAAATTCCTCAACGTCTAAAGGAACAGATGGTTCAAAGTAAGTTCTATCCTCTTCATCAGGCATGGCATCATAATTGTGTCTCACAGGTGGTGGACATTTTTTATATCCAATGCATGTGACATCCCGTTTCTCTTTCTGAACATCAATGATGTGATCCAACACATAGCTAGAGCTTAAATAACTTTCTAACTTAAGCTGGATCGCCTCACTTTCAGTTTTAACACAAGCCATCTCTTTTTGCATTATCTCAAGGCGAGTGATATACAAATTTATGTTAGTTTGTTTTCTTGAAACCATTTTTGTCAGCTCGGTTTTATCTTTCTTTAATTTTTCAATCACCGATTTAAATTCCTTTTCATGGTTTTCATAAAACATGTTGGCTTCTGTGTATTTAGAAAGATCCACGGTCAACTTTTGGTTGTGGATGAATGTCACATCATACTTGTTTTGCAAAGCTTCATGTTTGCTTTGCAAATCACACCACTCAGCATTCAACGAAACATGTTTGTCTTGCAAGTCAAACAAAGTATCTTTTAAAGCATCATGTTTGCCTTGCAACTCAGACATATTTGCATCCAAATCGGCGCATTTAATACTTAAGCTAGCACAATTATCACATTTAACAATAGTAGGTTCATCGACACATACCTGGCTTGATGAACTGTCGACATTAGCCATAAAGGCTGAATGGAGAGAAGAAGAAGAATAAGCAGCTTGATCCACCAGAATAGATCTTCTATGATTTCCTGCTGAGGCTTCTCCCAATAGCTCATCAATATCTGCATCGACTGACACACTTGACGTGTCATCCAAATAATCATCGCCTGAGTTTGAGGATTCTTCATCCGAGCTTCTACTGTAACCGGAACTGTCTTCGTCTTCAGAAGATTCATCACCATTGGTGGAAGATTCTCCACCACTGGCGTGCTTAAGATCCTTGACAACCTCAGCAAAACAAGCTTTTCCATCCGGAATATCATTTCTCAACTGAATTGACCAATCACAACCTTCATCTACTTGAACCACAAGAGCCTGGTTGGCATTTGATGGTCCTGCTTGACTTGGGTTGTTGACAGGTATCAACGTACGCTCGTTATTCCTGTTCTGATTCTGCTGGTTGCCTTGATTTCTGAACGGATTCTGGTTCCCATGCTGAGCTGGCTTTGTACATTCCCTTTTAAAATGACCCCGTTCACCACAGTTGAAGCACTTTACAGCCTGTTTATCGAACCCATACTTGGTGTCTTTCTTGCTTTCCAAGCTGGTTCTGCCCGTTCTCTCCATAAAATCCTTTGCCCGCCTTACAGCACTTGCAAAAGCCCATTTGATATCCATCAAATCCATCTCCTCTTTATCAATCTGCTGATAATCTTCTTGTGTCATATTAATGTTTCCAATCTGACCTTCTACTAACCCACAATACGCGCTCACCAAAGTGTTTAGTAGCTCCATATGTTCCTTTGCTACTTCCACACTGACTTTTGAAAAGCTTGAAGTGTCGAGCCGTACTGTTTTTGGCTTAGATGGCTGACCAGCAGATGATGTGCTTCCATAACAAGCTTGTTGTTGAACAGGAAGTGGATTCCCGTATAAGTCAGTTGCTACGGTAGGTGGCCGATAGACTTGTTGTGGAGCTGGTTGTAGAGGATTTCCATACAAGTCTGTTGTTGGAGCTGGCTTTACTGGGACTTGTATTGGATTCCCATATAAATCTGTGCTAGTAACAAATGTCGTTTGACGTGGAGCATGTGAAACGGGTCTTGCAGAAGAAGTACTGGAAGTTCCATAATACATATCAGGATTCTGTGGTATTGGAACCCTTTTTGCCTTTAAGGTTTCTTCCTGATCTTTGTTTTCCAAGAGCTGTATGAAGTCATTGATGTTTGTTGTAGCCAACACTCCATTGTATTTCAGAATCTCCAAGAAACTATTCCATTGAGGTGGCAACGCATCTGCAACTTTTTCACTACCTCTGCTGGAGTTGTTACTACCCCATAAGTACCCAATTCAGTAAGCAAATGATAGAACCGACTAGTCATATCTCCCAAGGATTCGTTTTCCATACACGTGAAGCCATCAAACTCTTTCTTGAGTAAGTCGTGTCGCAATTGGCGTGTTGCTTCATTTCCTACCCCTCTTGTCTTCAACGCATCCCATAATTTCTTTGTCGTTTTGAAGCTGACAAATTGATGATAAATATCCTTGCTCAATGCCTGAGTGAGAATGGCATATGCTTTCTTTTCCAAATCATATGCCTTTTTCTGATCTTCTGGAAGATCGGCAAATGTAGCAGCAGTTGAGGCGGCAACCTCTATAGCTTGATCGAAATCTGTGGTGAAACGTAACCACAATTCCGTATTTTGCCCAAGGACGTATGTATGGAATCTATCAACCCATCCAGGATATTCGTTTATGTGCATCAATTTCGGTGGGCGATTTAGACTTCCGGTCTCACTTTCGCTTAAAAGAATGCTTTGAATACTTGGAGTTTGATTTGAAACAAACGCCCATTGACCCATCGAAATTGCATTTTCTTGTGAAGAAATGGGTGCGGGAGATTCGGCCCACGATGGCGACAAACCCGTGCTTCTATACTTACTTTCTGAAGTAGACGGATTACCCCACCAATTCGGATTCATTTTAGATGTCTATTGATGAAAACCTGATTAAATCACACAAAACAAACAGTTAAATATGATTTAAAAGGCTTCTGTTAAAATTATCACAAGTGAATGTTCGACGACGAAGGTTAAATGATGAGGAAGGTTGAGGTGAGGAAGGTTGAAGTGAGTGTGACTCAGTAGCGAAGTTTGATTGTATGTGAGGAAGGTTGCGGTGGGGAAGGTTGAGGTGAGGAAGGTTGAGGTAAGTAAGGTTAAGAGTTGGCGAAGGTTTAAATATGGTGGGGAAGGTTAATTCATGCGGGGAAGGTTAAATTTGGAACTGGTCGAGGAAGGTTAAATTTGGGGAAGGTTAAAGCTCTGATGTGTGGTCGAGGAAGGTTAAATGTGTGGGGAAGGTTGAATCTGATGTGTGGTCGAGGAAGGTTAAAGAGTGGGGAAGGTTAATGAGTGGGGAAGGTTGAGGATGGTGCCGAAGGTTAAATTGTGGAGCGAAGGTTCATGAGTGAGGAAGGTTAAATGTGTGGGGAAGGTTGAAGAGTGGGGAAGGTTAATGAAGATATTTCTCAAACTAAAATCTTATCTTTTCTACTGACACACATAAGCTTTTGGTCAAATCCACACCATACTCTTTCAAAAACCCATTTTGTCCATCATCTTTATCTGACATAAGAACACTCTAGTCTACTAACTCACAACTTACCATACCTTGAAAACATCACTTTCAAACAAGATATATATTTTTTAATTTAACAACAACTTCAACAGTCAATTCGTGAAAGATCAAAAAGTGAACACATATGAACTTTTTGAATATTTCATGAAGGTATGAAGTTTCTGGTCAAATATATGATGATCCGGAGAAATTTCCGAAACACGATTTTGCTAGAAACTTCACTAAAAACCTTAACACTCCATTCACCAAACAATTTAAACAAGGTTTTCTTATGAACTATCAGCAAAATATCAAGATTTTTGAAGCTTTAAACAGAATTTTTCAAGAAAAATAAAAACTTCATAGACCCGAAAAACACCCGAAGACAACTCGGTTTTAACAAGGAGAAGAGCCAAGGCTCTGATACCACTTGTAGGTCCGGCTAGGGGAGGATCTAGTCGCCTAATCCTTGTGTACAAACCAACCCGGTTGTGCGGAATCCAGCCGGGAAAGCAAACCGAGATAGAGACAAGAACACGAGATACAAGACACGTAGATTCACTGTTTAACACACTTGTATATAGATGAGAAGAGTTCAAGTACAAGATTACACAATATATGATTAACACATTAAAACTCTCTCTCAGTTCTCTCGGGTTCTCACTCAGTTCTGTCTCTCTCTGTTTTATGTCTTCAGTCTTGCTGTTTATATACTGAAGTGGTCGACGAACTTAACACATGTGTGACGAAGCTTCAGGAAGTCGACGAAGGTTGATTACGAACCTTCACATGTGAAGAAGGTTGTAACCTTCTTCATAGGGAACTTTAATGTTGGGGAACTTTAAAGCATGACATGTTTGACTAACATGTTGAATTCACGTGAATATGTCTCATGAAAAAGTCGTCACATTACATCATCATGACATCATGATGATGTCATGGTGATGTGTCATCGCAAATTGGTTCGCGGCTCTCCGTGCTTCGCCTGTCGAACTCTGGGGCGCACGACGGAGGAATGTCGCTACGTCGGGCTTGAGCCGAACCTAACCGAGTCGAACCGAACCGAATCGAACTGAGTCGAACCGAACTGAGTCGTGTCCACTTAATATGTATCAACAATACTTATGTACTAAAAACTAGGATAATTCAAATAATAATTAAATATACATTAGCACCCTTATGTAATATGCCCTGATGATTGGAATGACATAAAAATGCTAATGTGAATTCAAAAAAATATACATTTATTTATTAATTTTACTTAATCAGTCCTTCGACTTTGATCTCTTCCAAACCACCACTTGAGATCTCCCGTACCACCCTTAGCACCCTTCGACGACTTTACTAGTCTTCACCGTTGTTGGTATTGTTTGCACTTCGACACTCCCTCTCAATACCAACACTCTTCAACCCGAAACACTATCGAAATTCAAACAACTTCTTCTTGCTTAACCCTTTGGTCAACACATCAGCTACTAGTCATTCGCTATCAATATATACCAACTCAACTTCTCCTTTCAAAACTTTCTCTCTTACGAAGTGATAATGTACTTCAATATGCTTGGTGCGAGCATGAAACATCGGATTTTCTGCCAATTGTATAGCTGATTTATTGTCAAAAAACAGTTTTACTTTCTTCTTGACTTGTTATTTCAAATCTTGCACTAGTCTAACCAACCACACCATCTCTTGTGGAGCTACTACAATAGACCTATACTAGGCCTCGGTTGTTGAAAGCATAGTTGTTAATAGCAAATAGCGACAAATAGCGACAAGGGACCTATATGCTACATGGCGAATAGCGACAAATAGCGACCGCTATCTTATAAATAGCGATACACTAGAAAAAGAATTTTGACATTTTTTATATGTATATTATATCAAAGTAACTTGGTATATATGCTATTTTACATGTATATTTTAACAAAAACCTATAAATCCAGCTATTTTATAGCTATATCTAATTGTTATTTACATCAAGAAAACACCTAACTGTCGCTATTCACGCTATTGGTCGCTATGACCCAAATAGCGACACTTGGTCGCTTCGCTACATAGCGCGCTATGGCAGTCGCTATAGCCGCTATTGACAACTATGGTTGACAGTGACACCGTTGGTTGTCGTTTGCTACACCACGACACCACATTTTCACCAATAAAGAACACGTACCATGTGGTCAATCGTCTACTATCCGGATCACCAGCATAATCGGCATCACAGAAACCTCTCAACTCAAGATTTGACTCCGTCTTGAACTGAACATTGTATTCCATAGTACTTTTAACATACCGTAATACTCGTCTTGCTGCGAATACATGAGCTCGCTTAGGTTGTTTTATAAATCGACTTAACACCCCGACCACAAACGTTATATCGGGTCGTGTTAATGTAAGATATATTAAACTTCCAATAATTTGTCGATATTCAGTTGGGTTTTCCAAACCATTGCCATCTTCCAACCTTAGCTTTGTATTTACATCAATAGGAGTAGCTGCTTCTTTTGCATCCACCATACTAAACTTTAAAAGTAGTTCTATTGACATAACTTCTCTAATGTAACCCACCGTTGCCATACTCGAGACCCAAGAACCTTCCAAGTCTTCCTAAGTCTTTAATATTAAAACGAGTGAGATTAGGGAAAGTTTGAATTGATCTCTATTGCACTAACAACACCTATTAATACAAGAGTTGTTACAAAACTAGAGGAGACAATTTCTCCTATTTACAAAATTAAAGAATACAATTAAATACAATTGATTTGATTTATCTTATGATTAATGTGGAGGCAATATTTGTGGGATTGCCTAATAGCCCCCGTCAATGCGAGGCGGAGGATCTAGACGAAGCATTGCTCGAAACTTTTCAAAGAGCGGCTTTGGAAGACTCTTTGTGAATATATCAGTGACTTGTCGATCTGTTGAGATAAAACGAGTGTGGAGGCGCCCTGCAGCAACTAATTCCAGAACAAAGTGGTAGTCAAGATCTATGTGCTTAGCTCTTTTGTGAGAGATTGGATTTTGGCTTAAAAATAAAGCACTCTTATTGTCACAAAATAGCGTAGGAGATCCGGGTGGTAAGGCATGAAGCTCTCGTAGTAGATGAGTGACCCAAATGATTTCTGAAGCGGTGTTCGCCATTGCTCGATATTCCGATTCACAACTTGAACGGGAGACGGTTGGTTGTTTCTTTGCACTCCAAGAGACCAAGTTTCCACCTAGGTAAATGCAATAGCCATAGGTGGATCTTCGTGTGTCAATGCAACGTGCCCAATCTGCATCAGAAAAACCTAATAAAACAGTGTTAGGTGGTCTATCAAACGTTAGACCATAAGATACAGTTCCCTTGACATAACAAAGGATTCGTTTGACAAGTTGAAAGTGAGTGGTGGTAGGTGTTTGAAGGTATTGGCTTGCTTGGTTCACAGCAAAGGAGAGATCGGGACGGGTAATGGTGAGGTATTGAAGAGCACCGACGAGAGAGCGATAAAGAGTGGGGTCATGAAAAGGTTGTCCGTTGGAGTTGAATATATCTTTTGGAGTGAGGGGAGTGGCGACCGGCTTGGAATCAAGGAGACCGGCCCGTGATAGAATGTCATAGGCATACTTGGATTGGTTTAAGAAAAGACCTGTCTTTGTGTGGGTTACTTCTAAACCAAGGAAGAAATTTAGAAGCCCTAGATCCTTGATCTTGAATTCTTTGTTAAGACGTGATGTGAATGTGGAGATAAACTTTTCATTGTTGCCCGTAATAATTATGTCATCCACGTAAACTAGAAGATAAATCAAGATGCCATCACGGTTAAAGATAAACAAAGAAGGGTCGGCTCGACTACATGTGAAGCCCACGGTTTGAAGAAAAAAACTTAATCGCTGAAACCAAGCCCGTGGGGCTTGTTTTAAACCATAAATGGCGCGATTTAGTTTGCACACATGAGTGGGGTGTTTCGGGTCCTCAAATCCTGGTGGTTTTTCCATAAAAACAGTTTCGGTAAGATTACCGTTTAGGAAGGCATTGTTTACATAAAGTTGTCTAAGTTTCCATTTATTGATAGTAGCAAGACTAAGAACAACACGAATATTGGAAGACTTGACAACGGGACTGAAAGTATAAGAAAAATCTAGTCCCGGTACTTGATTAAAACTTTTTGCTACAAGACGTGCTTTATAGCGATCAATGGAACCATCGGCTTTGTATTTTATTCAATATATCCATTTGGAGCCGATGATATTTGAGGAAGAAGGACGTTGTACAAGGTGCCAAGTATGATTTCGCTGTAAGGCATCGAGTTCCTCATGCATAGCGTGGACCCATTTGGCATCTTTGGATGCGGTTTTGATCCCTTTGGGAACATGAGTGGACAAGAGAGAGTGGTGAAGAGGATGGTTGGTAAAATGAGCCAAGTTGGCGAAGTGCTTTGGTTTAAAAATGCCGGCTTTGGATCGGGTGGTCATAGGATGGTTATTTGTGGTTGGTATGGTGGGCGATGGTGGTTGAGCGGTTGTAGAGTTTTGGTCCGATAATGAGTGGTGAGCGGGAGATGATGGAGTGGTAGAATTTGATGGGTGAGGAGTGTTGGGTTGATTTGCGGAAGTAGCGGATTAGGTTTCGGTAGTTTGTGGGTTGGGAGTGTTTTCGAATGGGTTGGTGTTTATGGGCGGGCGATGTTGAGTTGGGCTGGAGGGCGGGTTTTGTATAGAAAATGTTTGGGCCAGTTGAGGTGTGTTGTCGTTTTGACTTGGGCCAAAGGTGTTAGATTCGGATGGGCACGAGGTGCAATGTGATGGTGAGATGTTTGGTATGGTTGGGGATCGATGTGGTGTTGTGTTGTGTTGTGTTGGGTTGGTGGTGGAAATGTGTCTTCAAAGTTTGTGAAGGGAAGGAGAGAAATGTCGGACGGTTTGGTTGATGAGTGAAAGGAGAAAATGTCTTCATCAAACTTCGCATGCCTAGTTGTATATATACGACCGGTTGTGGTGTCTAGGCATCGAAAACCTTTGTATTTTGGACTATAACCAATAAACAAGCAAGGAGCACTTCTTGGTAAAAGTTTGTTTTTGGTATAGTCGCGAAGATATGGGTAGACAAGACAAATATAATAAATTATAAATATTAAAAATAATACAAATATTATAAATTATAAAAACTAAAAATAATACAAATATAATAAATTATAAAAATTAAAAATAATACAAATATTATGAATTATAAAAATAAAAAGTAATACAAATATTATGAATTACAAGACCTACAGAGAACCAATACGAGACTTAAAATATACACTATACAATACGATACGATATAACATCCGTATAAGCCTATAGGCGTGGTTTAGGTCCGTATTGACCTCGTATAAGCCTATAAGTGTGATATCATATCGTATAGGTGTGATTTAGGTCTCGTATTGACCTCATATAAGCCTATAAGTGTGATATTGTATGGTATAGGTGTAGTATAGGTCACGTATTGACCTCGTATAAGCCTATAAGTGTGATATCGTATCGTATAGGTGTGGTATAGGTCTTGTATTGACCTCGTATAAGCCTATAAGTGTGATATCGTATCGTATAGGTGTAGTATAGATCACGTATTGACCTCGTATAAGCCTATAAGTGTGATATCGTATCGTATAGCGTAGTATATGTCCCGTATAGGCCTATAGGTGTGGTTTAGATCCCGTATAGGCCTATAGGTGTGGTTTAGGCCCCGTATAGGCCTATAGGTGTGGTTTAGGTCCAGTATAGGCCTATACGGGACCTAAACCACACCTATAGGTCTATACGGGACCTATACGGGACCTAAAGCACACCTATAGGCCTCTACGGGACATATATACACCTATAGACCTATACGGGTGTTATATCGTATCGTATAGTGGCGTATCGAGTTGCATCGTACCGAATAGTGTATAGTATAAGTCTCGTATAGGTTCCATGTAGGTCTTGTATACGCCTATAGGCCTACACGGGACCTAAACCACACCTATAGGCCTATACGGGACATATATACACCTATAGACCTATACGGGTGTTATATCGTATCGTATAGTAGCGTATCGTGTTGCATCGTATTGTATAGTGTATAGTATAAGTCTCGTATAGGTTCCATGTAGGTCTTGTATACGCCTATAGGCATACACGGGACCTAAACCACACCTATAGGCCTATACGGGACATATATAAACCTATAGACCTATACGGGTGTTATATCGTATCGTATAGTAGCGTATCGTGTTGCGTCGTATCGTGTATAGTGTATAGTATAAGTCTCTTATAGGTTCCATGTAGGTCTTGTATACGCCTATAGGCCTACACGGGACCTAAACCACACCTATAGGCCTATACGGGACATATATACACCTATAGACCTATACGAGTGTTATATCGTATCGTATAGTAGCGTATCGTGTTGCATCATATCGTATAGTGTATAGTATAAGTCTCGTATAGGTTCCATGTAGGTCTTGTATACGCCTATAGGCCTACACGGGACCTAAACCACACCTATAGGCCTATACGGGACATATATACACCTATAGACCTATACGGGTGTTATATCGTATCGTATAGTAGCGTATCGTGTTGCATCGTATCGTATAGTGTATAGTATAAGTCTCGTATAGGTGATGTATATGCCTATAGGCCTATACGGGACATATACTACGCTATACGATACGATATCACACTTATAGTCTTATACGAGGTCAATACGTGACATATACTACGCTATACGTTACGATATCACAGTTATAGGCTTATACAAGTCTGATTCGTGACCTATACTACACCTATACGATTCGATATAACCTTTATAAAAAAAACCTTCATATACGCTGCATATAGGTCTATACGCAGCGTATACAAAGGGTCAAAAAGACCATTTAGCCCTTCATTTGGAGCTATACGAAGCCAAATGCAAGGGTAAAAATGTCTTTTGATCCTTTATATACGCTGCGTATGGGTCTATACGCAGCGTATAGTGGGAAAGACCATTTTACCCCTGCATTTGAGGCTATACGTAGCCATATGCAAGGGTAAAATTGTCTTTTTGACACTTTATGTATGCTGTGTATAGGTCTATACGCAGCATATATAAAGGGTAATTTTTATTTTTAACCACAAACTTGTGGTAAAAATACACTTTTTGACCCTTTATATACGCTGCGTATAGGCCTATACGCAGCGTATATAAAGGGTGAATTTAAAAAAAAACATTTTTAAGTATCGTATCGTATAGTATAAGTCTCGTATAAACCTCGTATAAGTCTCATATATGTCTTGTATCTGCCTATAGGCCTATACGTGACCTATACTATAGTGTCACATCGTATTGTATCGTATCGTATCGTATAGTGTATATTATCGTATCGTATAGTGTATAGTATAAGTCTCGTATAGGTTCCATGTATGTCTTGTATATGCCTATACGCCTACACGGGACCTAAACCACACCTATAGGCCTATACGGGACATATATACACCTATAGACCTATACGGGTGTTATATCGTATCGTGTTGCATCGTATCGTATAGTGTATAGTATAAGTCTCGTATAGGTTCCATGTAGGTCTTGTATATGCCTATAGGCCTACACGGGACCTAAACCACACCTATAGGCCTATACGGGACATATATACACCTATAGACCTATACGGGTGTTATATCGTATCGTATAGTAGCGTATCGTCTTGCATCGTATTGTATAGTATAGTAGCGTATAGGTTCCATGTAGGTCTTGTATAGGTTCCGTGTAGGTCTTGTATACGCCTATAGGCCAATACGGGACATATATACACCTATAGACCTATTCGGGTGTTATATCGTATCGTATAGTAGCGTATCGTGTTGCATCGTATCGTATAGTGTATAGTAAAAGTCTCGTATAGGTGATGTATATGCCTATAGGCCTACACGGGACCTCAACCATACCTATAGGCCTATACGGGACATGTATACACCTATAGACCTATACGGGTGTTATATCGTATCGTATAGTAGCGTATCGTGTTGCATCGTATCGTACAGTGTAGTAACGTATCGTGTTGCATCGTATCGTATAATATATTTGTATTATTTACCAATAATATTGTTTTTTTATAAATAATTTTCTTTTTTATTTTTTATAATTCATAATAGTTGTATTATTTTTAATTTTTTTAATTTATATTTGTATTATTTACCAATAATATTGTTTTTTATAAATAATTTTCTTTTTTGATTTTTATAATTAATAGTAGTTGTATTATTTTTAATTTTTATAATTTATTTTTGTATTATTTACCAATAATATTGTTTTTTATAAATAATTTTCTTTTTTAATTTTTATAATTCATAATAGTTGTATTATTTTTAATTTTTATAATTTGTATTTTTATTATTTACCAATAATATTGTTTTTTTATAAATAATTTTCTTCTTTTTATAAATAAACAAAGGAATACAGAAAAAAATACAAAAATTGAGCTTTATATACGCTGCGTATAGGTCCCTACGCAGCGTATATAAACCCTTGTTTTCTGTGCAATGATTGCTGATAAAGCTCTGAAATCCATGGTTTATATACAACCCTATACGCTGCGTATGGATCTATACGCAGCGTAGGTAAACCCTAAGTGTGCAGATAGGCAAACAGGGTGTGCAGATAGTTAGAGCCCTAAAATAAATGTTAAAACACCTTGAAGTCGAAGACTTTTAGAGCTTTAGGTGGCCCAATAAATTAAATGGATTGAGCCTCGATCGATTACTAATACAAAGAAACGCATCTTCTTTAATCTGCTCCACTGTCCTAGTTATAGGAATGAAGTGACCTTCAAACACCATCTCGTTTCTAGCTTTCCAAATCCTCTAAACGGTGGCCATTACCGTAATGTAGATAATCCGTTTCCAAACTTTACTCCCCGGCTGGCTAGAAATGTACAAGGACATATCTTTTAAGTTGTTGATATCGGGAGGAAAACTGATCTGCATCCAAACTAAAATATTCCACCAAATGCTTCACGACCAAAGACAAGCCACGAATATGTGGTCCGGATCCTCTTTACCAATACCGCACCAAGGGCAAAAGCAGTCAGTAAGAGGGACACCCCTGTGAATCAAGCCAATTTTGGACGCAACTTTCCCGATAATTGCTCTCCAAAGAAGATAATTAATCTTCGGAGGAGCCCAGCTATTCCACCTGAAAACAAACTCATAGGAAACACTGTCCTTAGCCACCGATTCAAGGTCCAAACGGACCTGTTTAACCGAAAAGGACCCATTCGGATCCGATCACCACTTCAAAACCTCCCCGTCCTTTACGATGTTGTCTTTTAAGTTTAAACCGATTTTAGCCAAAGTCGTCTCCACAGAGCCGATATCCTTCCAAACTCTCGTGATCGACTTTTTTAAAGGAATAACCAGGGGAAGAATTGAACTTCCATTGCCTCTATGAATCGCACCCACCACCTCGGTCCACAGTTGATTCGGTTGCGCTTTGTATCTCCACCACCACTTAGCAAGCATGGCGTGGTTGAAACCTTTAGTATCGCCGAGACCCATACCCCTTTTTTTATTTCATAAGAAACTCCCATCGAATCCACCTCATTTTGTGACCCGAATTCGTCTTGCCCCATCTTTTAAATGGCTAATTTTTGTTATCCAATGGGATTTGAACCCTTATCATATTGAAAAGTAAAGCGTTATTCAATACCTTGTTACCACTGGACCAAAGGATTAGTGGTTGTTGCCAATGTTTTGTAATTTTATACCAATATTTCTATATTATTGTGGTTTTAATCTACTGTACTAACTCCATCAAAGTTATTGTTAAATCCTTATCACATGATAGGCATGTTGTAACGCCCTGCGTTTTCATACATTCTATGTTTGGAAACCCTTGCTTTAAATCCTATTTTTGGAAACTTTGTACTCTTGTATGCCATCTTTCGTTGCAATCGATATATTATCCAAGACTCTTGGTTCGTTATTACACCATGAAACTCGATGCTCGTTAAACTAATTAAAGCTCGTAAAATAATGGAAGTCGAATCCTAATTCTTGAAGCTTGGAAGTTTCGCGAAATGATTAATTGTTGAAAAATCTTGTGTCTTTAATTCGTTAAAAATATGGTCATTATTCAAATTTAAACTAATTAAATTAATTAATTTCGTTATTCAAAAGTTTATTTTTATTAATAAACTAGTTAATCTCGTTAGATATTAAAGTTAGTAAACTAACTTAGTTAGTTTAAAACTAAAATGTTAGTTTTTCTTTTAACATAACTTGGTTATTTAATAGTTTAGGGGTGAGTTATGCAATTTTTGAAAGTGTAAAGTGCAGGAACTATTTGGGCTTTGCTAAAAATATAAGGTTTAACATAAAAAATAAATAATAATGAAAAGCTACTGACCGTGGGACTCGAACCCGGGTCAACAGCAACAACAAACAACACGCTAACCACTGGGCCACGACCTTAACATCGAACAAAACCCGGACCTTAAATCATTTAACCACACATTCAGCGCGGCCCACCAGCAAGCCCAGCGCGTAGATTTCAATCAGAATCGGTTTTTGAGCGGGACTTGGTTTTTTTTTTTTTTTTTTTTTTTTTTTTTGAGTTTTAAAACATATTTTAACATTTATTATCCAACTAAAACCTACCCAAATCATTCCCTATAAATACCACACTAATCCAAGTCCTAAACACTTTACAAACTCATCTAAATCTACTTCAAATCATCAAAAACACAGCTGCAAATTGGTGTTCGAGCAGATTCATCCTACTTCACAAAAGTGAGCATATCTCACTCGTTTCTTATCCGTTTTACCTCATTCTTTTTCCTATGTGCTTGGATTGACCTTTGCTTTGATTCCATGGTTTTTCACAGTAAATAAGTCCCTCAAACTCCGGCAAAAAGGCTCCAAAGTTCACTGTTCGTTTTTGTTTTGATTCAAACTTTACTAAATTTGTTCAAACTTGAGTCTAACTCATCTCAAACCTATGTCCTAATGCTTATAACCTCATCTGAGGTTAGTTAGGCTTAAAAACAAGGTTGAGACATGTTAAATCAGAGGTTAAAACCTCACAAACTTTCTGTTTAAGTTAGGGTTTTACCCACAGGAAGTGTTCAAGCTTGAAGCTTGATGTATGTGTGATTGTTAGACTAGCTTGGGCTATCTTTCATAAAAATCCACACACTTCTTGATGTTTTCTCATAGATTAGTTGTTGTATTTCATTATTCTTTTAGGTTCACGACCCTCCTTGTTGTTTATAACAACAAGTGAAGTGGTGAACAATAGAGGTACCTAAATGGAAGCTCGTTCTTCCTACCTCATGTATGAATTCTATGATACTTAGAGGTGCCTAAATGAAGACTTTAATCTTCTACATCATGCTTGACATATATGATGTAATATACACTATGTAATACTTATGTAACAACCAAATAATCGAACTCTTGGTGATGAACTAATAGACATTCCTCAAGCTAGTAGATTGTATCATCTTAGGCCTTGACAACTTGTCACGATTCTAATGGAACCTTGTTCCATGAAAACATTTAAACTCTTTTAGAGTTTCATAGTGTCAAGAACGAGTGTCATAGGTGTTAGATGATTATTTTCATATGTTTATTTTTCATGCTATTTAAACTCCAAATCCCTAGAACCATATGTAAACACCTCTTAAACTCCAAATCGAACACATTCAACCTTCTAGTCTCAACAACTCCAAATCGGATAGCATATGCAATTTTGTGAGTATACTCGAATCCATTTTACTTTTAAACACTTTTGGGTGCAACATGTATTCTATGTAAAAACACGAAAACACTTGAAACTATTTGAATCACACTCTATCCATATTGAAACATGTTAATCTCCCGCTAGACTATTGGGAGTGAAACTTAAACAATTTGATGCTTGTTAATCTCGTATGCTACGTAAACTATTTGTGTTGATATATGCTCATTAACTTTGCTAGCCCACCTTAACAATTATAGCACTACAGGAGTAATGCACCGCCCACGATTCTTGGGGTATTGTTAAGTCAAACATGTTAACCTCCCTTTATTCTAACCGGGGATAGGCTATTTTAACGCATTGGATTCTTGGGTTTGAACATATTGTTACACAATCTCAGCGTACTAGTAACTTGCATATTGTTGTTCATGTTGGATACGAGCACGTTAAACAATTTTATTCTATGTTATACTATGTATCAAACTTGTATACTCGCCTTTGCTTTTGCATTGAACTCTATTTTAATACATGTTGCAGGTTTGATAGACAAGATGATGCTAAGTGAAGAAACAAGATTTAGGTGTACTTAGAAACACACTTAGATTAAACTATTTTGTTGTTGTGCATTCGAAATAATGTTGTTTATGTTGATTTCTTGTATTATACTTTAGCAATTTATGAAATCCAATTTAATTAATATTGTCACATAGTGTTATGATGTTTTGAGCAATTTGTTTGTCTCATCCCGATGTTTCCGCCATCGGTTGGGGTGTGACAGATTGGTATCAGAGCCATAACTATAGGGAATTAGGAAAAGTAGGAATGCTTTTACCTAGTCTATAGTTTTAGAGCATTATTTCTACGTTTTGCTCGAGACTACTTGCATGCTACTTTGATTACTTCCTATTTATCCTCTTTTTATCTTTTGAATGTATATGCCACTTATGTGTTAATACTTGATATGCTATTCTTGTGTGTTAATACTTGTTTTATTATGTGTTAATATTTGTTTTAATATCTCGTTCTTTATGTGCCATTCTTGACACGTTTATACTTGTTTGTTTAATCTTCGACATACGTTTTTCCTCATACATTTTACTCAACTATTCTAAATCCACAAACACTCGTATCATACAAACGAGACGACTTCACCAAAATAGGCGTGAAATCCACAATTTTATTCTATGTTATACTATGTATCAACCTTGTATACTCGCCTTTGCTTTTGCATTGAACTCTATTTTAATACATATTGCAGGTTTGATAGACAAGATGTTGCTAAGTGAAGAAACAAGATTTAGGTGGACATAGAAACACACTTAGATTAAACTATTTTGTTGTTGTGCATTCGAAATAATGTTGTTTATGTTGATTTCTTGTATTATGTCACACCCCGACCACGTAGGACAACAAACCGTGGCGGAAACGTCGGGGAGTGTTGCAACAGAAGCTATTGTTTCACAACCATGGATACAAAATAGTTTTGTTTTATTGATAAAATTAAACATTACATTGTCTTAACACATAGAACAAACAAGTTTTATATCGTCTATCATAGTTATTATGTCACTAAGGCCTTGTCCAGATCCTATGTGACGCATGCATCCTAGAAATCGATCAAGCATCAACACCTGAAACATATGTAAAAACTTAGTCAGCAAGGAAATGCTGGCGAGTACATAGGTTTTATAAGAGTATCGAAATCATGGCTCGTTTATATGTTGTAGTACTTTATTAGACTACAAGAGTCAAAATACAAACCTTGTTTTGAAAGAAAATGTATTGCAACATAGTTAACCAACTCAAATCAAGTTGATTATAGTTTATAAAACCTCGTAGCCATGATTCTTAACCCAAAAACATTTGTTTTAGTAAAGCAATTTGTAAAACATCTCGTATTAAATCGTTAATAAAATCTCGTTAATAAAACTCCTATGGTTTATATTATTTCGAAAACCTCGTTTGTGTGATATCGTTCCAAAATCGTTTACCCAAGTGAACTAAATAACGTCACGGTATGTAATATGTTGAAAACACTTATATATAAGAAGTACCAGCGGCGTATCTACCATGTTTTCACCATATTACACCCGTCCCGTTATCTAAACACTAGCCAAAAACCAATCGTTTACCCAAATTGTTTAACATCGTTTCCAAATTGTTTCCAAATCGTTCCCAAATCGTTTACTCGTTTAAATCGTTTAAATCGTCCTCGTTTTAATTGTGATAACTTATATATGGTCGTCTCGTTAATAACATTCAAACCTTCGTGACTCGATCACCTCGCTTATCGCTTCTCGAATTAACAAACCACCAAAGGGTAAGTTAATTAATCATCAGATTCAGTCGCTACCCACAACCCCCACACATAACCATGGGTGTAGTAAAGTAGCGGGATTTGTCAGATCCTACGGTACCATAACCTAATACTGGTCGGTTAGGCCAAAATTAATGAATGTCATTCGTTATGTAACTACAACCATCAAGTTTTGTTCACATTATTGAAATCATTATTAGTTTAGTAAAAATTGTTTTAATCGTTTTTGAAATCATCGTTTAAACCTTGAAAACATTTCGTACATATGAATCACCCCAAAACATTTAAAAACAGTAAAATAGGGGAACTATGTACTCACATGAAATGCAAAGTATCCTCGATCAAATAGAACTCCAACAAACTCAAGCAAATCAGAGAAATCAAGTAGCACCTAATAATCGAACCACTAGTCAAACAATAGACGCCTAAATCAGAAGATCGGACAGAATGAGGTCTTGTAAACCAAATGAGTGTTGGAACTCATGTGATATGGTTTAATAAAGCCTACATTCTAAATCGGAACCTAACCTAAGTGCTTTCGACCCATCGTGACCCATTAAGGTAGCTTATGCTACTTTAACGCGTCGTGCGCGCAATGCGCGTTCGAGACGTCTAACTAGTCCTATGGCAAGTATTTATGCCCATACATGTTTAATTATGTTACATAATCAGTTACATGACAAAAGTTTAGGTTACATATGCTTAATTACCAATTATGTATGAAAAGGGTATTTTGGTAATTTACCAAAGGCACATAACTACTTATCATGCGACTAATCAAACCTAAGTGACCATAAGGTATAACCTCGGAAGGTTATTCCCTACGCTACTATGGTCACTAAACATGTTTGGTCGGATCCTAGCGATCGACCAAACGGGTCGTGTTCGAAAGTCTAAGCGGGTGTTTATTCCGCTTGACTTACGACTCTACACAAGCACCAAACTAAAAAGTGACGAGCTAAACATGCTAGAACATGTTTAGTTAAGTTAGAAAACAGGTTTTGATATCAAAACAACCGGTTTTGACATCCTAGAGTAGTTGGGTTACAAAATACGCGAGAAAACGCATTTTGGCCGAAACTACGACTCGTCACTGAGCCTAGATAACGTGGTAATCAGTAGGTATAGTCACTTAGGGACTATAACCATCGTGATTACGCTCACGTTATGAAGTTCAAACGAACTTCGCGTTGACCATAAACTGGTCAAAGCAGAAAGTCAAACGCAGTTTGACTTTAACGCTAAAACGAATGAAAAGAATGAAAGAACGCTTACAGAAGGTCCCCGCAAGATTTGATTCCGATTTTTTTCTCAGGTAGGAAGCATATACTTCCACTTAGAGAGCATAAATCAGATTTCAAATTGTGGGTTTTGAAGTGAAATGGATGGGGTATATATAGGATTTCTAGAACCGTTAAGATCGTTCCTCGAAAACTGAGCTTTGATCTGGACCTTACATGTGTGCCCATGGTTTTCTAAAACCATGGGAGCCCCTAATATGGACTATGTTCATTGAATACCAGCCCATGGTTTTGCAAAACCATGGGTGAAAACCATCAACACTTCAAAATGGACTAGGTTCATTGAATATGCCAGAAATTTCTAAAATGGTCCCTACACTTGTAAAACTTGATTTTTTTGGCACTTTCAAGCCCCGTTAACCCCATTTCAAGGATCTAAAATAAAGTTAAAGTATAGGGAACTTAAAATATGCTCAAAAACATCTCGGATGTCGGTTCGTTTGGTCGTACGGTTGCGTTGTTCGGTTAATTACGACGGAAGTCGTAACGAACGCAAAAACGATCCAAATTAAGCGACGAATGGAATTTTATCATGCCAAACACTAAAACATAATATTTTAATGATTACATGAATTTTTAGATGTCCGGATATATTCAGAACGTAAGATATGCGCGAAAATGCAAACTTGTGCACTTTTTGACGCTTTTAGTCCCTATTGATCAATAAAGTTTATTTTAGCATACCGAACCCTTCAAAGCCTATTTCTAAGCTATGTAAAGGATATTTATGGTATATTTAACTTATGATCAACTTCCGGAGTGTTCGTTACTACACAATTCGGTATAGTTTCACAGTTTGACACAAATAGTCCCTGCGATCGAACAAGGTTGATTTTAACACACCAAACCATCCAAAACTTATTTCTAAGTTATGTGGAGGTTATTTAAGGCATGTTAAGCCTATTTCACTATTCCGGAGTGTTTGTTGTATTAAACTGGTTATATTTACGCATCAGTGCGCGTATAACCTTCCAGAAATCGATTTAGAGCTTGAAATTGGAATTGAATCGAATTATAAAAGTCACCAAACACAAATACACATATAATAACACAAAAACACATATAATAACACCAAAGCACATTGTTTTATTAATAATCAACATTGTTTTACATCGTCCATCGATTACAGAGCACAGTTGTCACAGTCTCCCCTACTTCAGGAAATTTCGTCCCGAAATTTTAACTAGAGGAAGCTTGTGAAAACAAATGCGGATATTTCGTCATCATATGGTCCTTACGTTCCCAAGTGAATTCTGGGCCACGCTTGGACTCCCAACGAACTTTAACCAAATGAATCCGTTTGTTCTTCAACTGTTTGAATGTACGGTCCACTATCTCCACGGGTTTCTCGACAAAGTGCATCGTTTCATCGATTCGGATCTCGTCGAGAGGAATGTGAAGATCAGCTTCAGCTAAACACTTTCGCAAATTGGACACTTGAAAAGTCGGATGAATATTTCCAAGCCCTGGAGGTAGTTCTAGTCGATAGGCAACCTTCCCAATTCTTTCCACAATCTTGAATGGTCCCACATATCGAGGTGCAAGTTTTCCTCTCTTTCCGAATCTCACGACTCCTTTCCAAGGTGAAACCTTGAGTAGGACACGATCTCCGACTTGAAATTCTAAGGGCTTGCGTCGCATATCCGCATAACTCTTTTGACGGCTTCGCGCTGTCACAAGATTATCGCGAATTTTCTTGATTTTGTCTGTTGTTTCCAGAACGAGCTTAGGTCCAGTAAGCTGAGCTTCACCGGTCTCGTTCCAACAGACAGGTGAACGACATTTTCGACCGTAGAGAGCTTTGAATGGTGCCATTTTAATGCTAGCATGATAACTATTGTTGTAAGAGAACTCGATCATTGGTAGATGAGAGTCCCAATTACCACCAAAGTCTATCACGCATGCTCTAAGCATATCCTCCAAAGTTTGAATCGTCCTCTCGGATTGTCCATCTGTTTGGGGATGATAAGCAGTGCTTAGATTTAGTTGGGTTCCCATAGAAGATTGTATGGTCTTCCAGAAATGAGATGAAAATCGGGCATCACGATCAGAGATGATATCCAAAGGAACACCATGTCGTGAAATAATCTCGTCAACATAAATCTTTGCAAGTTTATCTGTAGATAGATCCTCGCGAATCGAAAGAAAATGAGCTGACTTCGTTAATCGATCGATAACAACCCATATAGCGTCGTGACCTTTAGATGTACGCAGTAACTTATTGATGAGATCCATTGCAAGGCTCTCCCACTTCCAAACCGGTATCTCTGTTGCAAACCAGAAGGTCGTTGATGTTCAGCCTTGACTTTGAGACAAGTTAGGCATTTCGATACATACAAGGCAACATCTTTCTTTATACCAGGCCACCAGAACTTAGTACGAAGATCCTTGTACATTTTATCAGCACCAGGATGGATAGAATATCGAGACTTGTGAGATTCGTCCATCACTAGGGTGCGAAGATTGTCTTGTTTCGGAATCCACAAACGATCCTTGAAATAGAGTAAACCATCGCCTTTCCTTTCGAGCTTAAGCTCAAGTTGAAGCGGCAACTCCTCACCTATCAAATTTTGTGAAACACAAAATTGCTGAGCTTGAAGAACACGAGTTTGAAGATCGGATAGCGTTTGAACAGAATGAAGCTTGACTCGCTTTTTTCGACTAAGCGCATCGGCCACGACATTCGCCTTACCAGGATGGTAGCGAATCTCGCAATCGTAATCGTTCAAGAGTTCAACCCAACGTCGTTGCCTCATGTTCAGCTCTTTCTGATTAAGAATATGCTGGAGACTTTTGTGGTCCGTGAAAACCACACACTTCATTCCATAGAGGTAGTGTCTCCAGATTTTAAGCGTGAAAACCACAGCTCCTAACTCAAGATCATGAGTCGTATATTTCTTCTCGTGAACTTTCAACTGTCTAGATGCATATGCAATAACTTTACCTCGTTGCATGAGGACGCAACCAAGGCCTAAGTTGGACGCATCGCAGTAAACAACGAAATCATCGCTTCCCTCGAGCAGAGATAGAACAGGAGCATTACAAAGCTTCTGCTTCAGCGTTTGGAACGCTTCTTTTTGCTTGGGTCCCCACTCAAAAGGCTTATTCTTCTGAGTCAAAGCAGTGAGTGGAACCGCAATCTTCGAGAAATTTGAAATGAATCGACGATAATAACCAGCAAGACCAAGAAAAGATCGAATCTCTGTAGGCGTCATCGGTGTACTCCACTCCTTAATAGCAGCAATCTTGGATGGATCCACATGAATACCTTGCTTGTTGACTATATGACCCAAAAATGAAACTTCTTTAAGCCATAATTCAAACTTGGAGAATTTAGCGAAAAGTTGTTCCTTCTTAAGGAGTTACAACGTTAAGCGAAGGTGTTGCTCGTGATCGGCTCGAGTCTTCGAATAAATGAGAATATCGTCGATGAACACAATAATGAACTTGTCTAAATAAGGTTTACAGACCCTATTCATTAAGTCCATAAAGATAGTTGGGGCATTCGTCAGACCAAAAGGCATGACAGTGAACTCGTAATGCCCATATCTCGTGCGGAAAGCAGTTTTGGGAATATCTTCTTCAAGAATACGAAGTTGATGATACCCAGAACGCAGATCGATCTTAGAAAAATAGGAAGCACCTTGCAGCTGGTCAAAGAGATCGTCAATTCGAGGTAGGGGATATCGATTCTTGATGGTAAGCTTATTAAGCTCACAATAATCGATACACATTCGAAAAAACTCATCTTTCTTTTTCACGAAGAGGACAGGAGCTCCCCAAGGTGAATAACTCGGACGGATGAATCCTTTATCAGATAACTCTTGAAGCTGTTTCGATAACTCTTGCATTTCCGATGGTGCAAGACGATAAGGTGCTTTCGCAATCGGGTTGGCATTGGGTACAAGGTCGATATGAAACTCAACTTGACGAACTGGAGGCAAACCGGGCAGTTCATCAGGAAACACCTCCGGATAATCCCGAACAATCGGAATATCCTGAATACTCTTACTCTTGTCTTTCTCCTCGGTGACATGTGCTAGAAAAGCAACATATCCCTTTCTCAAATAACTTTGGGCCTTTGTACATGACATAAGCTTCAAACCATCAGATGGCTTCTCGCCACATATCTCTAGAACATCGCCAGACGAAAGAGGAATACGAACAATCTTATCGAAACAAACCACCTCAGCTTGGTGTTTGGTTAACCAATCCGTTCCAACGATAATGTCGAAGCTCCCAAGTTGCATTGGCGTGAGGTCAATAGGAAAAAGATGGTTATCAAGGTTCAACTGACAATCACGAATAACAGAGTCGAGGACAAGAGGTTTACCAGTAGCAACTTTGACAGATAAGGGTTTCCTCAATTTAGTTCTAGGTATCGCAAGCAAAGGTTCAAAAGATAACGAAACAAAACTTCTATCGGCACCAGAATCAGAAAGAATAGATGCGGGTTGATTGTTAACAAGAAACGTACCATTGACAACAAAGGTACCATTGACAACGAGGTTGTCAGCTCGAGCCTCGTTTGCATTCAGATTGTACTCGTCCACGGGCGGGATCGACAATTGGAAAAACAAAAGAGGCATTGAAAACATCGACAAAACACAAGGAAGGCGATCATTTGTTCGTTACCTCGAACAAACAAACGATACGCAGTGACTAATCAAAGTAAATGAATCAAAATAATGTATCGCGAAGACATGCTGTCACACCCCGATTTCCACGTGTCTCACCGGTGGGCCCGGTGGGGGATTACCGTGACGATGTTGGCAACAATATAGTCAAACCACACAATTATATAATGCACAGCGGAAGCTTAAGATAAATATATAAACTTCAACCTCTGGTTGTAATATCAAATGTATTACAGAAGTTGAATATATCCACAGCGGATCAAAAAGTAATAAATATTGTTCATTCAGATGCAGCATCGAGTTTGCGAGACTATGTACGATGCTTAGGACGCCTATACCAGCCCATTTCGTATAGTACCTGCACTTAATCTTTTTGGGGAAAATACGTCAGTTTACACTGGTAAATACATTCATCTGACACATTTGAAAATGTTTATTTAAAATTGATTTGAATGCACAAGGCACAAACTCTTTTATAACTTGGGAAAATTATTAAAATCTTGTGAACGTTTTACATGTTCTTTTATGCGTTCAGTAGCCCGGGTCATGCCGGGTTAAAGATTTATAGACACACCACAGTGCGTAAAACCGTAGTATAAAAACCAACGGCTACGTCTTTTAATTTAATGTCGACAATATATATCGGGTGTACGCCTACACCGGGATGTCGATGGTCGTGGCCATTTCGTAAAATGATGCCAAGGATATCCGGGACAACGGTCATTAAACCCCCCAAAGGCTTTTAAGAAACAAAACTGTTTAAATGAGCCGATCATATTATTTAATTAACCACCTAAGCGATGGAAGAATATAATGCTCAATCAAGCGGTATTAATATACCGTAACCCAAGCCCATATAGGGGAAATAAGTTAAAGTATTTACCTTTGCAAGTATATTTCCTTAATTTGGATTAAATCACCGATAGCTTTTACTGGGGCTCCTAATCTGGAACGAAGGTTTTAATTAACCTCTTAGAATCCTAACGAGTCGTTATAATGGCCGTAGCCTAGACCGGTGGGTTCCGATATATATATGGATATGGTTTAATCGCGCGAAAAGGCGAAAACCGAGAATGGAGTGTGATTCTGACCCAACAAGTTCAGAGACTTGTTTTATATGGGTTTATGGTTCACACTCTGTAATTTGGGGTTCAAATAATATAATTTGACCCGTATCGGCTAAATTATGAAAACTAGTTTCATAAGCCGAACCGTGCACGCAATAGGCGAAACGGTTAACCATGAGAGTCCTACGCTTATTTCCTAAGTCAATATGCCTTAAAGAGGTTGTGGTATCAGTAGGTTACCTTCCGTGATGCCCATAACGTGTTTAAGTTAATATTATGCCCCGTAGGGGCTTTTTGGTCATTTTAAAGACTTTTAAAAGAGCTTTTCGAGTTCTACTGGAAATCTGAGTTTCCCGAACAGCTTATAAAGCTTAAAATACTTTATTTATTATATAAAATCAGTAGCAACTGGAATCGGGTCAAAAGACCTTGTAGAACTCATGTTTTGGCCGAAAAGGGCATATTCGGTATTTACCGAACCGTAGCCATAACCGCAGGTTATGAGCGAGGTAAAAATCATTAAAAATCTTTAAAATTCCCAAAATATTATTTTAATACAGTGGGTAAAAGTTTTGGTGACGAAATCTTGGTTTAGATAGGTGTTATGCTAATTGCGCCGTTAATTACTAAAGTTTACTTTAAATGCGCCTTTTAGCATAACTCTCATTCTAGACCTCGGATTGACGTGAAACTTTAAGGACATGCTTATAATTTAATAAGCAAGGTTCTGGTCCGTTCACGTGTCCGAAAATACTCGTTTTAATTTCAAAATGGCGTTACGGTCAACTTTTAGGCGATTAACGGAAATGCGCAAAAGACTCGGATAACTCATGAACCGATTACAGAGGTTTATACCTTCATGTAACCTGGTCCTAAGAGAGTCCTAAGGTATATCTATACCTCACTAAAACGGGTCAGAACTGAAGTCAAAGCAAAAGTCAAACTTTTGCGACATTCGGCTCCGAACCGGGTTAATATAGCAAACGGTCGATTCAAACGAGCGCAAACAGGTTTATATACTTAATATCATGTTTTATAAGTGTCAAAATAGGTTTCATAACATATACATTACAGATTATGCATAAATCGCTAAAATAGCTTTTTGTTGACTTTTTAAGTGCGCGTTTGACTCGATATTTGACATAGTTAGAGTGGTGATCAGGGGGAACCCTTTTAGAGGTTTATTACCCACATAAATACCAACTCAAAACCACTTTTGATTCGTCATAAGACTGAACCATTTGCAAGTTATTGTAATGACAACCGTTAGTTACGACGGTTGTGTTTATAAGCTATAACTATGGAAATGCAAGACCATATTGATTGTGAACGACTTACAGAAGTTGTTTCTTGCTTATAGAGCAGAGATGGATGCTTGGGAGCTCTTAGAATGATCAGAGATGTGTGTTTGAGGTGTGGTGAACATATGCTCACAAGTATGCTATTTATAGCCCAAGAAAGCACCTAAGATCATCACAACTCAGTCTACATTTGATCATGGATCATGGGCAGGTGTCCCTAAGTGATATGGGTCAAGTGTAGGGTGCCCATGCCTCATTCATTGGTATTTTGATCGTTCAAAGGCTCCAAAAGGCAAGTAGTTACAACTTTCTGCATCTGGGCGTTTTACGCGGCCCGCATGGGAGTTCCATGCTTGTTTAATGCGGGTCGCCTGGAATTCAAATAACAGGCGCGTAAAACAGGAGGCTCGCGGCCCGCCTACACTTAGGCTATTACTTAACGCGGGTCGCGAGAGGCTTGGTTTCCAGAAATTTTAAATCTTTTGAAATGATTATCAGAATCTGGTAATTAATAACGAAATCTTTCGTAATGATTTACCTGACCTTTCGGGTTTGAAGGGGTAACTTTGCGGTTTGGCCCTCGGTTAATTACAACTAAGGACCTCGTGTTATTTACCCGCGTTGTTAAGTCCCCGATTAGTTTATTAATTATTCAGAAAGCCTTAACTTTCATTATTGAAGCTTTTAACCCTTCTCCTACGAATTCGATCGTAACTTTCTTGTTTCATAACGAAACTTCGCGAAATTTATATATTATATTTTAGTGAGTGTATAATACGTTACCAAGCCTCGAGAACGTTAAAGGGTCACTCAGAGGTATAATTAAACATGTTGACACAGTTAACCCCTGTAGCTTGTAATCTCTTACTTTCTTTCGTGTTTCGCTTTCGTACGATCTATGATACATTCGTTTGAAGGTTCAAGCATTTATTTAGGGTTACTATACAGTATATTTACCCTTGTTGACATTTATAACCCTCGAATTTATATACTTTCAAGGTTTGTCAAAATTAGTCCTTTATTTAATATCAATGCCACGTGTAAACAAATGACACGTGTTAACACATTATTGGACACAAAAATTCGAGGTGTTACATCCTCACCCCCTTAAAATAAATCTCGACCCGAGATTTACTCAAATAAGTAGGGGTACTTTTCTTTCATTGTGTCTTCGACTTCCCACGTATATTCGGGACCTCTACGAGCATCCCATTTGACCTTTACAATCGGTACGTGCTTTCTTCGAAGTTTCTTCACCTGTCGATCTTCAATCGACAAAGGTCTTTCTATAAATTTTAAGCTCTCATCTATATGCACATCTGTGTGTGGAATCACCAATGATTCATCGGCGAAGCACTTTTTGAGATTGCAGATGTGGAACACGTTGTGAATTCCATTGAGCTCTTCAGGCAAGTTCAACTTATAGGCAACTGATCCGATACGTTCATTGACCTCAAAAGGTCCTATGTATCTCGGACTCAGCTTGCCCTTCTTGCCGAAACGCATCACCCCCTTCCAGGGTGACACCTTAAGTAATACCTTTTCACCCACTTCGAAGTGAAAATCCTTACGCTTTGGATCAGCGTAGCTCTTCTGCCTATCGCGGGCAGCCTTGAGACGTTCCCGGATCTGGACAATCTTGTCCGTCGTCTGGAAAACTATCTCTGGTCCTGATAATTGGACCTCTCCTACTTCCGCCCAACAAACAGGCGATCTACATTTCCTACCGTATAATGCCTCGAAAGGCGCAGCCTTTATGCTGGTGTGGTAGCTATTATTGTAGGAGAATTCGATCAGGGGTAGATTCTTATCCCAGTTACCGCCTAAATCGATCGCACATGCACGAAGCATGTCTTCTAGCGTTTGGATAGTACGCTCACTTTGATCGTCCGTCTGTGGATGGTAAGCCGTACTAAAGTTTAAACGCGTGCCCAAAGATTGCTGGAAACTCTTCCAGAAATGAGACGTGTACCTGGTATCCCTGTCCGAGATAATAGTCACAGGTATGCCGTGTAAGGCTACAATCTTATCAACATAAAGTTGGGCTAACATATCGGAGCTATACGTCTCCTTGATGGGTAGAAAATGAGCTGATTTAGTCAGCCTATCGACTATGACCCATATTGTATCGTTTCCTTTCCTGGTTTTGGGTAACTTGGTTATGAAGTCCATAGTTACGCATTCCCACTTCCACTCGGGAAGTTCAGGTTGTTGTAGCAAGCCAGACGGCTTTTGGTGCTCGGCTTTGACTTGAGCACAAGTCAAGCACTTTGCTACATGGGCGGCTATAGACTTTTTCAAGCCTATCCACCAATAATTTGCTTTTAAGTCTTGGTACATTTTGTCTGCACCAGGATGGACTGAATATCTGGAACTATGGGCTTCCTGGAGGATAACATCTCGTAGTCCTCCATAGATTGGAACCCATATACGTCCGTTCAGTCTAAGGATTCCATCCTTGCTAAGAGTCAACTGCTCCTCAGTTACTCCTAACTTTTCATTAGGATAATTAGCTTCCAACACAGCCTCTCGCTGTGCAGCTAAAATCCTTTCAATTAAATTGTTCTTGACCTCAATGCTCTTGGCATTGATTCGAATAGGTTTTACCCTTTCTTTCCTGCTTAAGGCATCAGCGACTACATTCGCTTTGCCGGGATGGTACCTGATCTCGCAATCATAGTCATTCAAGGTTTCCATCCAACGACGCTGCCTCATGTTCAACTCCTTCTGGTTGAACAGGTGCTGGAGGCTTTTGTGATCAGAATAAATCACGAACTTAATACCATAAAGGTAATGCCTCCATAATTTCAGTGCAAATACAACGGCACCCAACTCCAAATCATGGGTGGTGTAATTCTTTTCATGCACCTTTAATTGCCTTGAAGCATAGGCAATCACCTTGCCCTTCTGCATAAGCACACACCCCATGCCTGTGTGTGATGCATCGCAGTAAACTACGAATCCATCTGTACCTTCAGGTAGTGTCAACACAGGTGCGTTGCTAAGCTTTTGCTTCAGTATTTCGAAGGACTCTTGCTGCTTTGGGCCCCAAATAAACTTTTCTTTCTTCTTGGTTAGGGAAGTCAAGGGCGCAGCAATCCTTGAAAAATTTTCAATAAACCTCCGGTAGTATCCTGCTAACCCCAGGAAACTACGGATTTCGGTAGGCGTGTTTGGCTCTTGCCAGTTCATGACCGCCTCTACCTTAGCGGGATCTACTTGAATACCACGCTCACTCACAACGTGTCCTAAAAACTGAACCTCTCGTAGCCAGAATTCACATTTCGAGAATTTGGCGTAGAGTTTCTCACGCTGTAGTAATTCGAGAATGCAACGGAGGTGCTTCTCGTGGTCTGCTTGGTTCTTGGAATATATAAGGATATCGTCGATGAAGACTATGATAAATTTGTCCAAATACGGCTTGCAGACGCGATTCATGAGATCCATGAACGCAGCCGGTGCATTTGTGAGCCCAAAAGGCATCACTAGGAACTCGTAATGACCATAGCGAGTCCTAAATGCTGTCTTATGTACATCTTCATCTCTGACCCTTAGCTGATGATAGCCCGACCTCAAGTCGATCTTCGAAAAGTAGCTCGCTCCTTGCAGCTGATCGAACAGATCATCGATCCGTGGCAAAGGATATCTATTCTTTATGGTAACTTTGTTCAGCTCACGGTAATCAATGCACAACCGCATTGATCCGTCCTTCTTCTTTACAAACAGGACAGGAGCTCCCCAGGGAGATGAACTAGGTCTGATAAAACTTTTCGCCAGCAGTTCATCCAACTGGGTCCTCAGTTCTTTCATTTCCGTTGGAGCTAGCCTGTACGGTGCTCTTGCTATCGGAGCTGCTCCAGGAATGATGTCTATTCTGAACTCCACTTGTCTATCTGGTGGCAAACCAGGTAGTTCTTCGGGAAAAACCTCGGGGTATTCAGAAATGACAGGAAGATCTTCGATCTTCCGCTTAGGTTCTTCTATTATTACCTGAGCCATGTAAATTACGCAGCCTCTGTTCAAAATACCTTGAAGCTTTGAGCATAGATACGTCCTCGGGTAACCCATACTGCGTATCTCCTCGAATGGTAAGAGATTCACCACTCGGAGCCTTTAAAACTATCTGCCTCTTGCCGCAAATGATTTGGGCCTGATTACGGGATAACCAGTCCATGCCTAGGACTATGTCGAAACCCGCTAGTTTGAAAGGAAGTAGAGATAAAGGAAAAGAATGGTTCCTAATGGACATTTCACATCCTTCTAGAATAGTTGAGACGGTTTCTATCTTGCCGTCTGCTAACTCTACTTCGTATTTCGCATCAAGGGTTTTGATAGGCATATTTAGTAGTTGGCAAAATTTCTGGTCTACAAAGGATTTATCAGCGCCAGAATCGAATAGTACTCTTGCAAATATATTATTTACGAGAAAAGTACCTGTATGCACGTTGTCGTTCTGGACCGCTTCCTTTGCATCCATGCGAAAAACTCTCGCATTTGACTTCTTCGTCTCTTCCGCCTTCTTGGCATACTTAGGGCAGTTACTCTTGATGTGCCCCTTTTCATTACAACCATAGCAGGTTGCATCCTTGATCTTTTTGCACTCCACAGTCTTATGATCCTTGGACTTGCATAGTCCACAGGAAGGAGTCTTAGATTGCGACTGTGAATTTGATGCAAATCTGCACTTTCCAGAGTGGGGTTTCTTGCAGATTTTGCAGTTGGGCCTTTCACCAGCTTGCCCATCTTTCTTCGCCTCCGACCCCTTTTTGCCATCACCGTTTCCACGGTGCTTTTTCCCTGACCTCCGCGAGGTATCATCCTCACGTTTCCTCTTCTCGGCCTCCTTGCTCCTTAGTGTCCTCAGACGGACAGCATCTAAAGTTAGAGATAAGGAGAGGTCAGTAACTGACCTGAAGGTCGTCGGCCGAGAGGCCTTTACACTCGCCTTTATCGCAGGCTCCAAGCCCCCAATGAAACGGGCGATTCTTCGGGGTTCTGGTGTTACAAGGTATGGGACTAGGCGAGACATCGTATTGAAGCTCGTCAAATATGCCTGGCAGTCCAGGTTCGTCATCACCAGTGACACAAAGTCAGCCTCGATCTTCTCAACGTCATGCTGAGGACAGTAGTTTTCCTTAATGAGAGCAATAAATTCCTCCCATGTCATCTTGTATAAAGCAGACTTACCAGATGCCTGCACCAACGCTCTCCACCATGCCAGGGCCTCGCCCTTAAATGACTGGGACACATACTTCACCACATCCCTCGCTGCACACCCGCTGATGTCCACAATAGTGTCCATCTCATCTAGCCAGGTGATACAATCCACAGCACCTTTCTCCCCTGTAAATTCCCGGGGCTTACAAGATACAAAGTATTTGTAAGTGCAACCCTTAGCATTTGATGCATCAGTATATTCCCTATCACGATGAACGCTGTTCTCAGTGGACGAGTGTTTGTCGTCATCTTTCTTGGGTTGAGAGGGTGGTTTGGAGTGTGTCTTTGGTTTAGAGAGTGGTTTTGACACGGTTCTGCCTTGGGACTCGGTATATTGACGATCAAGAGCTGCCTGAACAGCATTGTCAATCAGAGCCTTCAGCTGTGCGCCAGTCAGATGCACTGGCGCATTGTCGTAGTCATCATCATTAGTATGGCTATTCTCTCCGTTGGGATCCGCCATTGTAACTTGAATCTGTTACAGAAGATAACAAAATTTTATTCAGGAGATTATCATATGATTGTCTTTTATGACAATTTGTCAACCATGGTACAGAGACCATATTTGGTTAACTTATTACTTCATTACATATTAGGATTTGAATATATCCTATTTCAGCTATATAAATAGTATTGGCGGCATAAAGCCTAATCATGATGATGTTTTATAATATTAGCCGAGATTTCAGAGAACCAAAGGCATAGAGGTTTGAACCGTAGTTCTCTTACCCCTTTCTGGCAGGGAGTCATAGACCACCACTGTCTTTTGTCTTTATAAGTCAATTATTACGGCCCATAGGCACTACACCTCTAATGGATGTTTTAATATGGTTGGCCCGTAGGCACTACATTTCTAATGGATGTTTTAATAAAGTTGGCCCGTAGGCACTACATCTCTAATGGATGTTTTAATAAAGTTGGCCCGTAGGCACTACATCTCTAATGGATGTTTTAATATGGTTGGCCCATAGGCACTACATCTCTAATGGATGTTTTAATAAAGTTGATCACCTTCATTGGTGATTTAACCCACGATTTATAAATCATTTAGTTGGGTTTTGAAATCCTTAAAGGATTATTGTATAAGAATGACGTGCGTGATTTTAACGAATCACTTCTGCCATGATTGTTAACATGCGTACAGAGGTTAACAGGGAATCAGAATCTTTTCAATTAGGCCATACCATCTTGACTGGATCTTAAAAGACACCAAGCTAGGTTTCACCTTTTAAGATTCTTTATTTAGGCAGATCAATTAAAAGGATTGGTTTTGATTTATTTCATACATATTAAAACAAAACTCATAACATACATTCCATAATCTCAAATACAATTACATATCGCCCTAAACGGGTCTTTCAAATAGTATATACCTCCATAGAGGTATAAAATAAGTGACAAGTCCACGCAGGGACTAACATAAGATAGGTGTCCATGCAAGGACAAAAGATAAGTCCACGTAGGGACTGAAATACGATAAGTGTCCACGCAGGGACTTATTTCAAAGTAGAAATTACATTAGTACAATTATTAAGGGCTAGTGGTCACGTTTCTTCTTTTTGCCCTTTAGTAGGTTCGCCAAGCCCTTGAGAAATCCTCGGTGGCTCTTTTTCTCTTCTTCGAACTCTCTCTCCACACGATCTAGTCGATGGAGTATCTCTTCCTGTTCAGGAGGAGAAAATCGTGGTTGTGGCGCTTGTTGCGGAACTGGGGGTTTGGGAGGTATTGGATACCCATGAGCTGAGTAGTCCGGTGGTCCCATGTTTCCATGTGCTCCGTCAGGGTAGCGCGCATTATATCTTGCCGACACCACATATGGGTCGCGCTCATAGCCGTAGTTGTATTGTGCTTGTGACAGTTCGAACGGGTTTTAAGCCGTTGGACCCGTGTAAGCAGGTATGGGTTGGTCATACCCAAATGGTGGCGAATTTTGTGCAGCTGATGCGGAGTTCGCCTCCTGTATAGGACTTGAAGGTCCTTCTTCTTGTAGTGGCGGATAGTGGCTACTACTAGAATGTCGAGGAGTGCTGAAGTGGATACCCCCTCCTCCTCGTGTAGACATACGAGCATTTGTCCTCCTACGCCTTGGCGGATCAGGTATTACTGGTTGTGCCGGTGGCGGAGGTGGTGGCGTAACTGCCTCAAAGCGTGAATCCTCAGAGGGATCCTGTGGATGTCGCGGTTGTTGAGATGTCTGTTGAGGTGGCGTGTAGTACCACTCATGTCGGTCAAACAACGCTTGGAAACTGTCTGGCCCCTGATAGGGTGTGCCGTGGAAGGATGACCCATCAGAGACTTCTATCGGATGCGTGGGCGTACCACGAGAAGGTTCTGTTGGATCAGTATCTTCATCCATATGGTCCTCGGAGAAGTGATCTTGTGGCCCTAGTGGAACAAAACCTGAAGGTTCCTGTATGTAGTCAGCTGGATTAAACTGACCTATGTAGTAGGGAGTAGGGTCGTCGTAATTTCGGTGCGATACCGAACGTTGTAGAGGTATGAAGGAAGGTTGTGGGTTGTTGGGATCATTCTCTGAGTTTGGCCCAAAGGAGTGCCGGTAGGATGGCGTTGAGCTGTGCGAGGTGGAATGCCTCGCGGGTTCGTAGAGATCTCTTCGTCGTTGTGGTTCTTCGCTCCTTGTCATTGAAGGATGTCTTGTACCTGATGGTCCAGCTTCGTTATCGTGATGTGTCACGATTTCTCCTCTGCCTCTTCTTCCCCTTCCTCTTCCTCGGAATATAACAGGTGGCATTTTCCTGCTTTATAAAACTTTAAATTCCAATAAATAAAGAAAAAGACAAATTTGGAATAACAATTCGAATTTGTCCTAAGTTCTTGTCTAGACTCAAGTATGTGCAATTGTGTCATTGAGATTAAACACAATAGGATAGTGTTTAATTCACTCAATGTTGGCTCTGATACCAACCTGTCACACCCCGATTTCCACGTGTCTCACCGGTGGGCCCGGTGGGGGATTACCGTGACGATGTTGGCAACAATATAGTCAAACCACACAATTATATAATGCACAGCGGAAGCTTAAGATAAATATATAAACTTCAACCTCTGGTTGTAATATCAAATGTATTACAGAAGTTGAATATATCCACAGCGGATCAAAAAGTAATAAATATTGTTCATTCAGATGCAGCATCGAGTTTGCGAGACTATGTACGATGCTTAGGACGCCTATACCAGCCCATTTCGTATAGTACCTGCACTTAATCTTTTTGGGGAAAATACGTCAGTTTACACTGGTAAATACATTCAACTGACACATTTGAAAATGTTTATTTAAAATTGATTTGAATGCACAAGGCACAAACTCTTTTATAACTTGGGAAAATTATTAAAATCTTGTGAACGTTTTACATGTTCTTTTATGCGTTCAGTAGCCCGGGTCGTGCCGGGTTAAAGATTTATAGACACACCCCATTGCGTAAAACCGTAGTATAAAAACCAACGGCTACGTCTTTTAATTTAATGTCGACAATATATACCGGGTGTACGCCTACACCGGGATGTCGATGGTCGTGGCCATTTCGTAAAATGATGCCAAGGATATCCGGGACAACGGTCATTAAACCCCCCAAAGGCTTTTAAGAAACAAAACTGTTTAAATGAGCCAATCATATTATTTAATTAACCACCTAAGCGATGGAAGAATATAATGCTCAATCAAGCGGTATTAATATACCGTAACCCAAGCCCATATAGGGGAAATAAGTTAAAGTATTTACCTTTGCAAGTATATTTCCTTAATTTGGATTAAATCACCGATAGCTTTTACTGGGGCTCCTAATCTGGAACGAAGGTTTTAATTAACCTCTTAGAATCCTAACGAGTCGTTATAATGGCCGTAGCCTAGACCGGTGGGTTCCGATATATATATGGATATGGTTTAATCGCGCGAAAAGGCGAAAACCGAGAATGGAGTGTGATTCTGACCCAACAAGTTCAGAGACTTGTTTTATATGGGTTTATGGTTCACACTCTGGAATTTGGGGTTCAAATAATATAATTTGACCCGTATCGGCTAAATTATGAAAACTAGTTTCATAAGCCGAACCGTGCGCGCAATAGGCGAAACGGTTAACCATGAGAGTCCTACGCTTATTTCCTAAGTCAATATGCCTTAAAGAGGTTGTGGTATCAGTAGGTTACCTTCCGTGATGCCCGTAACGAGTTTAAGTTAATATTATGCCCCGTAGGTGCTTTTTGGTCATTTTAAAGACTTTTAAAAGAGCTTTTCGAGTTCTACTGGAAATCTGAGTTTCCCGAACAGCTTATAAAGCTTAAAATACTTTATTTATTATTTAAAATCAGTAGCAACTGGAATCGGGTCAAAAGACTTTGTAGAACTCATGTTTTGGCCGAAAAGGGCATATTCGGTATTTACCGAACCGTAGCCATAACCGCAGGTTATGAGCGAGGTAAAAATCATTAAAAATCTTCAAAATTTCCAAAATATTATTTTAATACAGTGGGTAAAAGTTTTGGTGACGAAATCTTGGTTTAGATAGGTGTTATGCTAATTGCGCCGTTAATTACTAAAGTTTACTTTAAATGCGCCTTTTAGCATAACTCTCATTCTAGACCTCGGATTGACGTGAAACTTTAAGGACATGCTTATAATTTAATAAGCAAGGTTTTGGTCTGTTCACGTGTCCGAAATACTCGTTTTATTTTCAAAATGGCGTTACGGTCAACTTTTAGGCGATTAACGGAAATGCGCAAAAGACTCGGATAACTCATGAACCGATTACAGAGGTTTATACCTTCATGTAACCTGGTCCTAAGAGAGTCCTAAGGTATATCTATACCTCACTAAAACGGGTCAGAACTGAAGTCAAAGCAAAAGTCAAACTTTTGCGACATTCGGCTCCGAACTGGGTTAATATAGCAAACGGTCGATTCAAACGAGCGCAAACAGGTTTATATACTTAATATCATGTTTTATAAGTGGCAAAACAGGTTTCATAACATATACATTACAGATTATGCATAAATCGCTAAAATAGCTTTCTGTTGACTTTTTAAGTGCGCGTTTGACTCGATATTTGACATAGTTAGAGTGGTGATCAGGGGGAACCCTTTTAGAGGTTTATTACCCACATAAATACCAACTCAAAACCACTTTTGATTCGTCATAAGACTGAACCATTTGCAAGTTATTGTAATGACAACCGTTAGTTACGACGGTTGTGTTTATAAGCTATAACTATGGAAATGCAAGACCATATTGATTGTGAACGACTTACAGAAGTTGTTTCTTGCTTATAGAGCAGAGATGGATGCTTGGGAGCTCTTAGAATGATCAGAGATGTGTGTTTGAGGTGTGGTGAACATATGCTCACAAGTATGCTATTTATAGCCCAAGAAAGCACCTAAGATCATCACAACTCAGTCTACATTTGATCATGGATCATGGGCAGGTGTCCCTAAGTGATATGGGTCAAGTGTAGGGTGCCCATGCCTCATTCATTGGTGTTTTGATCGTTCAAAGGCTCCAAAAGGCAAGTAGTTACAACTTTCTGCATCTGGGCGTTTTACGCGGCCCGCATGGGAGTTCCATGCTTGTTTAATGCGGATCGCCTGGAATTCAAATAACAGGCGCGTAAAACAGGAGGCTCGCGGCCCGCCTACACTTAGGCTATTACTTAACGCGGGTCGCGAGAGGCTTGGTTTCCAGAAATTTTAAATCTTTTGAAATGATTATCAGAATCTGGTAATTAATAACGAAATCTTTCGTAATGATTTACCTGACCTTTCGGGTTTGAAGGGGTAACTTTGCGGTTTGGCCCTCGGTTAATTACAACTAAGGACCTCGTGTTATTTACCCGCGTTGTTAAGTCCCCGATTAGTTTATTAATTATTCAGAAAGCCTTAATTTTCATTATTGACGCTTTTAACCCTTCTCCTACGAATTCGATCGTAACTTTCTTGTTTCATAACGAAACTTCGCGAAATTTATATATTATATTTTAGTGAGTGTATAATACGTTACCAAGCCTCGGGAACGTTAAAGGGTCACTCAGAGGTATAATTAAACATGTTGACACAGTTAACCCCTGTAGCTTGTAATCTCTTACTTTCTTTCGTGTTTCGCTTTCGTACGATCTATGATACATTCGTTTGAAGGTTCAAGCATTTATTTAGGGTTACTATACAGTATATTTACCCTTGTTGACATTTATAACCCTCGAATTTATATACTTTCAAGGTTTGTCAAAATTAGTCCTTTATTTAATATCAATGCCACGTGTAAACAAATGACACGTGTTAACACATTATTGGACACAAAAATTCGAGGTGTTACACATGCTCACCTATAAGTGAACACTCACCCCAAGAATTCTCAGGTAAGAGTGACTGGTCCGATTATGTGGATTTGTACGAACACTCTAGCCTTAGACAGAAAACCCAGGGTACAGGCATTCACTCTTCCAGTTTGCACGTGTTCACATTATTTAGACCCAAACTTTGACGAGATTTTGAAAACCCAGAAAGCACTATGCTAAGCATGAGTCAAACTGGAAGGATTCAAAACCTAGTAATCAATCATCCTAGAACGGATGATTAATTTTCGAAGCAGATTCGGATTTGTGTTCTCGTTGTGGTTATCACCTAAGGATAGGTGACGGTATTGTCTTAAAATCTAAACACAAGTAAACTTGTGTTAGGGTCCTAAAGTTATAGTCTAGGTTAAAGCATTACTAATAACCTAATTCCCTATAACCATTGGCTCTGATACCAACTTTCTTCTATCACACCCCGACCACGTAGGACAACAAACCGTGGCAGAAACGTCAGGGAGTATTGCAACAGAAGCTATTGTTTCACAACCATGGACACAAAATAGTTTTGTTTTATTGATAGAATTAAACATTACATTGTCTTAACACATAGAACAAACAAGTTTTATATCGTCTATCATAGTTATTATGTCACTAAGGCCTTGTCCAGATCCTATGTGACGCATGCATCCTAGAAATCGATCAAGCATCAACACCTGAAACATATTTAAAAACTTAGTCAGCAAGGAAATGCTGGCGAGTACATAGGTTTTATAAGAGTATCGAAATCATGGCTCGTTTATATGTTGCAGTACTTTATTAGACTACAAAAGTCAAAATACAAACCTTGTTTTGAAAGAAAATGTATTGCAACATAGTTAACCAACTCAAATCAAGTTGATTATAGTTTATAAAACCTCGTAGCCATGATTCTTAACCCAAAAACATTTGTTTTAGTAAAGCAATTTGTAAAACATCTCGTATTAAATCGTTAATAAAATCTCGTTAATAAAACTCCTATGGTTTATATTATTTCGAAAACCTCGTTTGTGTGATATCGTTCCAAAATCGTTTACCCAAGTGAACTAAATAACGCCACGGTATGTAATATGTTGAAAACACTTATATATAAGAAGTACCAGCGGCGTATCTACCATGTTTTCACCATATTACACCCGTCCCGTTATCTAAACACTAGCCAAAAACCAATCGTTTACCCAAATTGTTTAACATCGTTTCCAAATTGTTTCCAAATCGTTCCCAAATCGTTTACTCGTTTAAATCGTTTAAATCGTCCTCGTTTTAATTGTGATAACTTATATATGGTCGTCTCGTTAATAACATTCAAACCTTCGTGACTCGATCACCTCGCTTATCGCTTCTCGAATTAACAAACCACCAAAGGGTAAGTTAATTAATCATCAGATTCAGTCGCTACCCACAACCCCCACACATAACCATGGGTGTAGTAAAGTAGCGGGATTTGTCAGATCCTACGGTACCATAACCTAATACTGGTCGGTTAGGCCAAAATTAATGAATGTAATTCGTTATGTAACTACAACCATCAAGTTTTGTTCACATTATTGAAATCATTATTAGTTTAGTAAAAATTGTTTTAATCGTTTTTGAAATCATCGTTTAAACCTTGAAAACATTTCGTACATATGAATCACCCCAAAACATTTAAAAACAGTAAAACAGGGGAACTATGTACTCACATGAAATGCAAAGTATCCTCGATCAAATAGAACTCCAACAAACTCAAGCAAATCAGAGAAATCAAGTAGCACCTAATAATCGAACCACTAGTCAAACAATAGACGCCTAAATCGGAAGATCGGACAGAATGAGGTCTTGTAAACCAAATGAGTGTTGGAACTCATGTGATATGGTTTAATAAAGCCTACATTCTAAATCGGAACCTAACCTAAGTGCTTTCGACCCATCGTGACCCATTAAGGTAGCTTATGCTACTTTAACGCGTCGTGCGCGCAATGCACGTTCGAGATGTCTAACTAGTCCTATGGCAAGTATTTATGCCCATACATGTTTAATTATGTTACATAATCAGTTCCGTGACAAAAGTTTAGGTTACATATGCTTAATTACCAATTATGTATGAAAAGGGTATTTTGGAAATTTACCAAAGGCACATAACTACTTATCATGCGACTAACCAAACCTAAGTGACCATAAGGTATAACCTCAAAAGGTTATTCCCTACGCTACTATGGTCACTAAACATGTTTGGTCGGATCCTAGCGATCGACCAAACGGGTCGTGTTCGAAAGTCTAAGCGGGTGTTTATTCCGCTTGACTTACGACTCTACACAAGCACCAAACTAAAAAGTGACGAGCTAAACATGCTAGAACATGTTTAGTTAAGTTAGAAAACAGGTTTTGATATCAAAACAACCGGTTTTGACATCCAAGAGTAGTTGGGTTACAAAATACGCAAGAAAACGCATTTTGGCCGAAACTACGACTCGTCACTGAGCCTAGATAACGTGGTAATCAGTAGGTATAGTCACTTAGGGACTATAACATCGTGATTACGCTCACGTTATGAAGTTCAAACGAACTTCGCGTTGACCATAAACTGGTCAAAGCAGAAAGTCAAACGCAGTTTGACTTTAACGCTAAAACGAATGAAAAGAACGAAAGAACGCTTACAGAAGGTCCCCGCAAGATTTGATTCCGATTTTTCTCTCAGGTAGGAAGCATATACTTCCACTTAGAGAGCATAAATCAGATTTCAAATTGTGGGTTTTGAAGTGAAATGGATGGGGTATATATAGGATTTCTAGAACCGTCAAGATCGTTCCTCGAAAACTGAACTTTGATCTGGACCTTACATGTGTGCCCATGGTTTTCTAAAACCATGGGAGCCCCTAATGTGGACTATGTTCATTGAATACCAGCCCATGGTTTTGCAAAACCATGGGTGAAAACCATCAACACTTCAAAATGGACTAGGTTCATTGAATCTGCCAGAAATTTCAAAAATGGTCCCTACACTTGTAAAACTTGATTTGTTTTGGCACTTTCAAGCCCCGTTAACCCCATTTCAAGGATCTAAAATAAAGTTAAAGTATAGGGAACTTAAAATATTCTCAAAAACATCTCGAATGTCGGTTCGTTTGGTCGTACGGTTGCGTTGTTCGGTTAATTACGACGGAAGTCGTAACGAACGCAAAAACGATCTAAATTAAGCGACGAATGGAATTTTATCATGCCAAACACTAAAACATAATATTTTAATGATTACATGAATTTTTAGATGTCCGGATATATTCAGAACGTAAGATATGCGCGAAAATGCAAACTAGTGCACTTTTTGACGCTTTTAGTCCCTATTGATCAATAAAGTTTATTTTAGCATACCGAACCCTTCAAAGCCTATTTCTAAGCTATGTAAAGGATATTTATGGTATATTTAACTTATGATCAACTTCCGGAGTGTTCGTTACTACACAATTCGGTATAGTTTCACAGTTTGACACAAATAGTCCCTGCGATCGAACAAGGTTGATTTTAACACACCAAACCATCCAAAACTTATTTCTAAGTAATGTGGAGGTTATTTAAGGCATGTTAAGCCTATTTCACTATTCCGGAGTGTTTGTTGTATTAAACTGGTTATATTTACGCATCAGTGCGCGTATAACCTTCAAAAAAGCGATTTAGAGCTTGAAATTGGAATTGAATCGAATTGTAAAAGTCACCAAACACAAATACACACATAATAACCCAAAAACACATATAATAACACCAAAGCACATTGTTTTATTAATAATCAACATTGTTTTACATCGTCCATCGATTACAGAGCACAGTTGTCACATATTATACTTTAGCAATTTATGAAATCCAATTTAATTTATATTGTCACATAGTGTTATGATGTTTTGAGAAATTTGTTTGTCTCATCCCGATGTTTCCGCCATCGGTTGGGGTGTGACAGATTGGTATCAGAGCCATAACTATAGGGAATTAGGAAAAGTAGGAATGCTTTTACCTAGTCTATAGTTTTAGAGCCTTATTTCTACGTTTTGCTCGAGACTACTTGCATGCTACTTTGATTACTTCTTATTTATCCTCTTTTTATCTTTTAAATGTATATGCCACTTATATATTAATACTTGATATGCTATTCTTGTGTGTTAATACTTGTTTTATTATGTGTTAATATTTGTTTTAATATCTCATTCTTTATGTGCCATTCTTGACACGTTTATACTTGTTTGGTTAATCTTCGACATACTTTTTTCCTCATACATTTTACTCAACTATTCTAAATCCGCAAACACTTGTATCATACAAACGAGACGACTTCACCAAAATAGGCGTGAAATCCACAATTTGGTGAACGACTCTCAATCTACCTATTCGTTTTACACGAAATTCATCATCAAGTTAGGAGTGAAGTCCTCACCTTGATGAAGAATTTCAATTTCAAATTCTAGTGGACCCTCGTCAATGTGTCGAAATTAAATTTTGACCCGACGAGTACCGACCACACTTAGGGTATGAAATCGTCAAGTTAGGGGTGAAACCCGCATCTCATCGACTAGTCCCACTCCTTGATTTTCCATAAATCTCGCCAAGTCTAGAATTTCTAATTGAATTGGAGCATGTAGTAACCGGAAGGGTGAATACCGTTAACCGACTTGTCGGCGAGAGTAGACCACCTATTAGGCCAAAGCATGCTTCACAATTTCAAAAGACTTTTCGACCACTTCGGTTAGTCAAAGTTCCATTTTGGAACCATCCAAATTTTAATCGAACTTACACGTTATTATTTTCGATCTCTTATGATGCAATTCTCTCTTCTCAATTTTGAACCATTTTTGAGATTTCACTTTTGCACATACATCATACTATTATCTTTCATACGATTTTACACTATTAGCATGCATAATTTCACGTAATTTTATCTACACTTTTTGTAACAACAAGTGGAGACATATCATCGAGATAGGAGTGATTTCCTTACTTGACGATTAACTCCGCTTCTTTTTCTCATCTTACAACGACCTCGCCAATGGGTTACGGGTGATTCCCTTACCTAGGTGATCGTTACCAATACTTTCTTTTAATAGACTATATTATATAAACACGATCATGCTTATATCCAAATCGTTTATCATTAGCCAAATCTCTAATTAATTCAACATGCATTGTTTATATGAACGAATTTCTTATCCTACAATCTATTTTCATATAGCTCATACACAATATTCTTAACTTTTACCATAAACGCTTATTCCTCTATTTTCAAAATTCACGAAATGCTACTTATCAACCTAGTTGGTCTAATAAATCCATTGCCCATGAAATTTTGTATTCAACGTAACTATTGAAACAATCTCATCTCATATCATTAAACTAGAGATTTCTATCTTCAATTGGGAATCAAACCAATTTTTTTCGCACACACCTATAAAATATTAGCAATATTATTCAATCATTTACTAAAACTTCTTTCAAAATCAATTAAACGTTTTATTAAAGACGCTTTTTCAACAATCACTAAGTTCGTATATCAAAATCCTCTTTTCTTAAGAATCAACGTTATCACAAGAATCTCTAAACCTCGAATTTCTTCGTTAATGAAAAGTTATATAAAACAATGCAACCTTATGTACTTCTAGAACCTTTTCAACCATTATTCAATACGTCAATTAAATTTAAAACGTATGGGCAAGGAAACTTCATAAGAACCAATAATTTTTCAACTTATGTAAATTTAAAAAAAAAACAAGAGTAGCATTTCATTCTTTTACAAAGTACCATTTCACGAAACCAATAGATGTTGAATATTCTCTTCAACTTCACAACCTAGACTCCACATTCCAAATCGACTCAATACATACCATTTTACACGTTTTAGTCAATACATCACAACAATCGCACACATATAATTTGTTTTCTTTTCTTTCCTAACCAAAACTTCGTGCTTAAATTTGTATATTTCGATTAATATTGTAAACAAAAATCATTATTACTTACACTCATACTTATAAATTTTATGTCTACACTTATATACATACTTACATATTTATGTTATAACCCAAAATTTATACATTTTACGTTTATACCCATACTCACAATTGTACATTTACTTCATACTTATATTCACGTTTATATTCGTATCCATGTTTATACATTTTACATTTATATTCACACTTACACACTTTTCATACTTAAACGTGTTTTACACTTATATTCACGTTCGTAAGCATGCTCATGCATCTTACGTTCATACTCATACTCATACTCATACTCATACTCATACTCATATTCATACTCACATGTTGTGTGTTCATATGTATACTCGTATTCACACTCGTACTCGTGTTTATACTCTCATTTATACGATTTATGCTTTACTCGTACTCGCGTTTATACGGTTTATGTCATACTCATACTCGTACTCGCATTTATACTCACGTTTATACGATTTCTTTTATACTGGTATTTATGTTTATACTCTCATTTGTACGAATTGTGTTTATACTCACGTCATTCGTGTGTGCTCAAATTGCACTCACATTGGTACTCATTTTTCATATGTGTCATGTTTATACTTGTGATAATACTATTAACCATGCGTTGTCGTTATTCTTGCATGCATCTTCATATTTAAAACTTATACTATGCTCATGTTTTTATTCATACTCAAAATTTATACTTTGACCACTATACGCGAGCGAAACCCGAGGAATTTGCTGTGACAACCGGCAATTAACGGCTTATAATTACGCGATTAACAAACGTTTATGGGATGATAAGTAGTGTTTAAGACACGAGTTAACTTAATTAGGCTATTGCAACGCCTAGGAACGCCTATCTAACTTTACAGTGCGCGCATGTGGATTTGTGAGAAAACTACTGATCGTTAAGCGATAACGAACTGACACTGTACAAATACTGACAACGCCGACAAATACGAGCTCTACATATATAACTTTACATTTGAATGTGGTTTTGTGAAAATAACACGCTTTCGAATACCACAAAACGCAAACGAGAACGAAAAACGCGGAAATCAGATACGCACTGGCAATAAAACGAAGCATCCGACATATGTATTAACTCAAAACTGAAATATTACGATATATTTAGCTTTGTTTTCGAATTTTAATGTTCGTAGTTGAAAACGGATCGAAAAACGAGTTAAGACGGCGACCGAGCCAAATTTTACGCGTTTTAATTCAACCGACAACATGCGCGTCGAATATCGAGTTACAACGTAATTTTTAGTATTCTCGACTTAATATTATAATTTACGACAATGTTTAGAGAAACGGGTTCGTATAAGTTGACGGGGCACTAAACTCGAGGATTGGGCTTGTGGGTCTTGGGCCCAAGCCCAAAGCCCACTTTACAAACCCTAATATAAAAGACAACTTTACAACACAAACCCTCAATTTCCCTTAAGTTGCAGCCGCATACCATCCATCCTCCTCTCACTTTTCTCCAACCTTATCCATATCCTCATTTCAAAACACTTGAAATCCCTTGTCTGCAACTCAACATACATTCACATAAATCAAATACTCACATTGAAAGCACAGGGCTCGAATCCTCTAGACAAACCCCACTACTCGATCACCTCACATCTCCCTCCTGTTTCAGTTCCGGCGACCGGTAATGAAATCGGCCGGTTACCGGCTGTTTCGCGTTCTGTTAGACCCACACCACCATCCACCATCTTCACTAACACCTCATCTCCATCCTCCAACTCCTTTCCACTCATCAGCCGGTCAACCACCATGATGGTGGCAGCTCACAGCAACAATCGACAGAGACAGACATGAGATTGAGAGAGAAGAAGCTACAGGGAACCGTGAGAGAGAAAGAAGGGGGATCGACGGCGAAGTGCCGTTTTCCGGCAACGATCCGGCGGCAGCGGCGGTGGAGTTCCTTTTCTGTTCAACGTTTTTTCCCGACAAACTCGGTAAGCATTCGTCTCGGTTCCTCATTTTCTTTTACGTTTCTGATCAATGACTGATGATGGTGGTTTATTTGTCCCGACTGGTATTTTGGATGAGCTATAGTGGATGTGGCGAGGGTGGTTATGTTGAAGCTTGATAGTTCGGGTTCCTGTTATAAAGAGAGTTCGGGTCACGGTTCGTGTCAACGGGTTCAGATTCAGTTTTAGTTTAAACCCGGTTAACAGCAGACAATGATTTTGGTTCACGTTCGCGACTCATTTCGGTGTTCGGGTCTAGGTTTGGTTCAACTCGGTTTGACTCGGTCAAACCGAGTCAACCAGTCAACAACAGTTAACTGGTCAGATAGTGGTTCGGGTCCACGTCGAGTCAGTTTTGCTCTCGGTCAAAACAAGTCAACGGTTCGGGTCAGTCGCGGTCAACAAGTCAACGCGGTCAACCCGGGTCAGACCCGGGCAACTCCGCGAGTCAACTCAGCCAACGACTTGGTCAACGATGGTCAAACTCAGTCAAACGAAGATCTGGTAAAGTTTAATGACGCGAAATTAGTATAGATCGCTATAGTTGTTAGATTTTTATACTACGCGAATCGAGCTCGACCGGTTAAAACGTTATACATTAGTAATTTATTTACGATTCTTGCAAGTTTTGCGAAAAGTTATATATATATTGGTTTTGTTGAATTATTGATTGAGTTTGATTAAAATATCGACACTTTAGATGTCAAGGTTATTCCAAAAACAGAGGAAACTCTGTTCGATTTTCATAAAAATTAAAATATCAAGTATATTTGTATGGTATAAACTCACATATCAAAGTTCGAGTTTTCTTATAAAATAAATACGAAAGTATATTTTTTTTGGCAACGTATTACGAATTTCAAAACAAAGTTATGAAATTCCGACAAACTTAATTTAGTACTTAACGAAACTTGATGTTTATATAAAATAAACATGATTAACTACGTTATTTCAAGACACCGATAATTCGAAATACTAGAACATTTTTATATAATAAATATGAAGTTTCTATTTATTTTAAACCTCGACTTTTCGAATTACTTGAACATGATTATAATATAAATATAAGGTTTATATTTATTTTAAACGCCGATTTTAAACTTTCTTACGAACAAAATATAGTTTTTATATTTAGTTCAAGCGACTGAATTCTGAGTTATATTTTTTTTTCAAGCATCACGGCTTAATATATATGTATATATATGTATATATTTATTTTCATCTTACGACAACTACAACGACACGGACCGCTATCCACATACGTATTCCTAAATGCGACCACTAACACGACGATGTAAGTATATTTATATTAAATATATAAATATATATTCTAAACCATTCGAAAACTATGTCGTTTTCGAGACTTAGTTTTATTCCGATTATAAACGGGATCAAACAACCATAGATTGGTTAATCTAAGTCAAGATAACACTACCTTAGAGTCGTTTAGTTAACGACTCGGTAGAGCTCGGACACGTAGTTTGGCTACGTTTAAATTAGAAACTAATAAGTTATTCCCTGTTAGGAATACTATAGATGCACGCTAGCTAATTCACATTCCTGGAATGACATCACGGAATCACGCTAAGCTAGCTTTGCACAGGAACATCCAGGTGAGTTCATAACCCCCACTTTTTACTGTTTTACATTTTTATAAATGTTTTCGGGGGTGGAAAGACATGCAAGTTTCGCAAAAGTACTCAATTTTTCGATGAACGAAAACTATCTATATTTCTAAACCATTTCGCTACAGGATTTCAACGAACTCAAATAGTTTACGAAAATTTCATGCCGAACTTACCGGTTTTTACAACAATACAAGGTTTTCGAAACATGTATGCGTTTTAATGACGTGGGCAAAGACCCGATGTCACTAGGACTGGATAGTTCACTAGGGCAAAGGCCCAATGTCACTAGGACTGGATAGTCCACTAGGGCAAAGGCCCAATGTCACTAGGACTGGATAGTTCACTAGGTCAAAGGCCCAATGACGTGGGCAAAGGCCCAATGTCACTAGGGCTGGATGGTCCATTACTCACTGAGGGCCATAGGGTCTTTAAAACTGTACAGTGAAGTCCTCGCTACTATTTGGAACTATAATCGCCTGCTAGTCTACCGTCTTGAGTAAACGGTTTGGCGAGGCACTTGCTAGCACAGGGTGGGTTATAGGCTCATGCAGGCATGTTGTCTTTGTCGTACACAGACATTGGCGGTTATACAATTTATACAAACACCAGATTTTCAAATGACATGCCAAATAAAATGGTTTTATTACATTCTCTCGACATCACTTAAACCGGTTATCAAAAAGATTTGTTTTAAATCTTTTTCAAAACAAACTATGAACTCGCTCAACTTTATGTTGACTTTTTTCGCATGTTCTTTCTCAGGTTGCATTTTCAAAACTATGGAACTGTTGGAATAGGAGAACCCATGGGAATTCGAGTACTTAGCGACGTTCATTTTCTAGAAGTTTTAGCTCAAACCCTTCCGCTGTGCAATGAAGATATCGGTCCAGTCACGCCAGCTCTGATAATTTCGGGGTGTGACAGATTGGTATCAGAGCTATAGGTTTCAGCGAATTAGGTTTTTGTAGAGATACCTAGGCTTTAACCTCACTATTCTCTTGGGACTTAGATATCAAGAATTGATCACATACAGAACGCCTAAGACTCGAATATGGGTTCCAACCGTTGCCGAAACAATGAGTCAACATTTCGGTTTTTAAACATACACAAGTGTTGTGTTTGATACACGGTATGCAAAATGATTATACACAGAAAGCAAAAATTTGAGAGTTTTCATAACACGCATTTAGGACCTTTGGAAAACTAATGGCGAAACTCATTAAGGGTCCTCGCTTAGAAACCGTGACTAACAACTCGGGCGCCATTATCAATATTGTCTATGCTATTTTAATTTCCCGAGCAGGTAACCTACGTGGAACGAAACTCTAATGCGCAACTATACGTGAAACGCAAACTATACGTCAACGGATGTTGGAGCACATCACATTCTACGTGGAACGAAATGCTAGTGCACAAATATACATGAAACTTAAACTATACGTCAGCGGACGTCGAAGTACATCACTGTCACACCCCCAAATTCCACCTGCGGAGTAACATCCGCTTGAGGGCGTCACTGACCAGGATCCAGCCACCAATTATACTAAGCATTGGTTACTAGTAAAATAATTGCTATCCAAAGTAGTTAGCAACATCGTAGTTTAAGTTCGATAATTAGTTTAAACAAAAACAGCGGAAGCATAAACCAAATAGTTTTAAAGATAGTTCATAGTTCAAGATAATTAAAACCCAACACACGGGTTTTGACGAACACTACACATCCCCAAGCAGCAGCTCCTTAGTCACTGGTTACCTGCAAAGCATGCAGTAAGGTGTCAACAATAATGCTGAGTGAGTTCACTAGTTGTCCAGTTTTAATTACCAAAAACTTGTTTCACCAGTTAATTTACTCGTTTATACATGCCATGGGGAGCTACCCCAAAAGTTAGCGACTAAACTGTTTTTTTCCAATACCGAACACTAGGTAACCGTTTGCGTTTCCGCAGGATGCCCCGATGTCAATGTTCTATCATCATTGACGGATGCCTGAGTACATTAGTTCACGACCGATCCCAAACCATGGCACGGTGTGAGGTTGGTAAAACCTAAATAGCGCTATCAACTAATAACCCGTTCGCCTGGACCCGGCGACTAATCGGTATTATGTAGTAGGGACTTGAGTGATAGAGTTTCGTTTAGTGCCGTTGGTTGCAATCCGTATAAACAGTAATTAACTAAAGGTTCCCAATCACAAGGGAAGAAAAGTAAGTTGTATCCCTCATAAGGGAATAGTGTTGTTTGTAGTTCCGTTTCCCAAACCACCGGGAACGCATGCTTTAGGTTATGAACTCACCTTGGGTTGCTCGGTAGATATTTTACTTGGTCAAACACGTTGGTCACCACGTCCTAGCATGGTTACCAAATATAGGTCAAGTTGGGGTACAAGTAATCACGTATCGCAAACACGTATAGACACATTTAAAATGCACACATTCAAACAGTTTGGTTATTGGGCCTGCTCTAACATTTTCACAGACAGTAACAGATACACATGCAGTCCAGTCAACAGATAGTCCAACAAGCTTTTGGCCCAATAACACTTAGGCAGCCCAGTCGAGACACGGTCTCGAGTCGCAACTAAGGGTTCCGACTCGCAACCTCGGTCTCGGTTCATCATGCTTTGGTCTCGAGTCGCAACCAAGGGTTCCGACTCGCAACCTCGGTCTCGGTTCATCGTGCCTTGGTCTCGAGTCGCAACCAAGGGTTCCGACTCGCAACCTCGGTCTCGGTTCATCGTGCCTTGGTCTCGAGTCGCAACCAAGGGTTCCGACTCGCAACCACTGTTATGTGCACCTGAATCCTTCTAGAACCTGTCACATGTACTAACCAATGGAATTGTGTTTTTGTGTGATTGTGTACTATCCAACCATATTGCACCAACATGTTTTCTTGTCTAACACATAATAAAATCGGATCAAAACAAGCATTTTCAAATATTTTCATGACATTCATGTTGTTCTTCACGTGTTCATCCCACTTTTAAACACATAATCACAAGGTTCTTCATATGAAATATTAGGATCAAAGACCACACATTTATCACAAATCATCTTAACATAATCGGACATAATCGGTATCATCATTATAGGTTCCTAAATCTAGCATCTTTCATTAATAAACAAGAACCCATAAGATCAAGAAATCAAGCATATCATACGGTCAAAACATCGTCAAAGCAACAACACACGGTTCGACTTCTAACTAGCTAAAACATGTTCATCATCATCATTAGTGACATTTCTAAGTTAAAAACATGGCAACACTTATCATCATACTCAAGAATCATAGCAAACACCTAAAAACACTAACCGGTTGATGTTGTGGGTGCGAAGGATCAAAGGTTCCACTTCTGAGTGATGGTTCCGAGTAGAAATCCGGGAGTCTTGTTGTTACGGTTGGATCCGAGAGAGATGAGAGGGTGAGGAAGTGATCTTGATTTGGTAAGGTTTAGGGTTTTAGTGAGGTAGAGAGTGTGAGAGTGTGAGAGTGAAATGAATGAGAGTGTAAAGGAGAAAGTGTGAGGGTTTGGGGCTATTTATAACCAAAGGTGCACCCTAAAGGTTTCGAGTGGGCTAAGGGGAGGTTGCGGCCCAATCGGCCCAACCGTTCCCTGTTCACTCGAGACCGGGTGGTCTCGAGTTGGGTTCTTGGGGTCTCGGCTCACTCGTAACACACATATAATATACATACATTCAACACGTAATAACAGATAATTCATAGATTTTCATTTACTAATATACGTACACGAAATGTTACATCAAGAAGGTTGTCCGGGAAAACCCGAAGTGTCACATTATCCCCAAGTTTTAAGAACTTTCGTCCCGAAAGTTAAGGCAGTCACTGTCAAGCTAGTATAAGTGAGAATGTTTCAACCGGGTGTCACATCATCCCCCCGTTAGTTTGGAATTTCGTCCCGAAATTCGGCTGTAGCTTCAGTGCTGGGGTTTTCGTTTGCGAACAACTGGGGATACTTGTGCCTCATCTGGTCTTCCCGCTCCCAGGTAAACTCTGGGCCACGTCGCGAGTTCCAACGGACTCGCACGAGAGGTATCTGGCTACGTTTGAGGATTTTGATCTCTCGATCCGTGATCTCAAGCGGTTCCTCAGTAAAGTGTAGTTGTTCATCAATAGTTAGTTCCTTGAAAGGAATTACGAGCGTTTCATCTGATAGGCACTTCTTCAGATTAGATACGTGAAAAACGTTGTGTACCGCACTCAGTTCTTCAGGCAGGTTCAATCTATAAGCAACCTTACCGACTTTCTCGGTAATTTCGAATGGTCCGATATATCGCGGATTAAGCTTGCCCTGTTTACCAAAGCGAACCACACCCTTCCAGGGTGAGACTTTAAGTAGAACCCGGTCACCGACCTGGAATTCTAGTGGTTTCCTACGCTTATCAGCGTAACTCTTCTGACGGTCACGAGCTGCCGCCATGCGTTGTCTGATCTGGGCAATCTTTTCCGTTGTATCTACCACCATCTCTGGGCCCGTGATTTGACTATCACCGATTTCCGCCCAGCAGAGAGGTGACCGGCATTTACGACCGTACAATGCCTCAAAAGGTGCTGCCTGAATACTAGTGTGGTAGCTGTTGTTGTAGGAGAATTCCACTATCGGTAGATGCTTCTCCCAATTCTTGCCAAAATCGATCACACATGCTCTAAGCATGTCTTCTAGGGTTTGGATGGTGCGTTCGGACTGTCCATCCGTTTGCGGGTGATAAGCGGTGCTCATGTCCAAACGTGAGCCAAAGGATTTGTGCATAGCTTGCCACAATTCCGAAGTAAAACGAGCGTCTCGGTCGGAAATAATTGAGGTTGGCACCCCGTGCCTCGAAACTACTTCCTTTAAGTAAACCTCCGCCAAAGTAGAAAACTTGTCTGTCTCCTTAATAGCCAGAAAGTGCGCGGACTTGGTCAATCGATCTACTATTACCCAAATAGTGTCATTTCCGCGTTGAGACCTAGGTAGCCCTGTAACAAAATCCATGGAAATTTGCTCCCATTTCCATTTCGGGATTTCTGGTTGTTGGAGTAGGCCTGCTGGTTTCTGGTACTCTGTCTTGACTCTTGCGCAAGTCAAACATTTACTGACATATGTTGCTATGTGTGCCTTCATGCCAGGCCACCAGTATGTAGTCCTCAAGTCGTGGTACATCTTATCCGAGCCAGGATGTACTGAGTAACGGGACTTGTGGGCTTCGTCCATCATGAGTTCACGTAAATCTCCATAGAGTGGAACCCAAATGCGCCCTGTTACATAGTAAGCGCCATCTTCCTTCTATTCTAATCGCTGTCTCGATCCTCGCAGAGACTCATCCCTGATGTTTTCCGGTTTCAATGCTTCGACTTGAGCATTTCGGATCTGGGTAGGGAGGTTAGACTGGATGGTAAGTTGCAATGCTCGCACGCGCTTTGGTGTCGTGTCCTTTCGGCTAAGGGCGTCTGCCACGACATTGGCTTTGCCCGGATGGTACTTGATGGCGCATTCGTAGTCATTCAAGAGTTCGACCCATCGACGTTGTCGCATGTTTAATTCCTTTTGCCTAAAGATATGCTCGAGACTCCTGTGATCGGTGTAAATAGTGCACTTGGTACCGTACAGGTAATGTCTCCATATCTTAAGAGCAAAGATCACTGCTCCCAGTTCCAAATCATGCGTAGTGTAGTTTCTTTCATGCGTCTTGAGTTGTCGAGAAGCGTAGGCAATAACTTTCTCGCGTTGCATCAATACGCAACCGAGCCCATGAATGGACGCATCGCAGTAAACCACAAATTCGTCAGTGCCTTCAGGCAACGAGAGAATAGGAGCGCTACAGAGGTTATCCTTTAGCCTTTGAAAGGCCGACTCCTGAGCTTCATTCCACTTGTAAACAATGCCTTTCTGAGTAAGAGTCGTGAGGGGTTGAGCAATCTTTGAGAATCCTTTGATGAATCTGCGATAGTATCCTGCCAATCCCAAGAATTGGCGAACTTCGGTTGGGGTCTTGGGCGTAGGCCAATTCTTTATCGAGTCGATCTTAGCGGGGTCGACGTGAATCCCGTCCTTATTGACCACATGCCCAAGGAAATGGACCTCTCGAAGCCAAAAGTCACACTTCGAGAATTTGGCATACAATTGCTCATTGCGTAAGAGTTCGAGGATAAGGCGTAGGTGTCGTTCATGCTCTTCTTGACTTTTCGAGTAGATCAGGATGTCGTCGATAAACACAATCACGAATTTGTCGAGGTAAGGCTTGCACACTCGGTTCATGAGATCCATGAAAACCGCAGGTGCGTTAGTCATTCCAAAAGGCATAACGAGGAACTCGTAATGACCATAACGAGTCCTGAACGCAGTCTTAGAGATGTCTTCATTACGAACTCTCAGCTGATGATAGCCTGATCGCAGGTCAATCTTAGAATAGTAGCTCGATCCTTGCAACTGATCGAATAGGTCGTCGATGCGCGGGAGAGGGTAACGATTCTTGATGGTAACCTTGTTCAGCTCACGATAGTCGATGCACATTCGGAACGTGCCATCCTTCTTCTTAACAAAGAGTACTGGTGCTCCCCAGGGTGATGAACTAGGACGGATAAATCCTTTATCCAATAGTTCCTGTAGTTGCGTAGAGAGTTCCTTCAGTTCTGCAGGGGCTAGACGATAAGGCGCACGAGCTATGGGTGCTGCTCTGGGAGCTAGTTCGATTTGGAATTCGACCTGACGGTGGGGAGGGAGTCCAGGTAGTTCCTCAGGAAATACCTCGGGGTAGTCACGTACTACAGGAAAATCTTCAATTCTCTTTTCCTTTTCGAGGGTGTCAGTGACCAGGGCTAGAATAGCGGTGTGCCCTTTTTGTAAACACTTCTGGGCTTTTAAAAGCGAGATAATGCCTGTGACTTCTCCACCTTTGTTGCCTTGAATCATGTGTGAGGCCTCAATGTTCCTACCGTTGGCTATCACGACGACGTGCTTGGATCTTAATAATGCGGGCGGGTGCTTAAGTTTCTTACTAATACGAAGGGATACATAACTGGCATCGGCACCGGAATCAAATAACACAGAAACATAACGATCATCAAGTAGGAACTTACCCGCCACGACGTTGGGGTCGTTCCTTGCTTCTCCAGCTCCAATCACAAAAGCTCTTCCCCTTGCACCATTCCCAGCATTGTTGTTTTGCTCATTGTTCCCAGCTCCCTGGTTGTTGTTGCGATTCTGATTCAGTTCAGGGCAATCCTTTCGCATGTGCCCCGTTGCCCCACATTTAAAACATCCGCGATTGTTTCCCTGCTGCTGTTGCTGTTGGGGTTGTTGCTGATTCTGCCTTACTGGGAACTGGCTTCTACAATCCTTGGCTTCATGCCCCATCTTGTTGCATCGCTGACACTGACCTTTGTTACATGCCCCATTGTGGTGCCTGTTACACTTGTTGCACTTAGGGTAGCTTCCCCGGTAGCCACCCTGTTGCTGAGTGCCTTTGTTGTTGTCAGTTTTCCTTTGCTGAGCTGGGGCCTGAGTAGAGTTAGCATCTTTGCCCTGATTTCCATCCCACTTTCGTTTGCCATCACTAGAAGTTCCTTCCGCAGCACTGATCCTTTTGGGCAACCTGCCCTCTTCCACAGCCTGGTTGGTGAGTTTGTGGGCAAGACGAACCACAGGCTGTATGGTAGTGAGGTTGGCCGAGGTCACATGGCTCCTGATTTCTGGGACTAAGCCCTTGATGTACAATTCGATCCTTCGATACATGGGTCGGGACATGTTTGGGCAAAGAGCAGCATAGTCGTTGGACAGCTTGGTGTAGGTCTCAATCTCTGACCCAACCATCTTGAGACCATAGTACTCGTCCTCGAGTTTGTGGATGTCATCCCTGTGACAATACTCTTCCTTGATCATATCCTTGAAATCTTCCCATGCAGTAGCGTTAGCAGTCTCCAAACCAAGCATTTGAATTTGCGCCTTCCACCACGAAAGTGCACTTCCCTCAAGGGTACCAGTAGCAAACTTTACCCAATTAGCTGGGGGACATTCGCAGACAGCGAAGACAGCTTCGACCTTCTCGATCCAGTGCAGGAGGCCTATGGCACCCTTAGTGCCATTGAAAGGAAGAGGCTTGCAATCCATGAAAGTCTTGAAGGTACAAACACGTGGTTGCACAGGCGCATGCTGACCTGTTGTGAGAGTGATACGAATGGGTTTAGAGGTGACAAGACGATGCGATGGTAGGATCTACACATCCTAAAATAACGAGTTTTACCTCCAGGGTGAGCTGCGAAAGCTGCAGCCACCGTGTTGATCAGGTTAGTGAACTGAGCCTGAGTCATGTTGACGTTTCCTCGTCCGCGTCCACTCATTGTCTTCATAACCAGAAAACATAGTATGAGTGTGGTGTCGTAACATAGCGAGAATGAGATAGAAGAGGGGAGGCGTATCTATCTAATTGGGCAAACTAGCACGTATAGTAGAGCAGAAAGCATAAGACAAACAAGCAAGTAAACATGGGTCCGAGCTATGAGGTCAGATAGGTCGAGCCTTGCACTTGGAGTGTAGTGTCGTCACGAGTCACGGGTTATAGTCTGGTTTTTCTCAAAAAGATTTTTCCCCTTTTTAAAACCAAGTTCACTATAACCAATGGCTCTGATACCAATCTGTCACACCCCCAAATTCCACCTGCGGAGTAACATCCGCTTGAGGGCGTGACTGACCAGGATCCAGCCACCAATTATACTAAGCATTGGTTACTAGTAAAATAATTGCTATCCAAAGTAGTTAGCAACATCGTAGTTTAAGTTCGATAATTAGTTTAAACAAAAACAGCGGAAGCATAAACCAAATAGTTTTAAAGATAGTTCATAGTTCAAGATAATTAAAACCCAACACACGGGTTTTGACGAACACTACACATCCCCAAGCAGCAGCTCCTTAGTCACTGGTTACCTGCAAAGCATGCAGTAAGGTGTCAACAATAATGCTGAGTGAGTTCACTAGTTGTCCAGTTTTAATTACCAAAAACTTGTTTCACCAGTTAATTTACTCGTTTATACATGCCATGGGGAGCTACCCCAAAAGTTAGCGACTAAACTGTTTTTTTCCAATACCGAACACTAGGTAACCGTTTGCGTTTCCGCAGGATGCCCCGATGTCAATGTTCTATCATCATTGACGGATGCCTGAGTACATTAGTTCACGACCGATCCCAAACCATGCCATGGTGTGAGGTTGGTAAAACCTAAATAGCGCTATCAACTAATAACCCGTTCGCCTGGCCCCGGCGACTAATCGGTATTATGTAGTAGGGACTTGAGTGATAGAGTTTCGTTTAGTGCCGTTGGTTGCAATCCATATAAACAGTAATTAACTAAAGGTTCCCAATCACAAGGGAAGAAAAGTAAGTTGTATCCCTCATAAGGGAATAGTGTTGTTTGTAGTTCCGTTTCCCAAACCACCGGGAACGCATGCTTTAGGTTGTGAACTCACCTTGGGTTGCTCGGTAGATATTTTACTTGGTCAAACACGTTGGTCACCACGTCCTAGCATGGTTACCAAATATAGGTCAAGTTGGGGTACAAGTAATCACGTATCGCAAACACGTATAGACACATTTAAAATGCACACATTCAAACAGTTGGGTTATTGGGCCTGCTCTAACATTTTCACAGACAGTAACAGATACACATGCAGTCCAGTCAACAGATAGTCCAACAAGCTTTTGGCCCAATAACACTTAGGCAGCCCAGTCGAGACACGGTCTCGAGTCGCAACTAAGGGTTCCGACTCGCAACCTCGGTCTCGGTTCATCATGCTTTGGTCTCGAGTCGCAACCAAGGGTTCCGACTCGCAACCTCGGTCTCGGTTCATCGTGCCTTGGTCTCGAGTCGCAACCAAGGGTTCCGACTCGCAACCTCGGTCTCGGTTCATCGTGCCTTGGTCTCGAGTCGCAACCAAGGGTTCCGACTCGCAACCACTGTTACGTGCACCTGAATCCTTCTAGAACCTGTCACATGTACTAACCAATGGAATTGTGTTTTTGTGTGATTGTGTACTATCCAACCATATTGCACCAACATGTTTTCTTGTCTAACACATAATAAAATCGGATCAAAACAAGCATTTTCAAATATTTTCATGACATTCATGTTGTTCTTCACGTGTTCATCCCACTTTTAAACACATAATCACAAGGTTCTTCATATGAAATATTAGGATCAAAGACCACACATTTATCACAAATCATCTTAACATAATCGGACATAATCGGTATCATCATTATAGGTTCCTAAATCTAGCATGTTTCATTAATAAACAAGAACCCATAAGATCAAGAAATCAAGCATATCATACGGTCAAAACATCATCAAAGCAACAGCACACGGTTCGACTTCTAACTAGCTAAAACATGTTCATCATCATCATTAGTGACATTTCTAAGTTAAAAACATGGCAACACTTATCATCATACTCAAGAATCATAGCAAACACCTAAAAACACTAACCGGTTGATGTTGTGGGTGCGAAGGATCAAAGGTTCCACTTCCGAGTGATGGTTCCGAGTAGAAATCCGGGAGTCTTGTTGTTACGGTTGGATCCGAGAGAGATGAGAGGGTGAGGAAGTGATCTTGATTTGGTAAGGTTTAGGGTTTTAGTGAGAGGTAGAGAGTGTGAGAGTGTGAGAGTGAAATGAATGAGAGTGTAAAGGAGAAAGTGTGAGGGTTTGGGGCTATTTATAACCGAAGGTGCACCCTAAAGGTTTCGAGTGGGCTAAGGGGAGGTTGCGGCCCAACCGGCCCAACCGTTCACTGTTCACTCGAGACCGGGTGGTCTCGAGTTGGGTTCTTGGGGTCTCGGCTCACTCGTAACACACATATAATATACATACATTCAACACGTAATAACAAATAATTCATAGATTTTCATTTACTAATATACGTACACGAAATGTTACATCAAGAAGGTTGTCCGGGAAAACCCGAAGTGTCACAATCACACACAACTTTCAAGGCAAGGCCTTGGGAAAACATGATTGGGCACGATAGCAACGACGCTAATCCCGACAGCGGGAGAACTACCGACTGCAATACAACATTTTGCCACGTGATCCTGCAAACGAAACGAATTTCGCTAAGGTATGCTAGAACAAGATTTCACAACAATCTATACTTACTCTGAAGAGACTCACAATTATTGGCGCTCCAAAGGAAGTCACATGTCTCCGCATTCCCCCTATTTCATTTATGGCGATTGGGCTATGTACAACATTCTATGGTAATGTCACATAACAACCAATCATCATACGCCATTCCAGGTAAAGTCCTTAAATCCCCTTTGTTGAAATTTTGACTTTTGCATATAATGAGTAGATTTTCGC